>NC_139997.1:29036400-29041400 GCF_964263955.1 Coregonus lavaretus
TCAACTTGTGAGAGACGGGAATCTAAAACAAAAATCCGGAAAATCACATTGTATGATTTTTAACTGATTAATTTGCATTTTATTGCATGACATAAGTATTTGATACATCAGAAAAGCAGAACTTAATATTTGGTACAGAAACCTTTGTTTGCAATTACAGAGAACATACGTTTCCTGTAGGTCTTGACCATGTTTGCACACACTGCAGCAGGGATTTTGGCCCACTCCTCCCATACAGACCTTCTCCAGATCCTTCAGGTTTCGTGGCTGGGCAATACGGACCTTTCAGCTCCCTCCAAAGATTTTCTATTGGGTTCAGGTCTGGGGACTGGCTGCCACTCCAGGACCCTTGAGATGCTTTTTACGGAGCCACTCCTTATCAAATCAAATCAAATCAAATTGTATTGGTCACATGCGCCGAATACAACAGGTGCAGACATTACAGTGAAATGCTTACTTACAGCCCTTAACCAACAGTGCATTTATTTTTAACAAAAAAAGTAAAAATAAAACAACAACAAAAAAAGTGTTGAGAAAAAAAGAGCAGAAGTAAAATAAAATAACAGTAGGGAGGCTATATATACAGGGGGGTACCGGTGCAGAGTCAATGTGCGGGAGCACCGGCTAGTTGAGATAGTTGAAGAAATATGTACATGTGGGTAGAGTTAAAGTGACTATGCATAAATAATTAACAGAGTAGCAGCAGCGTAAAAAGGATGGGGTGGGGGGGCAGTTGCCTGGCTGTGTGTTTCGGGTCGTTGTCATGCTGGAAGACCCAGCCACGACCAATCTTCAATGCTCTTACTGAGGGAAGGAGGTTGTTGGCCAAGATCTCGCGATACATGGCCCCATCCATCCTCCCCTCAATATGGTGCAGTCGTCCTGTCCCCTTGGCAGAAAAGCATCCCCAAAGAATGATGTTTCCACCTCCATGCTTCACGGTTGGGATGGTGTTCTTGGGGTTGTACTCATCCTTCTTCTTCCTCCAAACACGGCGAGTGGAGTTTAGACCAAAAAGCTCTATTTTTGTCTCATCAGACCACATGACCTTCTCCCATTCCTCCTCTGGATCATCCAGATGGTCATTGGCAAACTTCAGACGGGCCTGGACATGCGCTGGCTTGAGCAGGGGGACCTTGCGTGTGCTGCAGGATTTTAATCCATGACGGCGTAGTGTGTTACTAATGGTGTTCTTTGAGACTGTGGTCCCAGCTCTCTTCAGGTCATTGACCAGGTCCTCCCGTGTAGTTCCGGGCTGATCCCTCACCTTCCTCATGATCATTGATGCCCCACGAGGTGAGATC
Source organism: Coregonus lavaretus (assembly GCF_964263955.1). Classification (NCBI taxonomy): domain Eukaryota; kingdom Metazoa; phylum Chordata; class Actinopteri; order Salmoniformes; family Salmonidae; genus Coregonus; species Coregonus lavaretus. The sequence continues at coordinate 29,037,705 of NC_139997.1, forward strand.
TTGCTTGGAGCCCCAGACCGAAAGTGATTGACCATCATCTTGAACTTCTTCCATTTTCTAATAATTGCGCCAACAGTTGTTGCCTTCTCACCAAGCTGCTTGCCTATTGTCCTGTAGCCCATCCCAGCCTTTTGCAGGTTTACAATTTTATCCCTTATGTCCTTACACAGCTCTCTGGTCTTGGCCATTGTGGAGAGGTTGGAGTCTATTTGATTGCGTGTGTGGACAGGTGTCTTTTATACAGGTAACGAGTTCAAACAGGTGCAGTTAATACAGGTAATGAGTGGAGAACAGGAGGGTTTCTTAAAGAAAAACTAACAGGTCTGTGAGAGCCGGAATTCTTACTGGTTGGTAGGTGATCAAATACTTATGTCATGCAATAAAATGCAAATTAATTACTTAAAAATCATACAATGTGATTTTCTGGATTTTTGTTTTAGATTCCGTCTCTCACAGTTGAAGTGTATCTATGATAACAATTACAGACCTCTACATGCTTTGTAAGTAGGAAAACCTGCAAAATTGGCAGTGTATCAAATACTTGTTCTCCCCACTGTAGATGGGAGGGGTTGAATGGAGCTGAAGGTTGGGACTAATAACAACTAATAATAACTAATAACTAATAACAACAAGATAACTCATGTAAAGCATACTGTGTCCATAATAAGTATATAGGTTATAGGTTGAAAACTTTTATGAAAGAGCACAGTTTGAAAGATATGGCATATAGAAGCAACCGGATGGACATCATGAAAATTATTGGAGAGGTTGAGGTTAGAGGAAGTTCAGGAGAAATAACTAACAAAATAGAATGTACACTACTGTTCAAAAGTTTGGGGTCACTTAGAAATATCCTTGTTTTCAAAAGATAAGCAATTTTGTGGTCCATTACAATAACCTCAAATTGATCAGAAATACATTGTAGACATTGTTAATGTTGTAAATGGCTATTGTAGCTGGCAACGGAATGGAATATCTACCTAGGCGTACAGAGGCCCATTATCAACAACTGTCAGTCCTGTGTTCCAATGGCACATTGTGTTTGCTAATCCGAGTTTATCATTTTAAAAGGCTAAATGATTATTAGAAAACCCTTTTGCAATTATGTTAGCACAGCTCAAAACTGTTGTAGTGATTAAAGAAGCAATCAAACTGGCCTTCTTGAGACTAGTTGAGTATCTGGAGCATCAGCAATTGTGGGTTCGATTACAGGCTCAAAATGGCCAGAAAAAAAAATAACTTGCTTCTGAAACTCGTCAGTCTATTCTTGTTCTGAGAAATGAAGGCTATTCCATGCGAGAAATTGGCAAGAAACTGAAGATCTCGTACAACACAGTGTACTACTCCCTACACAGAACAGCGTAAACTGGCTCTAACCAGAATAGAAAGAGGAGTGGGAGGCCCTGGTGCACAACTGAACAAGAGGACAAATACATTAGTCAGTGAGTGTCTAGTCAGAGAAACAGGCACCTCACAGGTCCTCAACTGGCAGCTTCATTACATAGTACCCGCAAAACACCTGTCTCAACGTCAACAGTGAAGAGGCGACTCCGGGATGCTGACCTTATAGGCAGAGTTGCAAAGAAAAAGCCACATCTCAGACTGCCTGTCTTAATCTTTTATTTTTATTGGCCAGTCTGAGATATGGCTTTTTCTTTGCAACTCTGCCTAGAAGGTCAGCATCCCAGAGTGGGATTGGAAGTGATTCAGACAATTACATTGATGGAAGTTACAATCTATCTGCAATATTAAAGCTGATCTACCCCCTAAAAAAAAATAAAAAAAATAATAATAATAATAATAATAATGCATTGTTAGGTTATGTTTACAGAGCTCTGTATAGACAGGTGCAATAATCCAGTGCAGTTGTTTACCTATTGTGCTAGAGGATGTTAGAGACCCTTAAACCCTTAGACAAAGCTATTCTACTCAGCCAGGTTTAAGATTAGTCCTGTTAAACCAATTATTCTGCCACAGAATATGCTGCAAAACAATATATTTACACCGGGTACTTGATACAGTATGTCAGACCTGAAGTATCATCTGGAAAATAAGTTGTTCTGGCCCGGCAAACCTAAGAGCTCCTCTCTCTTTATTATTTGGTTTAAAAGGGATTAATACAGAAAGTTACCACAAAATTGCAGGTGGATTCAGGTTGGTGGTGAAATAAATATTTTGGATAATTATCCTAGTCATAACCAGGGGTTGTAAACGAAATTATTTTCCAATCGTTTCGTTTTGAACAGAATCATTATTTGTTTCATTCCGTTCATTCCATTCCACTTTTCCGACCAGCAAAATAAAGTTCTGAACAGGTTTGAACAAAAAAAAAGTACAGGTATACTGTTCCTTTCTGTTCCTTTTTTAAAAACATTTAGCTCGACATTAAGTTACTTCACCAATCATGCAGTGTGGTTAGAGGAGCTTGCTATGGAGCGGGCAAGCTATAGCTCAGTGAGTTGTTTACATACGTGATGGAACGACAAGTGTAGGGTGCGAGATTCAACTGACATTTTGCAGGTTAGGAGAGAGGGTGGAGGAGGAGGCTTGACTTGAAGCACTGAGCATCTTGCGATGACATGCATTACCTGAATTAGGCCCACAGAATTTTACTTACGGAGGAGTGGCTTCTATGGAGGAACTTTTAATGTCTTTGAACTTCAGAGTTGGCTTAACGTTGGACCAGAGAATCTAGCTAACAAGCGGCACCAAAATTAAAAACACATCTTAACTTTTTGTAGTTAAAAATCCAATGTGAAATGTGATAACTATCGTATCCCTAACCAGCATTGGAAAAGTTAATCTATTATTCTCTAATTAAACATCTCTCTCCATATCTGCTGAATCACACTTGTAACATCAGCAGGCTACAGCTATGCTTCGGAGGGAGAGGGGCAGGTAGCCTACATGTAAACACACTGGCAAAAAGCTGGCAGGTAGACACTGGAAGAAGTTTTGGATTGACAGAGGGAGGGCTTTGCATAGGTGCTTTGTTGTGTTTTTTTGTGGGACTGGAAAGAAATGCCCGGAATGTAAAATAACGTTATTAAACGTTTCCCATGCTTTTAAAATTACAGTTATGTTCCAAAACAGTATAGATCACCTTTGTTACCGGTTCTGATTCTGTTCCTTGAAGAATGTAGTCCTTTTCTGGTTTTCAGTTCTGTTCCCTGAACCGGTTCCAACCCCTGATCATGACACGGTATATAATTCATAACTGCTATCATATACAGTATGTTAAAACACTCAGATGTGGTCCTTTGTAGCTCAGTTGGTAAAGCATGTCACTTGTATCGCCAGGGTAGTGGGTTAAATTACCGGGACCACCCATTTGTAAAATGTACGTGCGCATGACTGTAAATAGCTTTGGATTAAAGCGTCTGCTAAATGGCATATAGTGTTAACATTTCAGTGCTTTGAAGACACACAGTTGTTGACTAAAAAGAGCCTAATGATAGTCTGATTAGGCCACAACACATCATCCATCTGCAGTATTCAGATTGTGTTTGCTATGTGCCTTTGGCAAGCCTTTTCAAATTGGAGCCAATGTGACTAGGCATACTGTAAAACATGATGCGCTACAGAAGAGCAGAGGCTGGCACAGATGCATCGCTCCAGTCTCTGGGCCCTCCAATATCCAACAGAGGAGACAGGATGTGATTATGACAGATGTCAACACAATCTGGCCTCTCACAC
>NC_139997.1:30953125-31331230 GCF_964263955.1 Coregonus lavaretus
GCCTCCCTCCCTCTCTGCCGCCTCCCTCCCGCCTGCCTCCCTCACGCCTCCCTCCCTCTCTCCCGCCACCCTCTCTGCTGCCACCCTCTCTGCTGCCACCCTCTCTGCTGCCAACCTCTCTGCTGCCAACCTCTCTGCTGCCACCCTCTCTCTCAACCCCAGAACAGGCAGATTAACTGACAACAATAGCTACACAGCAGAACAAACAACAAGCTGTTACATAACCAAATCTCTACTTCTCTGAGAAAATACTCTGAATCACATCACGACACACTCATGTAAGGGTAACTCATCTAAATGTCAGTGTGTGTGTTCACGACTCCTTTTCCCCAGTTAATGTAGCTCTACAGGCAGCATGAAAACTCACCATGTCACGTTTCATGTATCAACACCCCATCACTGTGCAGTCAGTGTATACATCACACATACTAACACACAAACACACTATAGAATGCTGAGTTAATACAAACAACTACATTCTTTGTACATATCTAGAATATCCTAATCCTAAATTGAAAAATACATGAATCATCATGATTCATGATCACAGTCATTTTCTAAACCAGTGTTTTGACAGGCACTACTTTAGCCTACTTACAGGATAAAAACACAAGCATTCACAGAAACTGTACAATAAAGACACTGACCACAGTGAAAAATCTACATGGACAATAAACAGTGGAATGGATTAATAACTCACTATCACTGCTTGTGTCCTGGTTAGAAAAGTACATGGAGTTCTCTCTGCAATCAACATGGAGTCTATAGGTCCTGATTGGTTAAATATGCTCCTATTTGAGCTCTTCAATGGTGGAAGATTATGGAGCGATTTCAGTGCCAACAGAAATTGTATTTGAATTCCATTCTTTTGAATTTGTAACATAGAAATTGTATTTCATGATTTGAAACTGAATTGAATGAATATTGCGCATTCATTTTTAAATATATGAGACTGATGATCTTGAAATTATCATTTGTAAACTTGATACACAGACAATGAATGCAATATTTACCATATTGAAACTGAACACATAAATATTGAATTTGAATATTCAATTGGAATCAAATTTTAAAACTGAATGCAATATTCATTCAATTCAGTTTCAAATCATGAAATACAAAGTTCAATTTATGAATTCAATGTGATATACAGCCCCTGACGGTGCTCTGTACACACACATACATACGCACGAACAAGTGCACGCACACGCAAGCGCTCACTTTAGATTAATGACCAAAACAGTGCTCCTCGAAGGCTGAAATAATAAATGTAGAAATGGGGTGTCTTGCTATGGGTAGCTATAGTGATGGACACTAATTGGGAGCCGTGACAAAACACTAAGTGTGCTTGCCGTGTGTGTGTGCACACAAGTCTCTGGTCCTAACGTGATCAGACATCTCAGCTCAGAGAACAGGGTGGATGAGGTCTAGAAGGGGAGTGAGGAGAGATGGAGGGATGGAGGAAGAGAGGAGTAGAGAGAGTGATACATACTGCTGTAGAGTGTATCTATCCAAGAGAGTCGGGGGAGGCCACGAGTGCTCAGGGGCTCCATCCTCCCAGCAACGATTCCTGTTAAAAAAACACTCCTTTCCCTTTCTGTTCTTCTCCTTCTTTTTCTTCTTCTTTTTCACAGGTGAAAGGCAGTCGTCATCTCAGGCAACAAAAGACACAATAAACACCTGGGGTCCAACAGGCGGACGGACGGAGAGAATGAATGAGTGTGTGTGTAGCAGCCCTCTGCTCTAGCGGTTGCTCTCAGACTGAGCTCCAACGACAGGCGGAGAGAAAACAACAGGCTAGAGACAGCCACAGCCAACCGTTGCTAGGGAAGAGGGAAAGCACTCCCTCTCTCTCGCTCTCTTTTGCTCGCTCGCTCACTCCCACCCCCTCTTTCGCTCGCTCGAGTGTGCACACACAGCTCCTCTCGCTCGCTCTTCCAAGCCACTCTCTCTCCTCTTGAGTTCTCTCCCTTTACATTTCTCTCTCTTGCTCTGGTATGAGCACATCAAAATCTGAAACTCCAGGTGATGTTTGTATGTATGGGACAGGGAGATGTCAAACAAAAATAGAACTCTCTTTCTCTCTCCAGAGGTTGCATTAGCCTAGTTTTCTTAAGGGCTGTACTGTAATATTCTCATTCAGCCTGTGTACTAATGGACTAGGAAGACTAACCTGTGTGTCCTAATGTGTTTCTGAGTGGCTCCACAAATACACCTCTCTCCTGGCTGGACAAGACAAGTGCTGTTGGCTGTACAGTACTGGCCAGCACTAAAGACACAGTACACACTACTACCACACCAGTTTGTGATTAGGGCCGGAACAATAAAAGAATCGTGATACTCATTAGTATCATGGCAAGGAAACAAAACACTGAGCGGATTTAACTTATTTAGGAAAACAGCCGTAATGTTGGAAACAAACATAATTATGTTGTCATCCGGAGTAACATGTATTTATTTTCCAAGCTATGGCACACAATATGTTCCATACAGCAGGTTTTTAAAGGACCAGAGTTTGGTCTGCTTCATATTTTCATTTTTGCAGTGATTTTCTTTTCTCCCGATATTGGTATCATCACAACCCAATCTGTGATATGGAGCGATGCAGATGAATCATATGTTTTTCTCAGTTTCTGAGACTGATGGAGTTAGGGAGTGATGGGGGCAGAGAGGTTGTTGTGCTCGTGTCAGAGACAAAAGAGACTAGTTTGTGTTTGTGTGTGTGTGTGTGTGTGTGTGTGTGTGTGTGTGTGTGTGTGTGTGTGTGTGTGTGTGTGTGTGCGGTGCCTCCAGACAGACTCTGGGACGCTGCTGAAGAGGAGAGAGATCAGAGGAGAGAGAGCATGAAAGAGACAGATCAAAATAAAAGGAAGTCTACAACAGATGACAGTAAAGGGCCAGAGAGATGTGGGTGTAGAGAAGGGTAGTGCTGAATAAATTGAAGAAGAGGTAGAGAGAGGGAGGGAGACAAGCATGTCTGGGGCAGATGGGCTCGGTCATCTTTTCTCTCCTCGGTTCTCGTGACAACGAGCCGGGTCCTCCTCGCTGTTTGGCCGACCCCCTTCGCACAAGAAACAGACAAGAAACACACACTTTCGGAATCACATGAAAAAGACACTCCTGTTAGCAGTCTGGGTTCACTGTCTCTCTCCTCCTGACCTCCCTCTCTCTCTCTCTCTCTCTCTCCGTTCTGTTCTTCACCCGGTAAACCTAGTGGACCAGTGAGCATAACTACATGGCCCTGCCCCTCAGACACTTCTGTAGTAGTAATAATGGTGGTGGTAAATCTCTCAGAGACACAGACAGAGTTGAGTGGGATCAGCAGAGAGGGAACTGGGAATCACAACAGCAGTACACACACAACGCAAACTTGACATTAACTGAAATTCAGTTTACCACCAAAACGCACCACCCAATGTCCTTCAGCTTTGCCACGGATACAGACTGCCGTTGTCCAGGGTTGTAGCAGCAGATAAATCTGACAGCGTCAGAACTGGTATATTGGTATTCTACTAGGATCCCCATTAGCTGTTGCAAAAGCAGCAGCTACTCTTCCTGGGGTCCACACAAAACATAAAACATGACATAATACAGAACATTAATAGACAAGAATAGCTCAAGGACAGAACTACATACATTTTTTTAAAGGCACACGTAGCCTACATATCAATACATACACAAAAACTATCTAGGTCAAATAGGGGAGAGGCGTTGTGCCGTGAGGTGTTGCTTTATCTGTTTTTTTAAACCCGGTTTGCTTTTTATTTGAGCAATATGAGATGGAACGGAGTTCCATGCAATAATGGCTCTATATAATACTGTACGCTTTCTAGAATTTGTTCTGGATTTGGGGACGGTGAAAAGTCCCCTGGTGGCATGTCTGGTGGGGTAAGTGTGTGTCAGAGCTGTGTGTAAGTTGACTACGCAAACAATTTGGGATTTTCAACACATTAATGTTTCTTATAAAAATAAGAAGTGATGCAGTCAGTCTCTCCTGAACTCTTAGCCAAGAGAGACTGGCATGCATAGTATTTATATCAGCCCTCTGATTACAATGAAGAGCAAGACGTGCCGCTCTGTTCTGAGCTAGCTGCAGCACTGGACCACACGACTGGACAAGAATCAAGATTAGACAAAACTAGAGCCTGCAGAACTTGCTTTTTTGGAGAGCAGAGCATCTCTTTATTACAAAACATTCAGGAATCACTGTTTACAAGCACCTCCCCTCCCTAGCAATAACAAACCGATTAAGTGTGTGTGTACAGAGATCTTAAAGTCATGCAAGCCCCTCTGAAGTGCTCCGTCTTCCCTCCAACCCCTCCTTTTCTTACTCACCCCCCTTTACTTTCAACCACCAAACAACCTCCTCTCTCCTTCAAGATTTGGGGAAGATAAGGGAAGTGCTCTCCTCCAACCTCCATCAACCCCTCCTTTCTTTCCTGCAACCCACATCTAACCCCCCCCCCCAAAACATCTCCCCTTCTCTCTCTCTCCTTTAGGATGGGGGGGAACATGTGAGGCAGAACAACATCAATTAGAACACAGAGCCTTGTGGGAGGATCCCCTCCTAGAGACACAGTTGGCCTAGAGCGCTGCTCTTTGTCTCTCCACAATGTGCCACTGCCAGCTGGAATTGGCCAGTCTGTGGGGCCTCCACACACACACAAACAAACACACGTGCCCGCGCACATGCAGACACACACGCACACACCCAAACATAGGAGGTCTAATATAGCCAGAGGTCACGTCTGAGGAGACTTCCTCTAAGACCCCCTCGCTGCCTCATTTGCACCGCTGGCTCTTTTGTGTGTGTGTGTGTGTGTGTGTGTGTGTGTGTGGGTGTGTGTGTGCGCGCGCGCGCCTGCATACATTGTATCTGATGTGTCGTTCAAACTAAAGTATATCATTGTATGTTTTTATAAATCGAACAGTAGATGGAGGCGAGAGAGGTAGGAAGATTCAAACTGACACACAAACAAATAAACAAGAGTTAGCAATGTGGGTTTAGACAAACAGAGAGACAAAGACAAAAAGCCATCAGAGAGAGAGAGAGAGAGAGAGAGAGAGAGAGAGAGAGAGAGAGAGAGAGAGAGAGAGAGAAACTCCAGAGGTAAGTGGCTCTTCATCAATGATGGATTCATGAGCAGCAGAGCTCTGATCATCATCCTTTGTCTTCAATCTGGGACAACGGGGTGGGCGGCACTCTCTCACATTCTGTCACATCACAGTCACAGAACCAGGACGAAGTGTGTGTGCGTGTCTGGCACACTCCATCTAACAGGGCATTGGGAAGCGAGCCAACACCAACCTCCCCCACATGAACACTAAACACCCATCATCTGTGGGCAGGGCCAAACAAAGAGAACACATTCGCAGTGCCGCGTTTTAGCCTTCCCGTTGCGTCACAATTGGCAATCACGTTGTGGGGTAAAACAGGCCATAACCCAGTTTCTACAGTAATGTGACAGACAAACACAACAAAGTCAATGCTTGACTTCTAAAACTGCTGTGTGTGTGTTCTTCTATCCTTGTGGGGACCTAAAATCCCCACGTCTCCATGAGGACAAAGGCTATTTTAAGTTTAGGGGTTGGGCTTAAAATTATGGTTAGAATTAGGCTTAGGTTAAGGGTAAGGGGTTAGTGGTTAGGTTTAGGAGTTAGGTTTAGGGGTTAAGGTTAAGGTTAGGGTAAAGGAAAATAGGATTTTGAATGGAAATACATTTTAGCTTAAAACAAAACGTGTGTGTGTGTGCTTGTAAGTGAGCAGGGCTGAGCTGATGATCGTCTGCATCCCGTTGTTCCACCCAGTTCAGGTCTCTCTCCATTATCGGGTCATTCTGTGTGATGGCAGAGGGGACCAGATGGTAGGGGTAGACTGGACACCCCAACCCAGTCCGGTCCTAGCGGGTAACATGACCCCATCAATACCCTCTCTGGGGATCCAAGCTACCACATATGACCTCTCACCTCCTTACAGAGGCCTTGGAGCACCAGCCGCAGAAAATCTGATTGGCCCAGTCATAATCAACATCAATGTCTGTTAGTGGAATACATTACCATTGAAATTAATTCATTATTACACTACCTAATGGATGAGGGTAGAGGGAGATATTTCAGACAGTAGTCCCTTCATCGTAGATCCTAGGCAAACAATGGGCTAAGTGATGTGTACAGAGAGGAAATTAGCCTACTCTACTCCACTCCCAAACAGTGGAGCAGTGAACCTGGTTAACAAAGGAATGGCAATAATGGCAAGGCACCAAACCATACACAACCCAAACAGACAAAGACAGACTGGTTAGCTGGCTGTCACAGGGGGTATGACCCCCATACACTACTCCCCTTCCTACATTATTCAATACAGGATATGTGGCTATGGCACTCACTAATCCTGCTTGTTATGGCAAACACAGCCTATCGGCATGGGAAGATGGTGGAGGGTGCATGTGCATGTGTGTGTACATAATTAGCAGGCAAGCCCACCAGCCAATCACCTGGTTGTGTTCTCCCCAGCTCTACTCTGCCCAGATACACCCTGAACCCCTCTACCCACTCATTTACCCCCTCCCCCTCACTCCTGTCACCCCACCAGCCCCGCCCTTGGCCTTGTCTCCCTATGGAAAGACAGGGAGGATAGAGGGAAGGAGGGAGAATGGAGGAGGGGGGCTGCAGGTGCTTCTCCTCCAGTCAACTTAGGTTATCCCCCCTGCCTCCCTTCCTCCTCAGTCTCTCTGGGGCAGTCAGTCTACACCAGTGGGATGTGGTGCCACACTGCCCTCCGCCCCCTCCATTCCCGGGGCTGATGTTCCCTCCGTTCCCCCACCGCACCACTGGCACTGGGGAGGGGAGGGTTGTGTCTGTGTGTGATTGAGAGTTGTGCTGCCCCTTTAGTTCCATACACAAGAGATAGACAGCTCTGTTTCCACATGACTAGCTCCATCACCAGGACGGATGGAGAGACAGACGGAGAGACAGAGAGAGAGGCAAAAAGCCACTCCATTAATGGGGCACTGATGCACAGCTGCTCTTGAATGAATAGTGTGTGTGTGTCGTGTTGTGTTGTGATGGCACTTCAGTCAACTCATTCCAGATTACAATAATGACAACTTATCTTTCGAAAAATAATATTTTCAATTCAAAACCAGAAGATAAAAGCAAACTCATCCATAAAAGCCATTAGAATCCTTCTGATTAGAGCCCAACCGATTTATCGGTTGACAGATGTTGTCGGCCGATATTAGCCTTTTACGGCTGTATTTGTGTTGGCGTTTAATCTACCGAAAAGGACCAATATAAAATACGGCGAAAACACTCGGGACCACTAACCCCTTACACTTTTTGCATTTCATTATTTGTCTTTACATAGCTATAAGCCTATCTTGCCTTGGCGCTACAGCAAGACTGGACACGATCCCAAAACGCAACTACACCAGTCGGAGAGGAGAGTGAACTACTGTGAACTAACTGTTACTGCTTCTACTGTGAGTGCTGAGTTGATAGAAGCTTGCCAGCTCAATAAAGTGACAAAAATGCACACTGGCCATTACTGTTAAGTGAAGTGTCACGGTAGGGTGTTGGGTGTGGTGACAAATGGATGCTATGCCCACATGTAAAGGGTGATGTAATATGGAGGACCCGGCAAGCCAGCCTATTCCCTATAATGTAAACTCCAACAGAAATAACTTCAAATGTATAACTTAAAATGAAAACAAATCGACTACTGGTTTCAATAAAATGTTCTGCCAACTTTCAAGCAAATACTTTATGAATGCATTATTAAAAATCAATTTGCAGGGTTGCTAGCCAACTAGCCTGCTAACATTTGCCCTACCAGCCTGCTAAATGTTACATTAGCACTACATGAGTAAGCCAGTTGCAATTAACAGCTAGCTTACAGCTACATTAAAGTAAACCAAAGTTATGAAATACATAACGCCATCAAACCAGTTATTAAAGAACGTTAGCTATATGTAGTTATCTTAGCCAGCAAGGTAGCCAGCTAGCTAACGTTAGCTAATTGGCCAACTAGCTATTACCCTAGCCAGCCTAGTCAACCATCACGGTATGGTCGGCAAGCTAGAGCCCAACTACTGGAGACCTGCTAGAACACAAGGGTGTTTTCACACTTGGTCCCTTTCAGCCAATTCTTGTATCAATCCAAAAGGAACTCAGACCCCTTTAAAGTGTCCCCGAATCGAACCGAACTGAGACCATCTTGAAAGGTGGTCTGAGTTCGGTTTGCTTGAATTCCGTGGTCTGGTTCTCTTTTTGACGGCAATGTGAACGCAAAGCTCCCCAGGTTCACTTGTCATTATCCCCGAACCACACACTAGACTACTGCAACACCGTTTCCCCTGCCATAAACCCCCACATTGGTGCCACAAAAGAGAGAAGATGATGATGTGCAGGTTCGCAGGAAGAAATGTGTGCTGTTTTTGGATATTGATTAGCGATTGTCAAGGACGCACAGAAATTCCAAAATGTGTGGAGTTTTTTGTTCAGATTATTTGTTTGCAATATGGGATCTATTGGCTAAGAAAGCTTCATAAACTGTTTATTAATTGTGGGATTTGAATAGTGTGAGAAGACAACCTATTTGGTGAGAATCACAACATAGAGTACAAAATCTATTCTAGCTCATAAAGGGGTAGTAGCCTACCTTCAGCATTATTTATTCTGCAGTTATTCTATTGCTATTTATTTTGTTGGCAATAAAATGTACATGTTAAAAGTATCTTCTGATTACAATTATTATGTCTCGTATTTTAATTAAATACAATCTATTAGATTCCAAAATGTAAGTAGGTATATCTAATGTCCGATAATACATTCTGATTGAATGGCTTGTCCTGCACATTGTAAAAACCAAGAGTGCATGTTGGAAAAATATCTTGGTTCCTTTCTGAATATAGAAATGTGAATGCAGAGGACTCAGTCCACAAAATAGGTGAAGTGAACTGGCAAAATAGTTGAATCTTCATTCAAAGGCAAGGGCAGTGTGAATACAAAGATAACTAAGTTCTTCAGCTATTTTTTTTTACCCCCCGTTCACTTTAAAGAGGACTATACAGTGCCTTGCAAAAGTATTCATCCCCCTTGGTGTTTTTCCTTTATTGTTGCATTACAACCTGTAATTTAAATGGATTTTTATTTGGATTTCATGTAATGGACATACACAAAATAGTCCAAATTGGTGAAGTGAAATTTAGAAAATAACTTGTTTCAAAAAATTCTAACAAATAAATAACGGAAAAGTGGTGCGTGCATATGTATTCACCCCCTTTGCTATGAAGGCCCTAAATAAGATCTGGTGCAACCAATTACCTTCAGAAGTCACATAATTAGTGAAATGAAGTCCACCTGTGTGCAATCTAAGTGTCACATGATCTCAGTATATATACACCTGTTCTGAAAGGCCCCAGAGTCTGCAACACCACTAAGCAAGGGGCACCACCAAGCAAGCGGTACCATGAAGACCAAGGAGCTCTCCAAACAGGTCAGGGACAAAGTCGTGGAGAAGTACAGATCAGGGTTGGGTTATAAAAAAATATCTGAAACTTTTAACATCCCACGGAGCACCATTAAATCCATTATAAAAAAATTGAAAGAATATGGCACCACAACAAACCATCCAAGAGAGGGCCGCCCCCCAAAACTCACAGACCAGGCAAGGAGGGCATTAATCAGAGAGGCAACAAAAATACCAAAGATAACCCTGAAGGAGCTGCAAAGCTCCACAGCGGAGATTGGAGTATCTGTCCATAGGACCACTTTAAGCCATACACTCCACACAGCTGGGCTTTACGGAAGAGTGGCCAGAAAAAAGCCATTGCTTAAAGAAGAAAATAAGCAAACACGTTTGGTGTTCGCCAAAAGCCATGTGGGAGACTCCCCAAACATATGGAAGAAGGTACTCTGGTCAGATGAGACTAAAATTGAGCTTTTTGGCCATCAAGGAAAATATCGGGCGCAAACCCAACACCTCTCATCACCCCGAGAACACCATCTGATGTTTTTCCATCGGCAGGGACTGGGAAACTGGTCATAATTGAAGGAATGATGGATGGCGCTAAATACAGGGAAATTCTTGAGGGAAACCTGTTTCAGTCTTCCAGAGATTTGAGATTGGGACGGAGGTTCACCTTCCAGAAGGACAATGACCCTAAGCATACTGCTAAAGTAACACTTGAGTGGTTTAAGGGGAAACATTTAAATGTCTTGGAATGGCCTAGTCAAAGCCCAGACCTCAATCCAATTGAGAATTTGTGGTATGACTTAAAGATTGCTGTACACCAGCGGAACCCATCCAACTTGAAGGAGCTGGAGCCCAGTGGCTAGATGTGCCAAGCTTAACGAGACATACCCCAAGAGACTTGCAGCTGTAATTGCTGCAAAAGGTGGCTCTACTAAGTATTGACTTTGGGGGGGGGGGGGATAGTTATGCACCCTCAAGTTCTGTTTATTTGTCTTATTTCTTGTTTGTTTCACAAGAAAAAATATTTTCCCATCTTCAAACTGATAGGCATGTTGTGTAAATCAAATGATACAAACCCCCCCAAAATCCATATTAATTCTACAGAGGGTGGTCCTCTGTAGCTCAATTGGTAGAGCATGGCGCTTGCAAACGCCAGGGTAGTGGGTTCGATCCCCGGGACCACCCATATGTAAAAATGTAAGCACACATGACTGTAAGTCGCTTTGGAAAAAAGCGTCTGCTAAATGGCATATTATTATTAGGTTGTAAGGCAACAAAATAGGAAAAATGCCAAGGGGGGTGAATACTTTCACAAGCCACTGTATACACTACCAGTCAAAGGTTTGGACACACCTACTCATTCAAGGGTTTTTCTTTATTTTTTACTATTTTCTACATTGCAGAATAATAGTGAAGACATCAAAACTATGAAATAACACATATGAAATCATGTAGTAACCAAGAAAGTGTTAAACAAATCAAAATATAGTTTATATTTTTCAAAGTAGTCACCCTTTGCCTTGATGACAGCTTTGCACACTCTTGGCATTCTCTCAACCAGCTTCATGAGGTAGTTACCTGGAATGCTTTTCCAACAGTCTTGAAGGAGTTCCCACTTATGCTAAGCACTTGTTGGCTGCTTTTCCTTCACTCTGTGGTCCAACTCATCCCAAACCATCTCAATTGGGTTGAGGTCGGGTGATTGTGGAGGCCAGGTCATCTGATGCAGCACTCCATCACTCTCCTTCTTGGTCAAATAGCCCTTACACAGCCTGGAGGTGTGTTTTGGGTTATTGGCCTATTGAAAAACAAATGATAGTCCCACTAAGCGCAAACCAGATGGGATGGCGTATCGCTGCAGAATGCTGTGGTAGCCATGCTGGTTAGGTGTGCCCTGAATTCTAAATAAATCCCAGACAGTGTCACCAGCAAAGCACCCCCACACCATCACACCTCCTCCTCCATGCTTCACGGTGGGAACCACACATGCGGAGAGGAGATCATCCGTTCACCTACTCTGCGTCTCACAAAGACACGGCGGTTAGAAACAAAAATCTCATCAGTGTTTCTTGGCCCAAACAAGTCTCTTCTTCTTACTGGTGTCCTTTAGCAGTGGTTTCTTTGCAGCAATTCGACCATGAAGGCCTGATTTACGCAGTCTCCTTTGAATAGTTGATGTTGAGATGTGTCTGTTACTTGAACTCGGTGAAGCATTTATTTGGGCTGCAATCTGAAGTGCAGTTAATTGCAGATTTCTGAGGCGCAGTTAACTCTAATGAACTTATCCTCTGCAGCAGAGGTAACTTTGGGTCTTCCTTTCCTGTGGCGGTCCTCATGAGAGCCAGTTTCATCATAGCGCTTGATGTTTTTTGCGACTGCACTTGAAGAAACTTTCAAAGTTCTTGACATTTTCCGATTGACTGACCTTCATGTCTTAAAGTAATGATGGACTGTCATTTCTCTTTGCTTATTTGAGCTGTTCTTGCCATAATATGGACTTGGTCTTTTACCAAATAGGGCTATCTTCTGTATGCCCCCCTTCCTTGTCACAACACAACTGATTGGCTCAAACGCATTAAGAAGGAAAGAAATTCCACAAATTAACTTTTAAGGAGGCACACCTGTTAATTGAAATGCATTCCAGGTGACTACCTCATGAAGCTGGTTGAGAGAATGCCAAGAGTGTGCAAAGCTGTCAAGGCAAAGGGTGGCTATTTGAAGAATCTCAAATATAAAATATATTTTGATTTGTTTAACACTTTTTTGGTTACAACATGATTCCATATGTGTTATTTCATAGTTTTGATGTCTTCACTATTATTCTACAATGTAGAAAATAGTAAAAAATAAAGAAAAACCCTGGAATGAGTAGGTGTGTCCAAACTTTTGACTGGTACTGTATGTGAAAACACCCTAAAAACATAACCACAGATCAAAGCAAAGAGAGAGTAGAGACTTACAGATTGATGGCTGGGGCCCATCTGATGGTAACTACAAAATTAGAGCAAGCAGGTAGAACTTTATCTTTCGTTTTGAGCCCACGGCAAGAAGGCACCAGAGCCTGACGTGGTAAAGGGTTCAAACTAGATGGCACAGCCACAAAGTCAGTGAAGAGCATGCTGCATGGCCGCATGTGCTCCTTGTTTACGTCACACTTCATGTGATTGTTGGATTGTATCTCACCACCTCCAACACTTGGTCTGGAATGTAATTACATGCTAGCATGGCTAGTGGCTAACGTTAGCCAGCTTGAGCTAGCATACGAACTCAGTAGCACAGAGTAGATCCTCCATATGATGTTGAGAAATAGTGCATTGCAGGTAATTTAGAAGATATCCGGAAATAAGATAATAAATATGTAATAACCCCAAAACATAACTATGTTTGTACTTATAGATAACCAGATCGTGACTACAACTAAGTTACAAAGTCTTTGACCACACTGTGTTGTTACATTGGTGAGTAAAAACTCTTGCTTCCTACCCTTTAAATTCCAACTTTAATGGGGTAAGGACGTCCCAAGGATCCGTGATAGCAAGGACCGTTCACTGAGGCAACGCTTGGGGCGTGAGCAGCGCTGTGCCAGCGGCGAATTTAGTGATTGATGTTTTTCCTTTTAAGTGACAACTACCAGAATTCAGTGGCTACAGCACTACAATCGATGGAAATATAGCTAAATACCAATACATTGAAAATGTTTCCTATGTTTGTTTATTTATACTTCATTTTCACGATATGTATCCTTTGAACATCAGATCGGCAGTTCCTCCCCCAATTCCGGCTTCAACTTCGACCCCTGGGCTCTCGCTGTAAATCCGACCCAATTTTCAGGCTACTCAAGTGGAAACGCCGGCATTACAGAGGCAAGAGGGGGGGGGGGATCCTGGTGAGATTAAGGCAAAGGGAATACCGGCCACCTCTTCCCTCCATTCTACTGGCCAATGTACAGTCACACGATAAGATGGATGAGCTCCAATCGTGGATTTACTACCACCGGGACTCTCAAAACTGCAATATTCTTTGCTTTCTGAAACATGGCTATCCAACTCGATGGATTCTATATTCACCGGGCAGACAGGACAGTGAAGTAGGGGAAATCGAGGGGGGGGGGGGGGGGGGTTGCCTCTACATCAACACAAACTGGTGTGCTAACCCATTTTTCACCCGTCTTGGAATACCCGATGGTCAAATGCCAACCCTTCTACCTCCCGCGGGAGTTTTAAGCTGTTATCGTGATGTAGAAAAATCTGCTCGTGGTCGAGAAAACTGTTAAGCATTCACCCAGGGTTTATTCAGCAGGGGAGACCTTTTCTGGACGCAGCCAGCATTGTACTCTCTTAGACATAAATACATTTTAGCATATAAGCAAGGAACATCTGGTTCAGATCAGCACTCTCCTCTCTACTGAGATTTGTACAACAATTTTAAAGATTGCTGAGTTATAGTTCATATAAGGAAATCAGTCAATTGAAATAAATTCATTAGGCCCTAATCTACAGATTTCACATGCCTGGGCAGGGGCGCAGCCATGGGTGGGCCTGGGAGCGCATAGGCCCACCCACTTGGGAGCCAGGCCGACCCAATGGGGAGCCATGCCCAGCCAATCAGAATGAATTTTTCCACACAAAAGGGCTTTATTACAGACAGAAATATTTCTGGGATATTTTATTTCAGCTCATGAAACCAGCACTTTACATGGTGCGTTTATACTTTTGTTCAGTGTACTACACATTACAAAAAGGAGTCATTAGATGGCTAATGTTTCTGACTGCATGTCTCTGGCCTTTTCTCAATTATATTTGCTCAACTCCAGCATCCTTTCTCCTCCACCCTCTCTCGCCTTCAAGTTCCAAGGTAATCGAGGAGAAGGAACGTGGAAGAAAATGTGATTGTATGAAATAATATGCCATTTAGCAGACGCTTTTATCCAATGCCACTTACAGTCATGCGTGCATACATTTTTGTGTATGGGTGGTCCCGGGGATCGAACCCACTACCTTGGCGTTACAAGCGCCGTGCTCTACCAGCTGAGCTACAGAGGACCACAATGAAATGAGACTCTCCTCTCACTCGTGTGTCATCAGGCAAATGACGGGTGGAATCCCAAAATAAATGTGTAAAGTGATAACAAATGTAGCTAGTTGTGCAAGACATTTTCTAGATAAAAGGATGAATAGCATATTGTTTAAATGTTTGCATATCGTTTAAATGTCCTTCGAGAAAACAACTGCTTCAAAGGGGGTTTGGCAGATATCAAAACTCTTTCACGAAGGACTCTAGTAGGATACACATTACTTTCCCTCGATGAAAGGTGTCTATCGAGGAGGGGAGGACACTCTTCCATTCGCCTACTAACAAATTGACACTCTCCTCGACTTATCAGTTTCCGGGTCACGGAGGAGAGAGGACAGTCATTTGCCAAAATGACAAAAGGCATCTGTGTTGTGTTTGTTTAGGGGGGATTGGGTGGAGAGAGGGGAATGAGTGTGCATTATTTAAAGAGAATGTTAGGGTGTAGTCTGGTGCTAGTAATAGCAGACCAGGTTGATTGCTGGTAGTGATTGATGGAAGAGGACGCGCGTTGCCCCTAGATACCGATCTAAAGGACAGTTTGGTGTTTTCATCCCTAACAGAGAGAAGAGAGAGACAGACCATCTACTGATAACCTATGATATCACCAGCACACATCTGCCTTAACACAGCAGCACCACCACAAGCTATTGAAGAATGAGAGGAAGCTCAGAGAGCTCCACATGTTTGTCTGTCTCTATGTCTGTGTGAATCTGTGTTCATTCCGTGCCAGCTGCAATCACTTTGATCTATTGAGGTCAAATGTAGCATCCCCTGAATTGTGCTGTGATTGGGCAGACAGTGGAAATCCAAACACACACACACACGCCCGCCCGCTGACATGTCTCATGTGATATTCATGCTGTTTTTTTATCATTAGTGTTTGTTTTCATGCATAAAGCTGTGTTTGACCTATTTCTGCTCTCACACACAGGGAGTCCCACACTGAGAGCAGAGCATCATTTAAAACTGCCTTCAGATTCCTGGGTCACCCTACTAACACATCAGTGTTTTAACTGGGTTAACCTTTTATCAACACTTTCACATAACACTAGTCGGCACTGGGGCTGGGGTTTAGGATTTACTGAATTATTGGGCTTTCCCAGAAAATTATCATAATCCATTGGATAATTTGTCAAGTTTCACTTAATTTTCAGCTAGTCAGTATAATTTATTTTTTAAAGACCATTTTATAAAAATGGTATACAGTTGAAGTCGGAAGTTTACATACACTTAGGTTGGACTCATTAAAACAAGTTTTTCAACCACTCCACAAATTTCTTGTTAACAAACTATAGTTTTTGGCAAGTCGGTTAGGACATCTACTTTGTGCATGACAAGTAATTTTTTTTTTACAGACAGATTATTTCACTTATAATTCACTGTTTCACAATTCCAATGGGTCAGAAGTTTACATACACTAGGTTGACTGTGCCTTTAAACAGCTTGGGAAATTCCAGAAAATTATGTCATGGCTTCAGAAGCTTCTGATAGGCTAATTGACATCATTTGAGTCAATTGGAGGTGTACCTGTGGATGTATTTCAAGGCCTACCTTCAAACTCAGTGCCTCTTTGCTTGACATCATGGGAAAATCAAAAGAAATCAGCCAAGACCTCAGAAAAAAATTTGTAGACCTCCACAAGTCTGGTTCATCCTTGGGAGCAATTTCCAAATGCCTGAAGGTACCACGTTCATCTGTACAAACAATAGTACACAAGTATAAACACCATGGGACCACGCAGCCTTCATACCGCTCAGGAA
The DNA here is from genome assembly GCF_964263955.1 of Coregonus lavaretus. Classification (NCBI taxonomy): domain Eukaryota; kingdom Metazoa; phylum Chordata; class Actinopteri; order Salmoniformes; family Salmonidae; genus Coregonus; species Coregonus lavaretus. The sequence continues at coordinate 30,969,434 of NC_139997.1, forward strand.
GGAGACGCGTTCTGTCTCCTAGAGATGAACGTACTTTGGTGCGAAAAGTGCAAATCAATCCCAGAACAACAGCAAAGGACCTTGTGAAGATGCTGGAGGAAACAGGTACAAAAGTATCTATATCCACAATAAAACGAGTCCTATATCGACATAACCTGAAAGGCCGCTCAGCAAGGAAGAAGCCACTGCTCCAAAAAGCCAGACTACGGTTTGCAACTGCACATGGGGACAAAGATCGTACTTTTTGGAGGAATGCCCTCTGGTCTGATGAAACAAAAATAGAACTATTTGGCCATAATGACCATCGTTATGTTTGGAGGAAAAAGGGGGTACCTTGCAAGCCGAAGAACACCATCCCAACCGTGAAGCACGGGGGTGGCAGCATCATGCTGTGGTGGTGCTTTGCTGCAGGAGGGACTGGTGCACTTCACAAAATAGATGGCATCATGAGGAAGGAAAATGATGTGGATTATTGAAGCAACATCTCAAGACGTCAGTCAGGAAGTTAAAGCTTGGTCGCAAATGGGTCTTCCAAATGGACAATGACCCCAAGCATACTTCCAAAGTTGTGGCAAAATGGCTTAAGGACAACAAAGTCAAGGTATTGGAGTGGCCATCACAAAGCCCTGACCTCAATCCTATAGAAAATGTGTGGGCAGAACTGAAAAAGCGTGTGCGAGCAAGGAGGCCTACAAACCTGACTCAGTTACACCAGCTCTGTCAGGAGGAATGGGCCAAAATTCACCCAACTTATTGTGGGAAGCTTGTGGAAGGCTACCCGAAACGTTTGACACAAGTTAAACAATTTAAAGGCAATGCTACCAAACACTAATAGAGTGTATGTAAACTTCTGACCCACTGGGAATGTGATGAAATAAATAAAAGCTGAAATAAATCACTCTATTATTATTCTGACATTTTACATTCCTAAATTAAAGTGGTGATCCTAACTGACCTAAGACAGGGAATTTTTACTAGGATTAAATGTCAGGAATTGTGAAAAACTGAGTTTAAATGTATTTGGCTAAGGTGTATGTAAACTTCAGACTTCAACTGTACATGTAATTGCGTGATATGATTGCATTTTGCAACCCCGCTCCCTCCGTCGTCCCAAGATGAATGGTTTTGACCACAAAAGTTTTGCTTCACTACACGCTCCACTGCTTGATTGGTGCAGCTAGAAACCACAAGTGTCTATCCTATAATGAAAAGGCACCCACGAAAGAAAATTAAAGGAAATTGTTTATCTATTTTGATGTGCTGTTATTTCATTTGTATTGGTGTTTCGTGTCCGATGAGCTCAGGGTGTTGATATAATTTGCAGCGTGCATCATGAGCAAAGTCATTGCAGCAACTTCCCCTGTGAGAACCATGACCACTGGCTGACTTAGCTTTGCTGTACCGCAGCCGAATACCCTGTCAGCATCGTGTCCATTACAATGCAGAAAAATATGTCTCTAGCCCAAATCTTTCAATAGTTATCTATATTACCGGAGCTTCATCTTATTCTTTCTAACTTTTTCTATGGCGGATTCGCGACTGCAATTTATGGAAGATGCCAAAACTTGAGATAACAATAGATAGCGAAGTCAAAGATACTGGTTTCCTCTATCCATCTGCTGCAAAATTTTCCCTAAACGCTTATGACAAATCCAGCTCCAGAACCAGCCATAGCCTAGCCAGCTGGCTAATCTTTTGAATATGTGTAGTTAAAGGTGCTACACATAGGATTCTTTTTATTTTTTTTGCTTTGTAATTTCTGAAAATTTCTATAATATATCTGCAGTAATAGTGGAATGATAGTGTTTCACAGTATTACTTACCCGCAGTGCTTAATTTGAGCTGGATCAAGATCCAGCACCTCTCCCTTTTGGACTGTTTCTTTCCGGAACCTATTTGGCCGAATCCGGTACCTCTTGTGGCATGAAAAATCATTTTCACTTTTTGCAATCAAAGTTCATTCGAGTTGCCTCCTCGTTAATTCTCAAATACAATCGCGGGAAAACACAGGTGGGAAAGCAAATTGCTCCTGCTGAAAAGAGAAGACTAATCTGTCTGCTGTAGGTTACCAAAATATTTGATCAACTTCTAAATATTGTTTTACAAATTAAAACAAGAGAGATATAGGCTTTTGCCACGACCACATCAGCCATCACTGGCGAGTGAGCTGCGCATGATTGTGTGAGTCAGTGAAACTGGAAAACATAATTTCCTTCTCATATTGTAGCCTAGGCTATTGATGGATTCAAGACAAGGTCATTTTAATTCATCTCAGATTCTCAGTTTTTCAGTGTCAAAGTCACCTGTCATTTTAATCACTTGTGCAGTAATAAAAAAAGATTCTGCCTAAGTCTCCTGTCGTGTAAAATTAGGCAGAATTGCATACAATGAGTTTATAAAAAGGCATACATTTTTTGCTCATGCGTTCCGGTACCTCCGAGCTCCCCGGGTCACCCCCTCTTACGCTCACTTTTTGTTCTGGCACCTCCCGATTTACAAATTAAGCACTGCTTACCCGCCAGTGTTTTGATTGTCTGTGATATTCGCCTATTTGATTTGATTTATTGATTACTCCGGCCAGATCGGCATCTGTCAAAATGGGAAAGCTGTTTTGACTTTGTGGCTGTGTTATCTAGTGGAAATCGGGTCAAGTGGCCAATATAGAAAGAGCTCTTTAATTTCCCGGTTGCTAAAATTCTACACTGTTTGCTCAATTTCAGTTTATGTGAGAAAACAATCACTGAATAGTGTAGGGAATCATTGTACCATCTAAATCGTTGAGAAATATATTTTCAATAACAACAAAATTATTTTTCAGCTGTTTGAAGCTGGTAGACCAAAACCGAAAGTAAAACGCTCAAAGCGCGAGTCTCAGCCATGCTACGGGAAATGGGATGTGGGGGGAGATTTGTTTTGAATGCAGCCTAGTGCTGTTGCAATTCAACTAACTTCTACATAGGGGAGAAATTCTATGTGTAGAACCTTTAAAAAAAAAACAAACAGCAACAACAGATAACGTAAGGTTAACATGCTAGCTACACTGACAGCTGTCTGTGCCCTATTTGTTGTTGTTTCTCCACTCCACGTGGAATTCCCTGCAACGCTCCCAGCCCCCCAATTCGTGAAAATGCATTAGGAGCCTAAGTCATTCTTCGGAGGTGGAACCTAAATAAGCATTTCCGCTCTAGGATAGGAACTACGTCGAAATGGGGCAGCAACTTCCTCTGGAGGGCACCTATAAAAATGTGAAAGTCCCATTTACTTTCAATGATATATATTTTTTACATTATTGAATGGGAATTTCAAAACGTCTTCAATTGGAATGAAATGGACACCCAAGCGTGGTGCTGTCTAACAAACCTGAGAGAGATACAACCAGAGTTTGTGCAGCAGAGGAGCCTTATAGCACCACAAAACCATCCATAACACAGACGTAATACCTCACAAACTGCTTTGAGGAATTATCAAATCATCCAGAACCAGAACCTGAGGCTACTGCTCATTCCTGAGAGAGTCAAACTCATCAGTTACAATAACACAGCCCTACAGGTTTAACCCAGTTCCACATAGCACTGAAATGTTATTACTATCTGAGGTTGCAGGCACAATGGCTGCAGGCTTAATGGCCACTGCTGCTAGAAGGGGTGTTCTGCATTGAAATGTGCCCCCATAATATTCCCTTTGTCATGTTCATATTAAAAGATAATCTAATGCCCTCTAGTGTTCTGACTATGCCAACACTGATTCAGGACCTAAAGCACAGAATTACAAAGTAATTCTAATCAAGTAAGAACAGAATATCAGTGTTCCCCTAGGATTATTTTCAGCAGCGGTTGCAAAGTTAGCATAGGTAGGGTAGGGGGGGTGCGTGTGGCCTATGGCATGGTTTCTGTCCCACATTTTTTAGAGGCCCTCCTCTTGGTGTTTTAAAGATAATTTCCTGCAATTCTACACATTTTGCCATGGCTTATGCCATGTTCTTATGCTATCTGAGTGACTCAAAAATAATTGAAAAAAATCAATGCCATGCCATTTTATTTTATTTTAGACTCTCCCTGACTATCTAGTTTTTATTTTGGTGATTGTTAGGTCTCAAAGATGATCTTATTCAAAAATATATAGCTCCATTATCTTTTCTACATACTTTATATCTGGTTTTAGTCGTTTAAGTTCACACTGAAAAGGTTTTATCAACCCACATTTTCATCAAAAATATAAATCACACACACATACAGTGGGGAGAACAAGTATTTGATACACTGCCGATTTTGCAGGTTTTCCTACTTACAAAGCATGTAGAGGTCTGTCATTTTTTATCATAGGTAAACTTCAAACTGTGAGAGACGGAATCTAAAACAAAAATCCAGAAAATCACATTGTATGATTTGTAAGTAATTAATTTGCATTTTATTGCATGACACTACCGTGGGGTCACTTAGAATTTTCCTTGTTTTCGAAAGAAAAGCAATTTTTTTGTCCATTAAAATAACATAAAATTGATCAGAAATACAGTGTAGACATTGTTAATGTAGTAAATGGCTATTGTAGCTGGAAACGGCAGATTTTTAATTGAATATCTACATAGGCGTACAGAGGACCATTATCAGCAACCATCAGTCCTGTGTTCCAATGGCACGTTGTGTTTCCTAATCCAAGTTTATCATTTTAAAAGGCTAATTGATCATTAGAAAATCCTTTTGCAATTTATGTTAGCACAGCTGAAAACTGTTGTGCTGATTTAAAGAAGCAATAAAACTGGCCATCTTGAGACTAGTTGAGTATCTGGAGCATCAGCAATTGTGGGTTCGATTACAGGCTCAAAATGGCCAGAAACAAAATAACTTTATTCTGAAACTCGTCAGTCTATTCTTGTTCAAAGAAATGAAGGCTATTCCATGCGAGAAATTGCCAAGAAACTGAAGATCTCGTACAGCGCTGTGTACTACTCCCTTCACAGAACAGCGCAAACTGGCTCTAACCAGAATAGAAAGAGGAGTGGGAGGCCCCGGTGCACAACTGAGCAAGAGGACATATGCATGACTGTCTAGTTTGAGAAACAGGCGCCTCACAGGTTCTCAACTGGCAGCTTCATTAAATAGTACCCGCAAAACACCAGTCTCAACGTCAACAGTGAAGAGGCGACTCCGGGATGCTGACCTTCAGAGCTGCAAAGAAAAAGCCATATCTCAGACTGGCCAATAAAAATAAAAGATTAAGATGGGCAGTCTGAGATATGGCTTTTTCTTTGCAACATATACAGTGGGGGAAAAAAGTATTTAGTCAGCCACCAATTGTGCAAGTTCTCCCACTTAAAAAGATGAGAGAGGCCTGTAATTTTCATCATAGGTACACGTCAACTATGACAGACAAAATGAGAATTTTTTTTCCAGAAAATCACATTGTAGGATTTATGAATTTATTTGCAAATTATGGTGGAAAATAAGTATTTGGTCAATAACAAAAGTTTCTCAATACTTTGTTATATACCCTTTGTTGGCAATGACACAGGTCAAACGTTTTCTGTAAGTCTTCACAAGGTTTTCACACACTGTTGCTGGTATTTTGTCCCATTCCTCCATGCAGATCTCCTCTAGAGCAGTGATGTTTTGGGGCTGTCGCTGGGCAACACGGACTTTCAACTCCCTCCAAAGATTTTCTATGGGGTTTAGATCTGGAGACTGGCTAGGCCACTCCAGGACCTTGAAATGCTTCTTACGAAGCCACTCCTTCGTTGCCCGGGCGGTGTGTTTGGGATCATTGTCATGCTGAAAGACCCAGCCACGTTTCATCTTCAATGCCCTTGCTGATGGAAGGAGGTTTTCACTCAAAATCTCACGATACATGGCCCCATTCATTCTTTCCTTTACACGGATCAGTCGTCCTGGTCCCTTTGCAGAAAAACAGCCCCAAAGCATGATGTTTCCACCCCCATGCTTCACAGTACGTATGGTGTTCTTTGGATGCAACTCAGCATTCTTTGTCCTCCAAACACGACGAGTTGAGTTTTTACCAAAAAGTTATATTTTGGTTTCATCTGACCATATGACATTCTCCCAATCCTCTTCTGGATCATCCAAATGCACTCTAGCTAACTTCAGACGGGCCTGGACATGTACTGGCTTAAGCAGGGGGACACGTCTGGCACTGCAGGATTTGAGTCCCTGGTGGCGTAGTGTGTTACTGATGGTAGGCTTTGTTACTTTGGTCCCAGCTCTCTGCAGGTCATTCACTAGGTCCCCCTGTGTGGTTCTGGGATTTTTGCTCACCGTTCTTGTGATCATTTTGACCCCACGGGGTGAGATCTTGCGTGGAGCCCCAGATCGAGGGAGCTTATCAGTGGTCTTGTATGTCTTCCATTTCCTAATAATTGCTCCCACAGTTGATTTCTTCAAACCAAGCTGCTTACCTATTGCAGATTCAGTCTTCCCAGCCTGGTGCAGGTCTACCATTTTGTTTCTGGTGTCCTTTGACAGCTCTTTGGTCTTGGCCATAGTGGAGTTTGGAGTGTGACTGTTTGAGGTTGTGGACAGGTGTCTTTTATACTGATAACAAGTTCAAACAGGTGCCATTAATACAGGTAATGAGTGGAGGACAGAGGAGCCTCTTAAAGAAGAAGTTACAGATCTGTGAGAGCCAGAAATCTTGCTTGTTTGTAGGTGACCAAATACTTATTTTCCACCATAATTTGCAAATAAATTCATTAAAAATCCTACAATGTGATTTCTGGATTTTTGTTTTAGATTCCGTCTCTCACAGTTGAAGTGTACCTATGATAAAAATTACAGACCTCTACATGCTTTGTAAGTAGGAAAACCTGAAAAATCGGCAGTGTATCAAATACTTGTTCTCCCCACTGTATATATACACACACACACACACACACACACACACACACACACACACACACACACACACACACATACATACATATCCTTTAAAAAAAATATTCCCCTTTATTACTTTCCAACCCCGCCACCCTTTCCCTACTTGGAGTAAACTAGTGAACAACAATGCTTAGGCCTCTACTTCCAGCTTATACTTACTATCTACATTTTATGGACACAGTCAATTTTACAATAATTATATTTTGTTTGTTTTTTCTCCTGAACTTCTTCTACTCTCAACCTCTCCGATCATTTTCATGATGTCCATCCGGTTTGCTTCTATATGCCATATCTTTCTAACTGTGCTCTTTCACAAAAGCTCCCAACCTACAACCTATATACTTATTATGGACACAGTATGCTTACATTATTAGTTATCTTGTTATTATTTGTTGTTAGTTGTATTAGTCCCATCCAACACCTCCAATCTATCTCTTAACACCATCCATATTGGATTTCTATTTGCCATATATATTTCAACTGTACTGTGATGTCTTACAAAAGTTCTGAGCCTTTCTATTCTCATTGTTTCTACAGATTGTGAATTGAAAATAAACATTTTTGCTAAAAGTATTATTATATTATTGATCGATTGACTATGACTTTTCAGATCACCCAGTAATGCAAGGTTAGCGCCAGGTAAATATTGCAATCCTTTAGCCATTCCTGGACCTGTGTCCAAAAACAAGCTACAAATGGACAGTCTTCACAGCAAAACCTGCAGAGCTGGGAAGATTGTATCCCCCATATACAGTGAGGGAATAAAGTATTTGATCCCCTGCTGATTTTGTACGTTTGCCCACTGACAAAGAAATGATCAGTCTATAATTTCAATGGTAGGTTTATTTGAACAGTGGAGACAGAATAACAACAAAAAAATCCAGAAAAACGCATGTCAAAATTTTTATAAATTTATTTGCATTTTAATGAGGGAAATAAGTATTTGACCCCCTCTCAATCAGAAAGATTTCTGGCTCCCAGGTGTCTTTTATACAGGTAATGAGCTGAGATTAGGAGCACACTCTTAAAGGGAGTGCTTCTAATCTCAGTTTGTTACCTGTATAAAAGACACCTGTCCACAGAAGCAATCAATCAATCAGATTCCAAACTCTCCACCATGGCCAAGACTAAAGAGCTCTCCAAGGATGTTAGGGACAAGATTGTAGACCTACACAAGGCTGGAATGGGTTACAAGACCATCGCCAAGCAGCTTGGTGCGATTATTCACAAATGGAAGAAACACAAAAGAACTGTCAGTCTCCCTCGGCCTGGGGCTCCATGCAAGATCTCACCTCGTGGAGTTACAATGATCATGAGAACTGTGAGGAATCAGCCCAGAACTACACGGGAGGATCTTGTCAATGATCTCAAGGCAGTTGGGACCATAGTCACCAAGAAAACAATTGGTAACACACTACGCCTTGAAGGACTGAAATCCTGCAGCGCTCGCAAGGTCCCCCTGCTCAAGAAAGCACATATACAGGCCCGTCTGAAGTTTGCCAATGAACATCTGAATGATTCAGAGGAGAACTGGGTGAAAGTGTTGTGGTCAGATGAGACCAAAATCGAGCTCTTTGGCATCAACTCAACTCGCCGTGTTTGGAGGAGGAGGAATGCTGCCTATGACCCCAAGAACACCATCCCCACCGTCAAACATGTAGGTGGAAACATTATGCTTTGGGGGTGTTTTTCTGCTAAGGGGACAGGACAACTTCACCGCATCTAAGGGACGATGGACGGGGCCATGTACCGTCAAATCATGGGTGAGAACCTCCTTCCCTCAGCCAGGGCATTGAAAATGGGTCGTGGATGGGTATTCCAGCATGACAATGACACAAAACACACGGCCAAGGCAACAAAGGAGTGGCTCAAGAAGAACCACATTAAGGTCCTGGAGTGGCGTAGCCAGTCTCCAGACCTTAATCCCATAGATAATCTGTGGAGGGAGCTGAAGGTTCGAGTTGCCAAACGTCAGGCTCGAAACCTTAATGACTTGGAGAAGATCTGCAAAGAGGAGTGGGACAAAATCCCTCCTGAGATGTGTGCAAACCTGGTGGCCAACTACAAGAAACGTCAGACCTCTGTGATTGCCAACAAGGGTTTTGCCACCAAGTACTAAGTCATGTTTTGCAGAGGGGTCAAATACTTATTTCCCTCATTAAAATGCAAATAAATGTATAACATTTTTGACACGCGTTTTTCTGGATTTTTGTTTTGTTATTCTGTCTCTCACTGTTCAAACAAACCTACCATTAAAATTATAGACTGATCATGTCTTTGTCAGTGGGCAAACTTACAAAATCAGCAGGGGATCAAATACTTTTTTCCCTCACTGTAAATAACATTATAATGGTAGCAAGAATTTTATATAATAATTTAAATTGAAAGATTCTATGTTTTGAATCCGGTGTCGTTTTGCGTATCAGTTCATAAACACTATGCCATGGGATCGGTACGTCAAACATCTCTTCCCAACTATTTTGCAATCTATATGGGACGGCTGTCAATCCTTTGGTCCTTAAGTGAAACTGATATACTTTTTTATTTATCACAGTTTTTCTTAACCAATTATATGTTCTTTAATGCAAAGCCGACTTTTCCTTACTTTCTCCCCCTTCCACTTTCCTCTTCCATTTTTGCGGTAAGGCTGCAATTATTTGGTTGTAATTTTGGGTAGAGCAGACATTTCCATATGTTTTTGTTAGCTGCATGTGCAACATAACTCCACCAGTCCTACCGATGATATCATTTACGAAGATTATACCTTTTTTAAACATTTTGTCAAAAAAAGGGTTTTTGTCAATTAGTATATTTGAGTTTAACCACAATATTTGTTGCATAATTTGTTCTGTAGTTTCTGGAGGTTTAAATTGAAATTGCAACCAACTTTCTATGGCTTGTTTTAGAAATAGTGATATTTGGGAGATTATTTCTTTTTCAAATAACTGAAAGTGAGTGGTTGTAATCTGAATAAAGGGAAAAAGGCCATTCTTGAACATTGGGTGAGACAATCTTACTAATTTGCTAGAGAACCAGTTCGGATTTAAGTATAACTTTTGTATGACTGAAGCTTTTAGTGATATGTCTAATGCTTTAATATTTAATCATTTCTGTCCTCCGAATTCATATTCATTATATAAATAGGCCCGTTTAATTCTGTCTGGCTTGCCGTTCCAAATAAAATGGAATATTTTTTTCTCATATAATAAAAAATTAAACTGTTCGCTAGGCGTAGGCAAGACCATAAGCAAATAGGTAAACTGGGATAATACTAAAAAGAGTTCATCAGGGTGATTTTTCCACAAATTGACAGGTATTTACCTTTCCATGGTAGTAAGATTTTATCTATTTTTGCTAACTTTCTATTAAAATGTATTAAAGTGAGATCATTTATTTCCTTTGGGATATGTATTCCGAGTATATCCACATCACCATCAGACCATTTTATTGGTAAACTACATGGTAATGTAAAATTTTTATTTTTTAGTGATCCAATATGTAATATAGTACATTTGTCATAATTTGGTTGTGACAAGGTTAGAAAATGTATCTAGATCCTCTATGAGGCTGTGGAGGGATTCTAGTTGTGGATTTAAAAGAAAACATGAATCATCAGCGTACAATGACACCTTTGTTTTTAAGCCCTGGATTTCTAATCCCCTGATATTATTGTTCGATCTGATTTTAATAGCTAACATCTCGATGGCCACAATAAATAGGTATGCCGATAGTGGACAACCTTGTTTCACTCCTCTTGACAGTTTAAAACTTTCTGAGAAATAGCCATTATTTACTATTTTACACCTAGGGTTACTATACATGATTTTGACCCATTTTATAAAAAGATTCTCCAAAATCAAAATGCTCCAGGCATTTATATATAAACACAGTCGTACTTTATCAAATGCCTTTTCGAAGTCTGCTATGAATAGCATGCCTGGTTTCCCAGATTTTCCATAGTGTTCTATTGTTTCCAATACTTGCCTTATATTATCTCCAATGTATCTTCTATCCCTGTTCTCTCCTCTCTGCACAGGCCATACAAACGCTTCACACCATGTGGCTGTTGCCACTCTATTCTGGTGGTCCCTGCGTGCACGACCCACGTGGAGTTCCAGGTCTCTGGCAGCCTCTGGAACTGCCGTTCTGCAGCCAACAAGGCAGAGTTCATCTCAGCCTACGCTACCCTCCAGTCCCTCGACTTCTTGGCGCTGACGGAAACATGGATTACCACAGAAAACACTGCTACTCCTACTACTCTTTCCTCATCTAACCATGTGTTCTCGCATACCCCGAGAGCATCTGGTCAGCGCGGCAGTGGCAGAGGAATCCTCATCTCTCCCAAGTGGACATTCTCTCTTTTTGCCCTGACGCATCTGTCCATCTCCTCATTTGAATTCCATGCTGTCACAGTCACTAGCCCATTCAAGCTTAACATCCTTGTCATTTATCGCCCTCCAGGTTCCCTTGGAGAGTTCATCGATGAGCTTGACACCTTGATAATTTCCTTTCCTGAGGATGGCTCACCCCTCACAGTTCTGGGTGACTTTAACCTCCCTATGTCTGCCTTTGACTCATTTCTCTCCGTCTCCTTTCCACTCCTTTCCTTTTTTGACCTCACCCTCTCACCGTCCCCCCCTACTCACAAGGCAGGCAATACGCTTGACCTCATCTTTACTAGATGCTGTTCTTCTACTAATCTCTCTGCAACTCCCCTCCAAGTCTCCGACCACTACTTTGTATCCTTTTCTCTCTCGCTCTCCTCCAACACTACTCACTCTGCCCCTACTCAGATGGTAATCTGCCATGGTAATCTGCCGTCGCAACCTTCGCTCTCTCTCTCCCGCTACTCTCTCCTCTCCATCCTATCATCTCTTCCCTCTGCTAAATCCTTCTCCCTCCGATCTCCTGATTCTGCCTCCTCAACCCTCCTCTCCTCCCTTTCTGCATCTTTTGACTCTCTATGTCCCCTATCCTCCTGGCCGGCTCGGTCCTCCCCTCCTGCTCCGTGGCTTGACGACTCATTGCGAGTTCACAGAAGAGGGCTCCGGGCAGCCGAGCGGAAATGGAGGAAAACTAGACTCCCTGCGGACCTGGCATCTTTTTACTCCCTCCTCTCTACATTCTCTTCCTCGGTTTCCACTGCTAAAGCCAGTTTCTACCACTACATTTCAAGCCTCTGCCTCTAACCCTAGGAAGCTCTTTGCCACCTTCTCCTCCCTGCTGAATCCTCCTCCTCCTCCCCCTCCCTCTCTGTGGATGACTTCGTCAACCATTTTGAAAAGAAGGTTGACGACATCCGATCCTCATTTATTAAGTCAAATGACACCGCTGGTCCTGCTCACACTGCCCTACCCTATGCTTTGACTTATTTCTCCCCTCTCTCTCCAGATGAAATCTTGCGACTTGTGACGGCCGGCCGCCCAACAACCTGCCCGCTTGACCCTATCCCCTCCTCTCTTCTCCAGACCATTTCCGGAGACCTTCTCCCTTACCTCACCTCGCTCATCAACTCATCCTTGACCGCTGGCCATGTCCCTTCCGTCTTCAAGAGAGCGAGAGTTGCACCCCTCCTCAAAAAACATACACTCGATCCCTCCGATGTCAACAACTACAGACCAGTATCCCTTCTTTCTTTTCTCTCCAAAACTCTTGAGCGTGCCGTCTCTAGCCAGCTCTCCTGCTATCTCTCTCAGAATGACCTTCTCGATCCAAACCAGTAAGGTTTCAAGACTGGTCATTCAACCGAGACTGCTCTTCTCTGTGACACGGAGGCTCTCCGCACTGCTAAAGCTAACTCTCTCTCCTCTGCTTTTATCCTTCTAGACCTGTCTGCTGCCTTTGATACTGTGAACCATCAGATCCTCCTCTCCACCCTCTCCAAGTTGGGCATCTCCGGCGCAGCTCACTCTTGGATTGCGTCCTACCTGACAGGTCGCTCCTACCAGGTGGCGTGGCGAGAATCTGTCTCCGTACCACGTGCTCTCACCACTGGTGTCCCCCATGGTCTCTCCTATCATTGCTATGCAGATGACACACAATTAATTTTCTCCTTTCCCCCTTCTGATAACCAGGTGGCGAAACGCATCTCTGCATGTCTGGCAAACATATCAGTGTGGATGTCAGATCACCACCTCAAGCTGAACCTCGGCAAAACGGAGCTGCTCTTCCTCCCGGGGAAGGACTGCCCCCTCCATGATCTCGCCATCACGGTTGACAACTCCATTGTGTCCTCCTCCCAGAGAGCAAAGAACCTTGGCGTGAACCTGGACAACACCCTGTCGTTCTCCGCTAACATCAAAGCGGTGACCCGATCCTGCAGGTTCATGCTCTACAACATTTGCAGAGTACGACCCTACCTTACACAGAAAGCGGCACAGGTCCTAATCCAGGCACTTGTCATCTCCCGTCTGGATTACTGCAACTCGCTGTTGGCTGGGCTCCCTGCCTGTGCCATTAAACCCCTACAACTTATCCAGAACGCTGCAGCACGTCTGGTGTTCGACCTTCCCAAGTTCTCTCATGTCACCCCGCTCCTCCGCACACTCCACTACTACTACAAGACCATGGTGCTTGCCTACGGAGCTGTGAGGAGAACGGCACCTCCTTACCTTCAGGCTCTGATCAGACCCTACACCCAAAAGAGGGAACTACGTTCATCCACCTCTGACCTGCTAGCTCCCCTACCTCTAAGGAAGCACAGTTCCCGCTCAGCCCAGTCAAAGCTATTCGCTGCTCTGGCACCCCAATGGTGGAACAAGCTCCCCCACGACGCCAGGACAGCGGAGTCACTGACCACCTTCCGGAGACACTTGAAACCCTACCTCTTTAAGGAATACCTGGAATAGTATAAAGTAATCCTTCTACCCCCCCCCCCCCCCCCCATAAAAGAAAAAAAAGTGGTTGTCCCACTGGCTATAATAAGTTGAATGCACCAATTTGTAAGTCGGATAAGAGCGTTTGCTAAATGATGTAAATGTAAAATGTAAAAAACCTGTCTGATTAGAATGAATAATATCCGACAATACCTTTTTAATTCTATGCGCTATACATTTTGCTAGAATTTTTGCATCACAACACTGAAGTGTAAGGGGCCTCCAATTTTTTAAACGGACTGGATCTTTGTATTTTCCACTTGTATCCTGTTTCAGTAATAATGAGATCTTCTTCTTGAGTGTCAGATAATCTACTATTTACATAGGAGTGGTTAAAACATGCTAATAACGGTCCTCTTAGTATATCAAAAAAGGTTTGGTATACCTCGACTGGTATGCCATCCAACCCTGGAGTTTTCCCGGACTTAAAAGTATTTAATTGCATCCAGAAGTTCCTCCTCTGTAATTTCACCTTCACATGAGTCTTTCTGTATGGCTGTTAATTTTACATTATCAATTAAAAAAAAATCTCTACAATTAGCTTCAGTTAGAGGAGATGGAGGCGACTGAAACGAAAACATATGCTTTGTTTCCTCCTTCAAAATATAATTTGGTGAATCATGGGTGACTCCATCAATTGTAATCCATGATCTCGCCATCACGGTTGACAACTCCGTTGTGTCCTCCTCCCAGAGTGCGAAGAGCCTTGGCGTGACCCTGGACAACACCCTGTCGTTCTCCGCTAACATCAAGGCGGTGACTCGCTCCTGCAGGTTCATGCTCTACAACATTCGGAGAGTACGACCCTGCCTTACACAGGAAGCGGCACAGGTCCTAATCCAGGCACTTGTCATCTCCCGTCTGGATTACTGCAACTCGCTGTTGGCTGGCCTCCCTGCCTGTGCCATTAAACCCCTACAACTCATCCAGAACGCCGCAGCCCGTCTGGTGTTCAACCTTCCCAAGTTCTCTCACGTCACCCCCCTCCTCCGCACACTCCACTGGCTTCCAGTTGAAGCTCGCATCCGTTACAAGACCATGGTGCTTGCCTATGGAGCAGTGAGGGGAACGGCACCTCTGTACCTTCGGGCTCTGATCAGTCCCTACACCCAAACGAGGGCATTGCGTTCATCCACCTCTGGCCTGCTGGCTCCCCTTCCTCTGCGGAAGCATAGTTCCCGCTCAGCCCAGTCAAAACTGTTCGCTGCTCTGGCACCCCAATGGTGGAACAAGCTCCCTCACGACGCCAGGACAGCGGAGTCACTCACCACCTTCCGGAGACATTTGAAACCCCACCTCTTTAAGGAATACCTGGGATAGGATAAAGTAATCCTTCTACCCCCCCCCCCCCAAAAAAAAAATTTGTAAAGTGGTTATCCCACTGGCTATAGGGTGAATGCACCAATTTGTGAGTCGCTCTGGATAAGAGCGTCTGCTAAATGACTAAAATGTAAAATGTAAATGTAAATGTAACCAGTTTCATTATATTCTTTTTGGTAGCATTCCTATGTTGAAGATAAAAAAAAATATTTGGTGCATTTTTCCCCATATTCCATCCAGTTTGCTTTATTTTTATAATATATTACACTTGATCTTTCTTGAATAAGTTTCTCCATTTCTTTTTGTTTTTCCTCTAATTTATTCTGAGCCTTTATGTTACAGTTTTTATTGCCATCTATCTGTTCTGTTAGACTTTCTATTTCCTTTGTTAGTATAAACTCTTTTGACCTAAATTTCTTTTGTTTTTCGCGATGAGAACTGAATTGCATGGCCTCTAAAGGCACATTTAAAGGTGTCCCATACAATAAGTAAATCACTAGACAATTTAATACCATCAAACCTTTACCCAGTGGTGTAAAGTACTTAAGTAAAAAATACTTTAGTACTACTTAAGTAGTTTTTTTAGGGTATCTGTACTTTACTATTTATATATTTAACAACTTTTACTTCACTACATTCTTAAAGAAAATAATGTACTTTTTACTCCATTCATTTTCCTTGACACCCAAAAGTACTCATTACATTTTGAATGCTTCGCAGGACAGGAAAATGGTCAAATTCACGCACTTATCAAGAGACCATCCATGGTCATCCCTACTGCCTCTGATCTGGCGGACTCACTGAACCCACATGCTTCGTTTGTAAATTATGTTGGAGTGTTGGAGTGCACCCCTGGCTATCCATAAATATAAAAAACAAGAAAATGGGGCCGTCTGGTTTGCTTAATATAAGGAATTTGAAATGATTTATACTTTTACTTTTGATACTTAAGTATATTTTAGCAATTACATTTACTTTTGATACTTAAGTATATTTAAAACCAAATACTTTTAGACGTTTACTCAAGTAGGATTTTACTGGGTGACTTTCACTTTTACTTGAGTCGTTTTCTATTAAGGTATCTTTACTTTTACTCAAGTATGACAATTAGGTACTTTTTCCACCACTGCCTTTAACACCCCAAAGTGGACAAATGAGAGAACCATTATAGTGGTGGCATGGCCCAAGTGACAGACACTAACCACAGGGCCTAATAAAGGCCTGCTAGACACTCATAAACTCGGTTTTATCTTAGCTCTACGGTAAATGGGTGCCAGCTGACATTCAATTTGGTGACCATGGTAACACAGAGCGAGAGATAGAGAGAAAGAAATGAGGGAGGGGAGCGAGAACGAAAGAGGGGAGGGGGTGGTTTGAGAGGAGAGCTGAGCAAAGAAAAGAGTCCCCTCATCCAGCTGGTCCTGAGTTCACAAACCTGTTCTACTAAACACACTGAAGCCTCAGGACCAGAACATCCAATCAATCAGAATAAACCAAATTACATCACAGTCAAAACAAAACTACATTACCTATTGGGAAACACAAGCACAAAGCAAAATGCAGTGCTATCTGGCCCTACATCGAGCGAGCGAGCGCGAGCGAGTGGAGAGAGAGCGAGCGAGCGCGGGGAGAGAGCGTGAGCGAGAGAGGGGAGAGAGAGCGCGAGCGAGAGAGGGGAGAGAGAGCGCGAGCGAGAGAGGGGAGAGAGAGCGCGAGCGAGAGAGGGGAGAGGGGAGAGAACATGAGCATAATTCCACTTTGACACTATGGGGTATTGTGTAGGCCAGTGACAAAACATCTCAATTTAATCAATTTTAAATTCAGGCTGTAACACAACAAAATGTGGAAAAAGTCAAGGGGTGTGAATACTTTCTGAAGGCACTGTATATTCTTGCCATGTAGCTACTGTGAAAAAAGTGCCATGTATTTAAAATGTGTGTAGAATGTACATGTAAAAAACATTTTGGTTACTGTCAGCATCACATGCTGATTTGAGCATCAATTATATGATTGGATTCAAGTGGTTCTCATCCTCCACACCTTACCCCAGTCAGACACCAGTTTTCCTCCCACAATCTCAAAGACAAAACACCTAGGCTAACACTCAGAAGGTGCTATTGTGAACTAAGGTGGCATCGACAGGTTTATTGATACACTGTTCCCTTTTACCTATTGTATTTGTTGCAATCTGTTTTGTATACACTACAACCAGCTACCAGAATGCTCTATCAAAGGTCGTAACTCGTGAGGCAGAAATGTTGACACTAAACAAACAAGTGTTACTTTGCAAGCGAAGTTCACGGGAGATTCTTCTCCTTTACTCAACATTTCCTTATGTATTAATGTAATTATATTGAAGCAGTGCTCTACGCTGACCTTTTTTTACAAGGAGCATGTGTGTGCCTAAGTTGAAAAATGTAGGCGCACAAAGAAATGTAGGCCCACAATTAAAAATATTTTAGGTAATAAAACTAGAATCCTTCATTTTTCTAGCCGCACTGGTGCTCCTAAATTAAAATTCCAAGTCGCACAGCAAAATATCTAGGAGCATATGCGAGTAAAATGGTCGCACTGTAGAGCCCTGTGAAGTACATTTCACGTTTGCGTTTCACTTTTATACATAAGTGATGTGATGCTGTTCTGACTGAGTGCTTCCGAGTACTTCCTCATAGTTGGATAGATAGTAGGTTGCACAGTAGCGTAGTTACACAGTTGAATTCCAATTCCAAATTCCATATAAAATGAATTCTCTATGTAGAACCAAGTTCATAACCATCTCCGTGAGAATTGTCTCAGAGTCATTAAGAGGAAATGAATGAAGTGATATTTGAGAGCTTTGTGTGTGTGTGTGTGTGTGTGTGTGTGTGTGTGTGTGTGTGTATGTGTGTGTGTGTGTGTGTGTGTGTGTGAGAGAGAGAGAGAGCGAGAGAGAGAGATAGAGGGGAGAGGACTGAATGAGCTGCTCTATGAGGGCCTAGCCCACAGAGTAGAGA
This sequence comes from Coregonus lavaretus, assembly GCF_964263955.1. Classification (NCBI taxonomy): domain Eukaryota; kingdom Metazoa; phylum Chordata; class Actinopteri; order Salmoniformes; family Salmonidae; genus Coregonus; species Coregonus lavaretus. The sequence goes on from NC_139997.1 coordinate 30,987,506, forward strand.
CACACAAGCCAGCTTCCACAAACCACCACAGCATCCCGCCGCCACATATCCTGCACCTCACCGGGGTCTCCATGGCAGCCGGAGCAGGTAGCCAATCAGCAGCGGCGGTGGTTTCTCTGATTTCAGATCAGTGGGAGGCAGAGAAAGTGGGCCCTGTCGCCCCGCTATTAAAACCTGATAGTACAATGAGCCACTGTGTGACACAGTGTGTGTGGGTGGAAGCGCCTATATGGGCCAGTCTGTGTATTAGATTGGATCAGTGACTTGAGAGAATCAGTTGGCTGACTAGAAACCACACTGTCCTTTCAAAGAGGAAGTGTCTCTGACTTCTTCTGCTATCACACAATATCAAAGCAAAGATATCAAACAAACTCACTATAAAAAAAAAAGAGTATAAAATGTCATTTTGAGACATGGTTATGAAATATGGAAATATGAGGACTTTTACAAGAGGAATTGTCTTTACGCCATACTCCAAGTCTACAAATATGTGGTCTAAACATTTACATTTTAGTAATTTAGCAGACGCTCTTATCCAGAGCGACTTAGTTATAATTTTTTATTATAATTTTTTTTATTTTATTATACTGGCCCCCCATGGGAATCGAACCCACAACCCTGGCGTTGCAAACGCCATGCTCTCCCAACTGAGCTACATCCCTTCCGGCCATTCCCTCCCCTACCCTGGACGACGCTGGGCCAATTACGCGCCGCCCCATGGGTCTCCCGGTCGTAGCCGGCTACGACAGAGCTAAACAGCAGCAAAAGATAGCTTGGTTGTTTGTCCTTTAGTAGTTTGATTATGAGTCAAGCAGAGTTTGCTGTCTGCTGAGGATTCTGACCTCTGTGAACCCCCTTGACTCAGAAGAGATGAGAAGATTAACAATAGAAGATGGGGTGTTGTTTGCCAGATTCCTGATACATCCAGTAACTCTGTGACCCCCCACCCTTTCTCCAGACCCACTAATGGGCCAGGGGTTCCCGTAACAACTCAGGAATTCATCCCCTTAGGGAGAAGACCACTCCTCTACCACCCCTGACATCTAGCACCTGACACACATGAGCAGCAAGTCAGATCACACACAAATACACACACACCAGATATACAGAGTCCCTTACGTATTTATTTGGACAGTGAAGCTTAAAATTAGTCTCAAAACGCCAGCACTTTGGATTTGAGATCAACTGTTTCATATGAGGCAAAAGTACATAATGTCACCTTTTATTTGAAGCTATTTTCATACATACAGTGGGGGGGAAAAGTATTTAGTCAGCCACCAATTGTGCAAGTTCTCCCACTTAAAAAGATGAGAGAGGCCTGTAATTTTCATCATAGGTACACGTCAACTATGACAGACAAATTGAGGGGGGAAAAATCCAGAAAATCACATTGTAGGATTTTTTATGAATTTATTTGCAAATTATGGTGGAAAATAAGTATTTGGTCACCTACAAACAAGCAAGATTTCTTGCTCTCACAGACCTGTAACTTCTTCTTTAAGAGGCTCCTCTGTCCTGTATTAATGGCACCTGTTTGAACTTGTTATCAGTATAAAAGACACCTGTCCACAACCTCAAACAGTCACACTCCAAACTCCACTATGGCCAAGACCAAAGAGCTGTCAAAGGACACCAGAAACAAAATGGTAGACCTGCACCAGGCTGGGAAGACTGAATCTGCAATAGGTAAGCAGCTTGGTTTGAAGAAATCAACTGTGGGAGCAATTATTAGGAAATGGAAGACATACAAGACCACTGATAATCTCCCTCGATCTGGGGCTCCACGCAAGATCTCACCCCGTGGGGTCAAAATTATCACAAGAACGGTGAGCAAAAATCCCAGAACCACACAGGGGGACCTAGTGAATGACCTGCAGAGAGCTGGGACCAAAGTAACAAAGCCTACCATGAGTAACACACTACGCCGCCAGGGACTCAAATCCTGCAGTGCCAGACGTGTCCCCCTGCTTAAGCCAGTACATGTCCAGGCCCGTCTGAAGTTTGCTAGAGTGCATTTGGATGATCTGAAGAGGATTGGGAGAATGTCATATGGTCAGATGAAACCAAAATAGAACTTTTTGGTAAAAACTCAACTCGTCATGTCTGGAGGACAAAGAATGCTGAGTTGCATCCAAAGAACACCATACCTACTGTGAAGCATGGGGGGTGGAAACATCATGCTTTGGGGCTGTTTTTCTGCAAAGGGACCAGGACGACTGATCCGTGTAAAGGAAAGAATGAATGGGGCCATGTATCGTGAAATTTTGAGTGAAAACCTCCTTCCATCAGCAAGGGCATTGAAGATGAAACGTGGCTGGGTCTTTCAGCATGACAATGATCCCAAACACACCGCCCGGGCAACGAAGGAGTGGCTTCGTAAGAAGCATTTCAAGGTCCTGGAGTGGCCTAGCCAGTCTCCAGATCTCAACCCCATAGAAAATCTTTGGAGGGAGTTGAAAGTCCGTGTTGCCCAGCGACAGCCCTAAAACATCACTGCTCTAGAGGAGATCTGCATGGAGGAATGGGCCAAAATACCAGCAACAGTGTGTGAAAACCTTGTGAAGACTTACAGAAAACGTTTGACCTGTGTCATTGCCAACAAAGGCTATATAACAAAGTATTGAGAAACTTTTGTTATTGACCAAATAGTTATTTTCCACCATAATTAGCAAATAAATTCATAAAAAATCCTACAATGTGATTTTCTGGAATTTTTTTCTCATTTTGTCTGTCATAGTTGACGTGTACCTATGATGAAAATTACAGGCCTCTCTCATCTTTTTAAGTGGGAGAACTTGCACAATTGATGGCTGACTAAATACTTTTTTTCCCCACTGTATCTGTTTTACCATTTAGAAATGAAAGCACTTTATGTATCTAGTCCCCCCATTTGAAGGTGTCAAGTATTTGGAGAAATTCACTTATGTGTATTAAAGTAGTCAAAAGTTTAGTATTTGGTCCCGTATTCCTAGGACACAATGCCTACATCATTGTGACTACAAACTTGTTGGATGCATTTGCAGTTTGTTTGGTTGTGTTTCAGATTATGTTGTGCACTATAGAAATGAATGGTAAATAATGTGTGTCAATTTGGAGTCACTTTTATTGTAAATAAGAATATAATATGTTTCTGAACAGTTCTACATGAATGTGGATGCTACCATGATTACAGATAATCCTGAATGAAGTGAATAATGATGAGTGAGAAAGTCAGAGGCATAAATATCATACCCCCCCCAAAATGCTAACCTCACCTGTTATTGGTAATGGTGGAAGGTTAGCATGTCTTGGGGTATGATCTTTGTGCCGCTGTAACTTTCTCACTATTGAGATAATAGGAAACCTTTTGAAATTATAGAAATATCGATAATAGAACAGACGTGACCGTTTATGATGACATTCGAAGGTGGGTGGACCAGCGGCCATCTTTGCAGTAGTAATTAGATGTTAACATTTCAATTCAATAAAAACGTATCTGTTCTTAGTTCTGAATTTTTTGAATGGGGCATGCTTATTTAAGATTGAGAGGATGCACTTTTAAAGAACAACCAGGCATCCTCTACTGACGGAATGAGGTCAATATCCATCTAGGATACCCAGGCCAGGTCAATTAGAAAGGCCTGCTCGCTAAAGTGTTTTAGGGAGCGTTTGACAGTGATGAGGGGTGGTCGTTTGACCGCGGACCCATTACGGACGCAGGCAATAAAGCAGTGATCGCTGAGATCCTGGTTGAACACAGCGGAGGTGTATTTAGAGGGTAAATTTGTCAGGATGATATCTATGAGGATACCCATGTTTACAGATTTTGGGTTGTACCTGGTAGGTTCGTTGATAATTTGTGTGAGATTGAGGGCATCTAGTTTAGATTGTAGGTTGGCTGGGGTGTTAAGCATATCCCAGTTTAGGTCACCAAGCAGTACGAACTCTGAGGATAAATGGGGGGCAATCAGTTCACATATGGTGTCCAGAGCACAGCTCGGGGTTGAGGGGGGTCTGTAGCAAGCGGCAACAGTGAGAGACTTATTTCTGGAAAGGTGGATTTTTAGAAGTAGAAGCTCAAACTGTTTGGGCACAGACCTGGATGGTATGATAGAGCTCTGCGGGCTTTCTCTACAGTAGATTGCAACTCCACCCCCTTTGGCAGTTCTATCGAGACGGGAAATGTTGTAGTTGGGGATGGACATTTCTGAATTTTTGTGGCCTTCCTAAGCCAGGATTCAGACACTGCTAGAACATCAGGGTTGGCGGAGTGTGCTAACGCAGTGAATAACTCAAACTTAGGGAGGAGGCTTTCGGATGTTAACGTGCAAGAAACCAAGGCTTTTACGGTTACAGAAGTCAACAAATGATAACACCTGGGGAGTAGGAGTGATACTGGGGGCTACAGGGCCTGGATTAACCTCTACATCACCAGAGGAACAGAGGAGGAGTAGAATAAGGATACGGCTAAAGGCTTTAAGAACTGGTCTTCTAGTGCGTTGGGTACAGAGAAAAAAAGGGGCAGATTTCCAGGCGTTGTAGAATAGATTCAGGGCATTATGTACAGACAAGGATATGGAAGGATATGAGTACAGTGGAGGTAAACCTAAGCATTGGGTAACGATGAAAGAGATCGCATCACTGGAGGCACCGATTGAGTCGGTATGGGGGATGGGACAAAGGAGTTGTCTAAGACAGGTTGAGCTGGGCTGGGGGCTCTACAGTGAAATAGTACAATAAGAAATAACCGAAACAGCAATAAGCAAGGCATATTGACATGGGAGAGAGGCATAAAGCAATCACAGGTGTTATTCGAGAGAGCTAAGACAACAGCTGGTAATGGCGACAAAGTTTGGGCTGAGGCTAAACATAAACAGGAAGCGGTACCATATAAAGGAACAGTCCATCAGGCATCAGCTGTATAGCTGAGTTATCATAAGGTCCGGTGAACAGCAATAGGAGAGTTCGGAAGTAGTTCGGGGGCTGCTACAGCACTGGCGAGCAAGAGGCCCGGCTTGTGTGTGCTAGCGAGCCGGGGCTAGCAGATGGATTTTCGTGGTCGACGTCGTAACGGGAAGCCTGTTGAAACCACATCAGACGATTTCGTCGGCAAACCAGTCGTGTTGGATCGGCGGGGCTCCGTGTCAACACTAGGAGGTCCTGTCCGGTTGACAGAGAGGTAGATAGCCGGGAGATGGGCCTGGCTCGAGGCTAGCTCAAGGCTAACTGGTGCTTGCTAAGGGGCAATGGTAATTAGCCAACGACAACAGCCATTTGGTTGCAGCTAGCTGGTTGCGACGATCCGGCGCTAGGGTCCAGTGATTCCGGCAGAAAATCAGATATGCTCTGGGTCGATAGCACGCTGTGCAGACTGGCCGACAAATTGTCGAGGCTAGAGCTAGAGCTGGCTGGTGGGTAGTGCAGGCCAAGGACAATGGTGAAGACGCTAACGGTGGCTAATAGCAAGTAGCCATTCGGTTGCAGCTAGACTAGTTTCAGCTTAAGGTTCTTGATAAAAGTTATAAAGAAATAATAGAATCCTTTCCACGTTGGGTGAGGCGGGTTGCAGGAAAGTATATTTAGTTAAAGAATGAAAAGTAAAAATTGAGAAATATATACAAAATAGAAAAAATAAAGAAAAAAAAAAACTGGCTATTTACACAAGGACACAGAAAAAACACGACCGCACTGCTACACCATCTTGGATAACAAGTACCAGTACCAGTGTTATATAGTGGAAATCAGGTAAAGTGGCCAATGTAGAAATAGCTCTGTCATTTCCTGGTTGCTAAAATTCTACACTGTTTGCTCAATTTCAGTTTATGTGAGAAAACAAACACTGAATGGTGTAGGGAATCATTGTACCATCTAAATCGTTGAGAAATATATTTTCAATAACAAAGAAATATCATTTTTAAAGCTGTTTGAAGCTGGTGGACCAAAACCAAAAGTAAAAGGTTCAAGCGCAAGTCTCAGCCATGTTACAGGAAATGGTATGTGAGGGAGGGGGAGATTTGTTTTGAATGCAACCTAGTGCTGTTGCAATTCACCTAGCTTCCACACACGGGCACAATTCAGGGAAATTCTAGGTGAAGCACCTTTAAAGGATAAAACATTTCAGAATTTTAAGAAATTATTAAATTGTTTGACAACCCAATTTGTAAGCTTTTAAATTATATAAAACTAAACCATGAATCTTTTCCAGTGATGAAGACATTGAGTGGTAGGGTGGGGTATGCAAAATGGGTCAACTTCGAGCACCTTTATCTCTTGAATGTTTTGGTATTCAGGTCCAAAAAGTCACTTTCTGACCACTTCTTCCATGGGCAAACATGTATGGAAAGTTTTGTTTAAATCAAAAAGGGATGCTGTCAAAAAGAGATTGAATTCAAATGGATTTACCCTTTCAAAATCCACATTCTAGCCCGGCTTCTCTCCGCATTCCAAACTGCCTCTTCACTTGAGCTCAGCAGTTTAGAGCGTGAGCCTGGACTTATTGTTCACACCTCCGGCACAAGCCATGGTGTGTGTAATTTCCCCACACACACACACACACATCCTGCCTGCCTGGCTGCCAGGATGACACACTGATCACCAAGGTAACACCACAGACAGGCCATTGAGAACAGGCAGTAACAGCCTGAGTTAATAGCCAAACACCTTGACATCCATATTTAAGCACATTCTCTAAATGCCTTAAATAAATGGGAAATATCTCATTTTAAGTCACAGTCTCCTTACAAAGGAACTAAGTGATGACATAAGCCACATAAATTATCCTGTGACGTGTAGCCTACGTTTTTTGGGAAAGAGAAAAAAAAAAAACTTGCTCAGAGGACAGAAGCCTAATAAGCTCAATGTATAGCCTACTGTACTGAGCAGTCAGGGCCTGACACACACCATCACGCTAAGGTCTCACCACACACACACACACACATTACATTGGGTAAGAGCAGGCTGTGTTGTCGGCATACCGGCTAAGCAGGATGGGCCTCGACAGGCCCTACATTTCTGAGAGGAGAAAGACATGGAGAAGGAGATGAACATGATATAAAATGAATCTCCAGCAATGGGACAAAGACACGTTTGTTCCCAACTCTTCCAAAGGAACCTTGCTGTAAGAAGTACAGCAGCCACGTTGAGCAGTTTACCCCAGTTCTGATAGCATTAGGCTAACCAAAACAACATGCAATGTTGTCAGACGTATAGTAGATATAGAAGTATAGGAGTTGGCAGTTGGCTGTAGATTTTGTCTTTATTGTTGTTGTTAGTTTGTCATTGCTACTGAAAAACAGAGGAAGTCTAACAGGCAGGGAAGTCCCTAAGCAGCAGCACATCCTCATCTCGCCACCTTCTGAGGTGCAATATACCCTCAGGCTAAGTGTGAATTACCATGGAAATCTCACACGAATCTAATCACAGAGTAACCTCCAAGGTAACTAGCTAGCTAGCTTGTAATCCTGTAAGTGTAGACAACCATATTCATAGATGTATGTAATAATTGTTAGCTAAAATATAGTAATGTTATGCTAGCTAAATAATTATTTGGGTTAATATAGAATTGGCTGGTGATGTCATTGAGATCAGGGGTGTGAACGTTTAAAATGTTAAAACAAAATTGAATCCTTAACGTTAAGAAAAATCCCTAAACAAAAAACGTTTCTCTCCACAAAATTACAATCAATCACAGTGCAGTTATCAAAAAACTACCACTAACAGGTCCCAATCATCATCATAAAGGGAAAACAATTCTGTAACATTAGTACGTGGGGATATGGAGCATCTTTCTCATTATTTTTGTTTTAGGGGGTAGATCAGCTTTAATATTGCAACTTCCATCAATGTAATTGTCAGCATCACTTCCAATCCCCCATATGTTTTTTTCCTCCAAATACATACATTATATATATATATATATATACATACAGTGGGGGAAAAAAGTATTTAGTCAGCCACCAATTGTGCAAGTTCTCCCACTTAAAAAGATGAGAGAGGCCTGTAATTTTCATCATAGGTACACGTCAACTATGACAGACAAAATGAGAAAAAAAATCCAGAAAATCACATTGTAGGATTTTTAATGAATTTATTGGCAAATGATGGTGGAAAATAAGTATTTGGTCAATAACAAAAGTTTCTCAATACTTTGTTATATACCCTTTGTTGGCAATGACACAGGTCAAACGTTTTCTGTAAGTCTTCACAAGGTTTTCACACACTGTTGCTTGTATTTTGGCCCATTCCTCCATGCAGATCTCCTCTAGAGCAGTGATGTTTTGGGGCTGTCGCTGGGCAACACAGACTTTCAACTCCCTCCAAAGATTTTCTATGGGGTTGAGATCTGGAGACTGGCTAGGCCACTCCAGGACCTTGAAATGCTTCTTACGAAGCCACTCCTTCATTGCCCGGGCGGTGTGTTTGGGATCATTGTCATGCTGAAAGACCCAGCCACGTTTCATCTTCAATGCCCTTGCTGATGGAAGGAGGTTTTCACTCAAAATCTCACGATACATGGCCCCATTCATTCTTTCCTTTACACGGATCAGTCGTCCTGGTCCCTTTGCAGAAAACAGCCCAAAAGCATGATGTTTCCACCCCCATGCTTCACAGTAGGTATGGTGTTCTTTGGATGCAACTCAGCATTCTTTGTCCTCCAGACATGACGAGTTGAGTTTTTACCAAAAAGTTATATTTTGGTTTCATCTGACCATATGACATTCTCCCAATCCTCTTCTGGATCATCCAAATGCACTTCAGACGGGCCTGGACATGTACTGGCTTAAGCAGGGGGACACGTCTCGCACTGCAGGATTTGAGTCCCTGGCGGCGTAGTGTGTTACTGATGGTAGGCTTTGTTACTTTGGTCCCAGCTCTCTGCAGGTCATTCACTAGGTCCCCCCGTGTGGTTCTGGGATTTTTGCTCACCGTTCTTGTGATCATTTTGACCCCACGGGGTGAGATCTTGCGTGGAGCCCCAGATTGAGGGAGATTATCAGTGGTCTTGTATGTCTTCCATTTCCTAATAATTGCTCCCACAGTTGATTTCTTCAAACCAAGCTGCTTACCTATTGCAGATTCAGTCTTCCCAGCCTGGTGCAAGTCTACAATTTTGTTTCTGGTGTCCTTTGACAGCTCTTTGGTCTTGGCCATAGTGGAGTTTGGAGTGTGACTGTTTGAGGTTGTGGACAGGTGTCTTTTATACTGATAACAAGTTCAAACAGGTGCCATTAATACAGGTAACGAGTGGAGGACAGAGGAGCCTCTTAAAGAAGAAGTTACAGGTCTGTGAGAGCCAGAAATCTTGCTTGTTTGTAGGTGACCAAATACTTATTTTCCACCATAATTTGCAAATAAATTCATTAAAAATCCTACAATGGGATTTTCTGGATTTTTATTTCTCAATTTGTCTGTCATAGTTGACGTGTACCTATGATGAAAATTACAGGCCTCTCTCATCTTTTTAAGTGGGAGAACTTGCACAATTGGTGGCTGACTAAATACTTTTTTTCCCCACTGTATACACATACACACACACACACACACAGTGGGGAATAAAATTATTTAGTCAGCCACCAATTGTGCAAGTTCTCCCACTTAAAACAGATGAGAGAGGCCTGTCAACTATGACAGACAAAATGAGAAAAAGAAATCCAGAAAATCACATTGTAGGATTGTTAATGAATTTATTTGCTAATTATGGTGGAAAATAAGTATTTGGTCAATAACAAAAGTTTCTCAATACTTTGTTATATAGCCTTTGTTGGCAATGACACAGGTCAAACGTTTTCTGTAAGTCTTCACAAGGTTTTCACACACTGTTGCTGGTATATCAGATCTGAACAGCGCCGGAGAAGATGGCTGCCGTTTTACAGCCCTCTAACCAATTGTACTATTATGTGTGTTTTTCCGCGTTATTTGTAATTTATTTTGTACATAATGTTTCTGCCATCGTCTCTTATAACCAAAAAGAGCTTCTGGATATCAGGACAGCGATTACTCACATCGCATTGGACGAAGATTTTTTCTTCAACGAGGCGGTCGCGAAGGATATCCTACAGACACCCGACAAGGCCCAGATCCCCGTCATTCGCGTGAGGAAGAGACGGAGATATCGCGGACGCAGATCCGGGTGCCTTGTAAGGATCCGACGGCGAGCGAGTAAACTGCCTCTCCCATCAATCCTATTAGCCAACGTTCAAGCTTTTGAGAAAAAAATGGACGATTTAAGATTACGGTTATCCTACCAACGGGACATTAAAAACTGTAATATCTTATGTTTCACGGAGTCGTGGCTGAACGACAACAATGATAACATTCAGCTAGCAGGCTATACGCTACATCGGCAGGACAGAACGTCTGACTCTGGTAAGACAAGGGGTGGCGGTATCTGTATATTTGTAAACAACAGCTGGTGCACAAAATCAAATACTAAGGAAGTCTCGAGGTTTTGCTTGCCTGAGGTAGAGTATCTTATGATAAGCTGTAGACCACACTATTTACCAAGAGAGTTTTCATCTATATTTTTCATAGCTGTCTATTTACCACCACAAACCAATGCTGGCATTAAGATTGCACTGAATGAGTTGTACAAGGCCATTAATCAACAGGAAAACGCTCATCCAGATGCAGCGCTCCTAGTGGCCGGGGACTTTAATGCAGGGAAACTTAAATCCGTTCTACCTAATTTCTACCAGCATGTTAAATGTGCAACCAGAGGGAAAAAAACTCTAGACCACCTTTACTCCACACACAGAGACGCATACAAAGCTCTCCCTCGCCCTCCATTTGGCAAATCTGACCATAACTCTATCCTCCTGATTCCTGCTTATAAGCAAAAACTAAAGCAGGAAGCACCAGTGACTCGGTTAATAAAAAAGTGGTCAGATGACGCAGATGCTAAGCTACAGGACTGTTTTGCTAGCACAGACTGGAACATGTTCCGGGATTCTTCAGACAGCATTGAGGAGTACACCACATCAGTCACTGGCTTCATCAATAAGTGCATCGATGATGTCGTCCCCACAGTGACCGTACGTACATACCCCAACCAGAAGCCATGGATTACAGGAAACATCCGCACTGAGCTAAAGGGTAGAGCTGCCGCTTTCAAGGAACGGGACTCTAACCCGGACGCTTATAAGAAGTCCCGCTATGACCTCCGACGAACCATCAAACAGGCAAAGAGTCAATACAGGTCTAAGATTGAATCATACTACACTGGCTCTGACGCTCGTCGGATGTGGCAGGGCTTGAAAACTATTACAGACTACAAAGGGAAGCACAGCCGCGAGCTGCCCAGTGACACAAGCCTACCAGACGAGCTAAACCACTTCTATGCTCGCTTCGAGGCAAGCAACACTGAAGCATGCATGAGAGCACCAGCTGTTCCGGATGACTATGTGATCACGCTCTCCGTAGCCGATGTGAGTAAGACTTTTAAGCAGGTCAACATTCACAAGGCCGCAGGGCCAGACGGATTACCAGGACTTGTACTCCGAGCATGTGCTGACCAACTGGCAAGTGTCTTCACTGACATCATGAGTCTGTAATACCAACATGTTTCAAGCAGACCACCATAGTCCCCGTGCCCAAGGACTCTAAGATAACCTGCCTAAATGACTACCGACCCGTAGCACTGACGTCTGTAGCCATGAAGTGCTTTGAAAGACTGGTCATGGCTCACATCAACAGCATTATCCCAGAAACCCTAGACCCACTCCAATTTGCATACCGCCCCAACAGATCCACAGATGATGCAATCTCTATCGCACTCCACACTGCCCTTTCCCACCTGGACAAGAGGAACACCTACGTGAGAATGCTATTCATTGACTACAGCTCAGCATTCAACACCATAGTGCCCTCTAAGCTCATCACTAAGCTAAGGATCCTGGGACTAAACACCTCCCTCTGCAACTGGATCCTGGACTTCCTGACGGGCCGCCCCCAGGTGGTAAGGGTAGGTAACAACACATCTGCCACACTGATCCTCAACACGGGGGCCCCTCAGGGGTGCGTGCTCAGTCCCCTCCTGTACTCTCTGTTCACCCATGACTGCATGGCCAGGCACGACTCCAACACCATCATTAAGTTTGCCGACGACACAACAGTGGTAGGCCTGATCACCGACAACGATGAGACAGCCTATAGGGAGGAGGTCAGAGATCTGGCCGTGTGGTGCCAGGACAACAACCTCTCCCTCAACGTGACCAAGACAAAGGAGATGATTGTGGACTACAGGAAAAAAAATAGGACTGAGCACGCCCCCATTCTCATCGACGGGGCTGTAGTGGAACAGGTTGAGAGCTTCAAGTTCCTTGGTGTCCACATCACCAACGAACTATCATGGTCCAAACACACCAAGACAGTCGTGAAGAGGGCACGACAAAGCCTATTCCCCCTCAGGAGACTAAAAAGATTTGGCATGGGTCCTCAGATCCTCAAAAAATTCTACAGCTGCACCATCGAGAGCATCCTGACTGGTTGCATCACCGCCTGGTATGGCAACTGCTTGGCCTCTGACCGCAAGGCACTACAGAGGGTAGTGCGTACGGCCCAGTACATCACTGGGGCAAAGCTCCCTGCCATCCAGGACCTCTATACCAGGCGGTGTCAGAGGAAGGCCCTCAAAATTGTCAAAGACTCCAGCCACCCTAGTCATAGACTGTTCTCTCTGCTACCGCACGGCAAGCGGTACCGGAGTGCCAAGTCTAGGTCCAAAAGACTTCTCAACAGCTTCTACCCCCAAGCCATAAGACTCCTGAACAGCTAATCATGGCTACCCGGACTATTTGCACTGCCCCCCCACCCCATCCTTTTTACGCTGCTGCTACTCTGTTAAGTATTTATGCATAGTCACTTTAACTCTACCCACATGTACATATTACCTCAACTACCTCAACTAGCCGGTGCCCCCGCACATTGACTCTGCAACGGTACCCCCCTGTATATATAGCCTCCCTACTGTCACTTTATTATACTGTGTATATATAGCCTCCCTACTGTCACTTTATTTTACTTCTGCTCTTTTTTTCTCAACACTTTTTTTGTTGTTGTTTTATTCTTACTTTTTTTGTTTAAAATAAATGCACTGTTGGTTAAGGGCTGTAAGTAAGCATTTCACTGTAATGTCTGCACCTGTTGTATTCGGCGCATGTGACCAATAAAATTTGATTTGATTTGATTATGGCCCATTCCTCCTTGCAGATCTCCTCTAGAGCAGTGATGTTTTGGGGCTGTCGCTGGGCAACATGGACTTTCAACTCCCTCCAAAGATTTTATATGGGGTTGAGATCTGGAGACTGGCTAGGCCACTCCAGGACCTTGAAATGCTTCTTACGAAGCCATTCCTTCGTTGCCCGGGCGGTGTGTTTGGGATCATTGTCATGCTGAAAGACCCAGCCACGTTTAACCTTCAATGCTCTTGCTGATGGAAGGAGGTTTTCACTCAAAATCTCACGATACATGGCCCCATTCATTCTTTCCTTTACACGGATCAGTCGTCCTGGTCCCTTTGCAGAAAAACAGCCCCAAAGCATGATGTTTCCACCCCCATGCTTCACAGTAGGTATGGTGTTCTTTGGATGCAACTCAGCATTCTTTGTCCTCCAAACACGACAAGTTGAGTTTTTACCAAAAAGTTCAATTTTGGTTTCATCTGACCATATGACATTCTCCCAATCCTCTTCAGATCATCCAAATGCACTCTAGCAAACTTCAGACGGGCCTGGACATGTACTGGCTTAAGCAGGGGGTCCCTGGCGGCGTAGTGTGTTACTCATGGTAGGCTTTGTTACTTTGGTCCCAGCTCTCTGCAGGTCATTCACTAGGTCCCCCCGTGTGGTTCTGGGATTTTTGCTCACCGTTCTTGTGATCATTTTGACCCCACGGGGTGAGATCTTGCGTGGAGCCCCAGATCGAGGGAGATTATCAGTGGTCTTGTATGTCTTCCATTTCCTAATAATTGCTCCCACAGTTGATTTCTTCAAACCAAGCTGCTTACCTATTGCAGATACAGTCTTCCCAGCCTGGTGCAGGTCTACCATTTTGTTTCTGGTGTCCTTTGACAGCTCTTTGGTCTTGGCCATAGTGGAGTTTGGAGTGTGACTGTTTGAGGTTGTGGACAGGTGTCTTTTATACTGATAACAAGTTCAAACAGGTGCCATTAATACAGGTAACGAGTGGAGGACAGAGGAGCCTCTTAAAGAAGAAGTTACAGGTCTGTGAGAGCAAGAAATCTTGCTTGTTTGTAGGTGACCAAATACTTATTTTCCACTATAATTTGCAAATAAATTCATTAAAAATCCTACAATGTGATTTTCTGGAGAAAAAAAATCTCAATTTGTCTGTCATAGTTGACGTGTACATATGATGAAAATTACAGGCCTCTCTCATCTTTTTAAGTGGGAGAACTTGCACAATTGGTGGCTGACTAAATACTTTTTTCCCCCACTGTATATGTAAATGTCTATATGTCTATATGTATGTATGTCTGTATGTCTGTATGTCTGTATGTCTGTATGTCTGTATGTATGTATGTATGTATGTATGTATGTATGTATGTATGTATGTATGTATGTATGTCTGTATGTATGTCTGTATGTATGTATGTATGTATGTATGTCTGTATGTATGTATGTATATATACACACACACACACACACATATATATATATATATATACATACACATAGACATTTACATATCCTTAAAAAATATATATTTCCTTTTATTGCTTTCCAACCCAACCACCCCTTCACTAATTGGAGTAAACTAGTGAACAACAATGCTTAGGCCTCTCCTTCCAGCTTATACATACTATATACATTTTATGGACAGTCAATTTTACAATAATTCTATTTTGTTTGTTTTTACTCCTGAACTTCCTCTACCTCTCCGATCATTTTCATGATGTCCATCCGGTTTGCTTCTATATGCCATATCTTTCTAACTGTGCTCTTTCACAAAATCTCTCAACCTATAACCTACAGTGGGGAGAACAAGTATTTGATACACTGCCGATTTTGCAGGTTTTCCTACTTACAAAGCATGTAGAGGTCTGTAATTTTTATCATAGGTACACTACAACTGTGAGAGACGGAATCTAAAACAGAAATCCAGAAAATCACATTGTATGATTTTTAAGTAATTAATTTGCATTTTATTGCATGACATAAGTATTTGATCACCTACCAACCAGAAAGAATTCCGGCTCTCACAGACCTGTTAGTTTTTCTTTAAGAAGCCCTCCTGTTCTCCACTCATTACCTGTATTAACTGCACCTGTTTGAACTCGTTACCTGTATGAAAGACACCTGTCCACACACTCAATCAAACAGACTCCAACCTCTCCACAGTGGCCAAGACCAGAGAGCTGTGTAAGGACATCAGGGATAAAATTGTAGACCTGCACAAGGCTGGGATGTGCTACAGGACAATAGGCAAGCAGCTTGGTGAGAAGGCAACAACTGTTGGCGCAATTATTAGAAAATTGAAGAAGTTCAAGATGATGGTCATTCACCCTCGGTCTGGGGCTCCATGCAAGATCTCACCTCGTGGGGCATCAATGATCATGAGGAAGGTGAGGGATCAGCCCAGAACTACACAGCAGGACCTGGTCAATGACCTGAAGAGAGCTGCGACCACAGTCTCAAAGAAAACCATTAGTAACACACTACGCCGTCATGGATTAAAATCCTGCAGCGCACGCAAGGTCCCCCTGCTCAAGCTAGCGCATGTCCAGGCCTGTCTGAAGTTTGCCAATGACCATGTGGATGATCCAGAGGAGGAATGGGAGAAGGTCATGTGGTCTGATGAGACAAAAATTGAGCTTTTTGGTCTAAACTCACCTCGCCGTGTTTGGAGGAAGAAGAAGAATGAGTACAACCCCAAGAACACCATCCCAACCGTGAAGCATGGAGGTGGAAACATCATTCTTTGGGGATGCTTTTCTGCAAAGGGGACAGGACGACTGCACCGTATTGAGGGGAGGATGGATGGGGCCATGTATCTCGAGATCTTGGCCAACAACCTCCTTCCCTCAGTAAGAGCATTGAAGATGGGTCATGGCTGGGTCTTCAAGCATGACAACGACCCGAAACACACAGCCAGGGCAACTAAGGAGTGGCTCCGTAAGAAGCATCTCAAGGTCCTGGAGTGGCCTAGCCAGTCTCCAGACCTGAACCCAATAGAAAATCTTTGGAGGGAGCTGAAAGTCCGTATTGCCCAGCGACAGCCCCGAAACCTGAAGGATCTGGAGAAGGTCTGTATGGAGGAGTGGGCCAAAATCCCTGCTGCAGTGTGTGAAAACCTGGTCAAGACCTACAGGAAACGTATGATCTCTGTAATTGCAAACAAAGGTTTCTGTACCAAATATTAAGTTCTGCTTTTCTGATGTATCAAATACTTATGTCATGTAATAAAATGCAAATTAATTACTTAAAAATCATACAATGTGATTTTCTGGATTTTTGTTTTAGATTCCGTCTCTCACAGTTGAAGTGTACCTATGATAAGAATTACAGACCTCTACATGCTTTGTAAGTAGGAAAACCTGCAAAATCAGCAGTTTATCAAATACTTGTTCTCCCCACTGTATATACTTATTATGGACACAGTATGCTTACATTATTAGTTATCTTTTTGTTATTAGTTGTTATTAGTCCCATCCTTCAATTCCATTCAACACCTCCCATCTATCTCTTAACACCATCCATATTGGATTTCTATTTGCCATATATTTTTCAACTGTACTGTGATGTTTTACAAAAGTTCTGAACCTTTCTATTCTCATTGTTTCTACAGACTGTAAATTGAAAATAAACATTGTTGCTAAAAGTATTATTATATTATTGATCGATTGACTATGACTTTTCAGATCACCCAGTAATGCTATCTGCAGGGTTAACTCCAGGTAAATATTGCAATAATTTAGCCATTCCTGGACCTGTGTCCAAAAACAAGCTACAAATGAACAGAACCAAAACAAATAATCTAATGATTCTGTCTCTTCACAGCAAAATCTGCAGAGCTGGGAAGATTGTATCCCCCATATAAATAACATTATATTGGTAGCAAGAATTGTATATAATAATTTAAATTGAAAAATTCTAAGTTTTGAATCCGGCGTCGTTTTGCGTATCAGTTCATGAACACTATGCCATGGAATCTTTCTCATTATTTGCCACAGATATAAAGCGCTCCACACGTCATCGTTAACAGTTGGGGAAAAACTGCAGATTACAGAAAAGTTAGCAGTTGATATGCAGCCATTGTCAATGGCCTACTTGAGTTGCGAGGTAATTTGCTAAATGAAGGACTGCAAACGCCATAAATGAAGGACTGCAAATGCCATAAATGAAGGACTGCAAATGCCATTAAAATGTACCTGCCAACGTTTACTGACACTGGCCATATTCAACGGGTGTTGAGCGTTCGTAAACTCGTCAGTTATTCTGCGCTCTGGCACACTCAGACGAGAGTGCTCTGAAATCGGAGTAGATAGCCAGAGCGAATTTACCAGCTACGTCTATCGACAGTTGTCGCAGTGACATCATGAACATTCTATTGAAATGGTTACTTGCATAGTGGAGTCTTTTGTTTAGACATGTAGCTAGCTAGCTAAACAATTAACCATAATCCCAACTCATAACGTTACTACCCTGCATGAATCTGCAGGTAACTAACCAACCAGGTTCAATGTTAGCCAGCTAACATTAGGCTATAACTAGTAATGCAAATTGCTCTGAGATACGAATATTACTACTACACAGATCATACACGTAATGTTAGCTAGCTAGCTAACAGTACACTTTAACTTGAAATGAAAACAACATTCTGACAAAATTAGAAACGTGTAATATCTGAAAATGTAGCTAGCTAGACTCTCTTACCTGTATACATGGATGGACGCTTATCCCTCTCTGTCACGAATTCCCTTAGTTTGAAGATGTAATCACGAGACAAGTGTTTTATACAACAGCCTTCTGTGTGTTCTCTTGTCGACTCCTTCTGCATATTTGCAATCAAAACGGCAGAATTTTCTCCATCTCCTTAGCTATCATACTCTAATTCCACTGATTTCAAAACTCGGTCCTCCAGAAAGTGGAGAGCAACACTTATGCAGTTCTACTACGTGACATCTTTCAAAAAAGCCCCTTAGAAAGGATTACCTACACAAACTGACCAGCTCATGTTATAGACAGAAGCGAGCTACGTGGCAGACCAATCCGAACTCCTCTCTCGGCATGTGCAGCCCATCCATTATCTCAGCCAATCATGGCTAGCGGGAAGGTTGCTGTCTTTTTCCGTGGCTAAACCAACTAGGCTCGTAATTTAATCATTTTATTCGCATTTGCAGATTGCATACAAGTTTGTTATTAATCACATGTTCCAGAAGGCATTTCTGCCAAAAGACGCATTTAGATTTTTAAAAAAAGTTCAAATGGCACTCCTGTGAAGTAGAGACATACGCCTAGTTTCCTGAAACAAGTCACATTTGTGCCGCAACTCGCACTACTGAAAGAGGTGCATCTTTCTCATCAATGTCCACCGTTTACTCCCATTTCAACAGGGTGTTAATCCCTTTATAATGGCAGTTGAGACATACAGTTAACAGCATTAGAAAGCTACAATTATTTCATTTTTAACCAGTAGACACCCGCATTTGGAGCTTGTTTTCTTTTGCCCTGTGTTTGATTTGTGAGCTCAGCTTAAACCTGGTGGGCAGGCTTTTGTTAAACATGAAACAAAGTAGACCCCTAGACTAATGAATACGCAATTTGCCTTCATCAAAACAATGTTTTTTGTTTTATATTCCAGTCTGGAACCTGCCTAGGTTTAGGGGGGGTTCTAAGTGTAATCTATTCTAAATGGCACACTATAGCAGTTCGCAAAAAAGGCTAAAATAGACAAGTGTATTATTCCAAACTGTGGTTGGAACGCATATTCCCCTACTTTAAAATCAACCAGTCCATTTTGAATGTGATAAAGCTGTCAACATTTGTCAAGGAACGTAGCTTGTCTACAGTTTTGTTTGTGTATCCCATCAGTTAGATACGTTTTTAAAGGCAGTAATTTCTGTAGGCCCAATGGGAGGTGCGCAGAGCACATACCAAATAGAAGGAATCCTAGACTCAACCTGAATTAACGGTTGTCTTCTGACAAAATTTCACCTGCCCAAAGCAGATTCCAGAAGCCACCTACTGTATGACTATGTAATTTTTGTGCTTAAAAAAAAATCATTAACAAAATGAAAAAAATGGCAGTTTAAACGCTGATTTTTTTCTCTCAATTTTTCACATTCCTAATTGAGACCAAGAGATCAAATTCAACTTTACTCGATTTTCAGATGAGTTTTAAAGGAAGAGAACATATTAAAATGTTCATGCATTTTGAAGTAGAATGTCCTTTAAAAAGAAGTCACCAGAAGTGACCTTCTTACAGTCGTTCAACAATCAAAAAATATGTTTCTTCTTGGTAGCCCACTTAGTAGCCCACTTTCACTCAGTTTACACAAAGACAGGTCTCGTGATGTTCTCAGAATGACTAACTTACGACAGTTTATTTCATAGCCATTTCCTGCTCAGCCCTCTCAGCAACACAACTGACTCAATCAACTTTGAAGGTAAAAGTCTACATCTGGTTAACTGACAGACCACAGAGTGTATTGGAATTCATGGTCTATTCACCTTATTCAACTATTTGCTCCTGCAAGTGAGCGTCATCTTTGTGAAACACAAAGGACATGCTGATGCTGTCTGTCTGAGTGCCAGACTGGATTGTGACGCTAGAATTTAGATTGTCATTGCTCTGGCACCTGGTCATTAGAGGGACAAGAAAGCTGCACGCTCTCTCCACTGTCCCTAATGAACCACTCATCCATTTCAAGTCCCTCTCCTAGTGTACTTCCCTCAATACATGTGCATCATTGAACTATATACGTGTAACTGCCAAAATAAAGGAAACACCAGCATAAAGTGACTTAATATGGCGAGCTGCCAGAACAGCTTCAATGCGCCTTGCCATAGATTCTACAAGTGTCTGGAACTCTATTGCAGGGATGTGACACCATTCTTCCACAAGAAATTCCCATAATTTAGTGTTTTGTTGATTGTGGTGGAAAATGCTGTCTCAGGCGCCACTCCAGAATCTCCCATAAGTGTCCAATTGGGTTGAGATCTGGTTACTGAGACACACACACACACACACACACTTTAAACCCCTATGCTCCTTTGAAACCCCTCTTTCAAAGTCACTGAGATCTCTTCTTCTGGCCATGGAAAAATAATGGGAAACTGGGCATTTTTATACATGACCCTAAGCAATCACATCTGTGTGGAAGAACCTTCTTTCAACTTTGTATCCCTCGTTTACTCAAGCGTTTCCTTTATTTTGGCAGTTACTGCCCCTCCCTACCTTCAGGCTATGCTCAAACCCTACACCACAACCCGAGCACTCCGTTCTGCCACCTCAGGTCTCTTGGCCCTCCCACACCTACGGTAGGGCAACTCCCACTCAGCCCAGTCCAAGCTCTTCTTTGTCCTAGCACCCCAATGGTGGAACCAGCTTCCCCCTGAAGCTAGGACAGCAGAGTCCCTGCCCATCTTCTGAAAACATCTGAAACCCTACCTCTTCAAACAGTATCTTTAATAATCCTCCTTCTCACCTCGACCCCCCCACTTTTTTATATTAAATTAAATAAATAAATAATAAAAACAGGTGGGTCAATTGCACTTGCAATTGACCCCCCCCCCCCCCTTCTAGCTCTGACTCTACTGACAGCTACTTTATTGTGGAAAGTATGTACTTTCTATGCCTGTGATATGTGGTTGTCCCAACTAGCTATCTTAAGATGAATGCACTAACTGTAAGTCGCTCTGGATAAGAGCGTCTGCTAAATGTAAAATGATACAAATGTTCACTTGATCTTTTCCTTGCTCTCATTTAGTCATGTGTGAACTGCCATGTCAAACATTCATTGTGACTGACGAAACCAGAGCAAAGTGTAGCCTAATAAAAAGCCCAACAACCTGAGTAAATATTACCAAACTACTTCAAGGATGTAGTGTGGTTTTACCTGCTATTGTGGAATCTGGTGGAAAGGTTAACACATTTTCCAACACTCTTTACTCAAACTTCACAGCCACAATCTCGTTCTCTTATAATGCAATGCCATACAGTGCAGGACATAGGCTAGTTATAGAGTTGGTGCCACACCTGTCATTCTCTCATGATTGTCTTATCGGTGCCAATGCCATACAACTTTGATATCTTACCTGAAGATGAGTCTTCATGGTCGGAGCTCAAGTAGCCGTCACTGCGTCTGTCTGGAGTGCTGCGACCGGACCCACCCGTAAGGGATGCAATGAAGGGCGCAGGTACGCAGGACGGAGACAGCCTCCCATCATCAATGGAGTCCAGGTAGGGTTTCGACCTCTGGCTGTCTCTGGCGGTCGTTTGGGGGGTCACCAGGTTGCTCTTGACGAAATTCTCATTGAGCTGCGCATCCTCGTATTCATGGTCATTAGCCTCCCTGCTGTTGGTGTTAGTACCGGAATTCAGTTTCCCTATTATGCGGCCGCTGCAGTTTCCATCCGCTTGAGAGAGCCCTGATGAGATCGTATTCCCTTGTTTCTGGAAGCTGGGTTTTCGCGGGGGCGCGGGGGGGATAGGTTTACATGTCCTACTACTGATCCTGGTCGGCGGCTCTGGTTTGCTGCCTGGTGTCTGTAGTTTCATTCTTCCACTACCAGGCACTTTCATACTTTCCCTGTCTACTTTTTCATTTGCCATCAGCGATTTCCTTTCTTTTTCTGTCTTTGATAATACAGGTTCAACATTCACGTTGTCGTCTTTAGTGTCTTCCCACCTCTCCTTGTCATAAATTTTCTTCTGTCTAGCGATGAGGGTCTGTATGTATATCACCTTGAATTTCTCCTCCGCCAGCGCATGCTGCAGCGTTTTGACATTTGCTTTACATTTCTCTAGCTCTGTCTCGACATCTTCCACCGAGGTTAAATCCATTTTAGGTGCTTCCACGTCAGGAAATTCCTTCTTCCAATGTTTTTCGAATTCCTCTTGCTCCCACATTTTCTCTCCTGCGAAGATCGGCGATTCAGTATAATTGCCCCTTGAGGAAATGATTCCCTTTACAAACAGTCTTGTTTCTGTCGCATATGGAACCTTTTATCTGCTAAAATTCCCACAAACTCATTCCATACTTGCCACTTCGTCGTAAATGAACACACACACTTGTTACATCTCCCACGCATTCGCTTGATCAGTTTTGGTTTATCCTAATCAAAACTTTCGGCTTCCGGTAGATAGGTGGTGATGTAAACCAATTAAATGCGACAGTCGTATGCCGCGTTCAAATCAACTGGGAACTCGGAAATCTCCAACTTCCGACTTCAGTGCGTTCAAATCAACTGGGAACTCGGAAAAAACGAGCTCCGACTGGGAGAAATCGTTTTGAACGGTCATCCAACTCGGAATTCCAACTCGGGAACTCGGGCCTGTTTCTAGAGCTCTGACTTTCCGACCTAAAGATCACTGACGTCATGATTTGACCTCGTATTTTTCCAAGTTCCCATGTCATGAAAGCACCAAAAGTGATGGGGCATTCCTTTTTAGATGGAATGTAGCAGATTGTTTACATGTGACCTTACCTGCATTTGAAAAAACTGCCTTTGAACATTCATTCATAACTGACCTGTTCTCACAATAGGAAAACACCTGTTGATGTGAATTTATAATCTTACATAATTGTAATATTTTAGAATAGGACCTATGACTTGTTAGATTGTATTTTATCAGTAGCCTAAACCAAGATATTCATAAATAATTTCCTGATCTGTCTGCTTCAGTGCAGGGTTCGAGACCTCCTAAAGCAAGACCGATTCAAGACTAAGACCGGAGCAAATTGAGTCTGAGTCAAGTCCAAGACCGGAGGGGGGGGCGAGACCGAGTCAAGACCGAGACCGGGAGTGGGACAAGGGGTCCAAGATCGAGTCAAGACAGAGACCAGAAAAATATGAGTCCAATTCAAGAGTTCAAAAAGTCCAGTATTTCTGTGTTCATATTTCAGAAGAATATATGGATTCTTTAGACATTCAGAATGGTGAAAAAATGCATGCTGAGGGCAAATAGAGCCACTCCACAAATTATTACTAACCCAAAGACAATGGGGAACAATGAGGGCCTTCTACATCTTCAGAGAAGGGCTAAGGATTTATAAAATTAAAATAATAATAATTCTAATTATATTATTATTTTCAATGATGTTCTGATTCAATCTCTTAAGTTTTTGTTGGAAAGGAAAGGGTTAACACTGAAGCAAAAAAAATATCCAATCAGGATTTCTTTGGTCTTCTCTGGGGAGATAAATCTAGCTAGCGAAGTCAGCCATTGGCTAGGCCATCAGAAGCTAAAGAGATGGCATCTGCCATTCAATGGGCGGCAGGTAGGTTAGTGGTTAAGAGTGTTGTGCCAGTAATCGAAAGGTCGCTGGTTCTAATCCCCGAGCTGACTAGGTAAAAAATCTGTCGATGTGTCCTTGAGCAAGGCACTTAACCCTAATTGCTCTGGATAAGAGTGTCTGCTAAATGACAAAAAAAAAACTGTATTAGGGCTAAATTTGGGAGTGACATTTTGACTTGTAATGGGTTGGCCTTCTCAAAGGCCAACCGGTCACTGAGTAATAGCGAGCTGTACTTTTCCCACGGTCTAGCTAGGTATCTTTTGTTGTAGGCTAGTTTGCAGTGGCTGCAGCAGGTGTTATCGAAGAAGATGTTGTTGCTAATTTGTTAACTTCTCCCTTTTCAAGAATACCTTTCAACAAGAAGTAACCGTTTACTGCAGTGGGATAAATCAGGGTCACACAGAGTGATTCTTTGTAGTTATAAACAAATCTACTTTTAAACAAATGTATACACCTCACACTCATGGTTATATTTTTTTAAGACACCTGTACCGGAGTGCCAAGTCTAGGTCCAAAAGACTTCTCAACAGCTTCTACCCCCAAGCCATAAAACTCCTGAACAGCTAATCATGGCTACCCGGACTATTTGCACTGCCCCCCCACCCCATCCTTTTTACGCTGCTGCTACTCTGTTAAGTATTTATGCATAGTCACTTTAACTCTACCCACATGTACATATTACTTCAACTACCTCAACTAGCCGGTGCCCCCGCACATTGACTCTGCAACGGTACCCCTGTATATATAGCCTCCCTACTGTCACTTTATTTTACTTCTGCTCTTTTTTTTTCAACACTTTTTTTTGTTGTTGTTTTATTCTTACTTTTTTTGTTTAAAATAAATGCACTGTTGGTTAAGGGCTGTAAGTAAGCATTTCACTGTAATGTCTGCACCTGTTGTATTCGGCGCATGTGACCAATAAAATTTGATTTGATTTGATTTGATTTGATTTAATGAGTTGAAATGTATTACATTTTTTGTTTGCATCCCAATATTACACTTTATATACAGCACCAGTCAAAAGATTGGACACACCAACTCATTCAAGGGTTTTTCTTTATTTTAAAGAATAATAGTGAAGACATCAAAACTATGAAATAACACATATGGAATCATGTAGTAACCAAAAAAGTGTTAAACTAATCAAAATATATGATATATTTGAGATTCTTCAAAGTAGCCACCCTTTGCCTTGATGACAGCTTTGCACACTCTTGGCATTCTCTCAACCAGATTCATGAGGAATTATTTTCCAATAGTCTTGAAGGAGTTCCCACATATGCTAAGCACTTGTTGGCTGCTTTTCCTTCACTCTGTGGTCCAACTCATCCCAAACCATCTCAATTGGGTTGAGGTCGGGTGATTGTGGAGGCCAGGTCATCTGATGCAGCACTCCATCACTCTCCTTCTTGGTCAAATAGCCCTTACACAGCCTGGAGGTGTGTTGGGTCATTGTCCTGTTGAAAAACAAATTATAGTCCCACTAAGCACAAACAAGATGGGATGGCGTATTGCTGCAGACTGCTGTGGTAGCCATGCTGGTTAATTGTGCCTTGAATTCTAAATAAATCACAGACAGTGTCACCAGCAAAGCACCCCCACACCATCACACCTCCTCCTCCATGCTTCACGGTGGGAACCGCACATGCGGAGATCATCCATTCACCTACTCTGCGTCTCACAAAACACGGCGGTTGGAACCAAAAATCTAAAATTTGGACTCATCAGACCAAAGGACAGATTTCCACCGGTCTAATGTCCATTGCTCGTGTTTCTTGGCCCAAGCAAGTCTCTTCTTCTTATTGGTGTCCTTTAGTAATGGTTTCTTTGCAGCAATTCGACCATGAAGGCCTGATTGAACTCTAATGAATTTATCCTCTGCAGCAGAGGTAACTCTGGGTCTTCCTTTCCTGTGGCAGTCCTCATGAGAGCCAGTTTCATCATAGCGCTTGATGGTTTTTGCGACTGCACTTGAAGAAACTCAAAGTTCTTGACATTTTCCGTATTGACTGAGCTTAATTTCTTAAAGTAATGATGGACTGTCGTTTCTCTTTGCTTATTTGAGCTGTTCTTGCCATAATATGGACTTGGTCTTTTACTAAACAGGGCTATCTTCTATATACCACCCCTACCTTGTCACAACACAACTGATTGGCTCAAACGCATTAAGAAGGAAAGAAATTCCACAAATTAACTTTTAAGAAGGCACACCTGTTAATTGAAATGCATTCCAGGTGACTACCTCATGAAGCTGGTTGAGAGAATGCCAAGCGTGTGCAAAGCTGTCATCAAGGCAAAGGGTGGCTACTTTGAAGAATCTCAAATATAAAACATATTTTGATTTGTTTAACACTTTTTTGGTTACTACATGATTCCATATGTGTTATTTCATAGTTTTGACATCTTCACTATTATTCTACAATGTAGAAAATAGTAAAAAATAAAGAAAGACCCTGGAATGAGTAGGTGTGTCCAAACTTTTGACTGGTACTGTACATCACAGAAGACGGAAATATAAAAAAACTGTTTGACATTGAAACACCAGATTTGTGTTGTAAAAATAATAATAACTTTATGAATTATGAAATTATGAAAAAGATTAATAACATTCCACCAATGAGGCCAAAGAGGGCGCTTTTGGTCATTGACTGCAGGAAAGGGTTGTTTCAAATTATCATCATCTGGTGAGTGGAACTGTGTTTTTTGTAATAATAATGTATTTTTGTTTTGTTTTTGCTCAATCTGATTGGGTGGGCCTGGCAGGGCCTGGCTCCCCAGTGTGTGCGCCTGTGTCCACCCAGGCCCACTCATGCCTACGCCCCTGATGCAAACAGAAAACCCTTTCAAAACCTGGTTTGCATACCCATTGTTGCCATAGTTAGCGTTTACTGGTAGATATCATAAGTTGAAACGTCTTTCCTACCTACCGGCTACCGATGACATTCTTCTGTGAGCTGCTCCATGACACAACCAGTTGCTCCATGCCACAACCAGTTGAGAGATGATATTCGGTTGAAACTAGGCTGTGTGCGCGGCGCGCATGTGAATATATTTCACGTGCTTTGCGATTGTGTAGGCTACTTTGTGCATGATTTCACTATTGCACTACATAATTGATAAATCGTATAACTCCACTACACTACTTTGATACGCATCAGTGGGGATTAAGAAGTGAGTATAGGCAATGTCCACTGGAAAAAAATGGGTATACCTGTATATAGCCTCCACTACACTAACACCACTGGCCCTTTGTGTTTTACCAAAAGTGCACTCTCCTTCAAGAGTGCGCTGGCATTTCCGTTGCTGTCCTTTCAGCATCAAGACCTGTCACACACTGAAGGCCTAGGTCCAATAGGTTCGCCACTGGGCAAACATGTCTATAATAGATATAAAGACTTTTCAGGTATTCATGTTTCAAGAAAGGAGTGTATATATTTAGCCTGGCGAAGCGGTTTTATGCGCGTATTGAATGAGTTTTTTACAGAGGTGGAAAAGGTACCCAGTTTTCATACTTGAGTAAAAGTATACAGTGGGGAAAAAAATTATTTAGTCAGCCACCAATTGTGCAAGCTCTCCCACTTAAAAAGATGAGCGAGGCCTGTAATTTTCATCATAGGTACACGTCAACTATGACAGACAAAATGAGAAGAAAAAAAATCCAGAAAATCACATTGTAGGATTTTTCATGAATTTATTTGCAAATTATGGTGGTAAGTATTTGGTCAATAACAAAAGTTTCTCAAAACTTTGTTATATACCCTTTGTTGGCAATGACACAGGTCAAACGTTTTCTGTAAGTCTTCACAAGGTTTTCACACACTGTTGCTGGTATTTTGGCCTATTCCTCCATGCAGATCTCCTCTAGAGCAGTGATGTTTTGGGGCTGTCGCTGGGCAACACAGACTTTCAACTCCCTCCAAAGATTTTCTATGGGGTTGAAATCTGGAGACTGGCTAGGCCACTCCAGGACCTTGAAATGCTTCTTACGAAGCCACTCCTTCGTTGCCCGGGCAGTGTGTTTGGGATCATTGTCATGCTGAAAGACCCAGCCACGTTTCATCTTCAATGCCCTTGCTGATGGAAGGAGGTTTTCACTCAAAATCTCACGATACATGGCCCCATTCATTCTTTCCTTTACACGGATCAGTCGTCCTGGTCCCTTTGCAGAAAAACAGCCCCAAAGCATGATGTTTCCACCCCCATGCTTCACAGTAGGTATGGTGTTCTTTGGATGCAACTCAGCATTCTTTGTCCTCCAAACACGACGAGTTTAGTTTTTACCAAAAAGTTATATTTTGGTTTCATCTGACCATATGACATTCTCCCAATCCTCTTCTGGATCATCCAAATGCACTCTAGCAAACTTCAGACGGGCCTGGACATGTACTGGCTTAAGCAGGGGGACACGTCTGGCACTGCAGGATTTGAGTCCCTGGCGGTGTAGTGTGTTACTGATGGTAGGCTTTGTTACTTTGGTCCCAGCTCTCTGCAGGTCATTCACTAGGTCCCCCCGTGTGGTTCTGGGATTTTTGCTCACCGTTCTTGTGATCATTTTGACCCCACGGGGTGAGGTCTTGCGTGGAGCCCCAGATCAAGGGAGATTATCAGTGGTCTTGTATGTCTTCCATTTCCTAATAATTGCTCCCACAGTTGATTTCTTCAAACCAAGCTGTTTACCTATTGCAGATTCAGTCTTCCCAGCCTGGTGCAGGTCTACCATTTTGTTTCTGGTGTCCTTTGACAGCTCTTTGGTCTTGGCCATAGTGGAGTTTGGAGTGTGACTGTTTGAGGTTGTGGACAGGTGTCTTTTATACTGATAACAAGTTCAAACAGGTGCCATTAATACAGGTAACGAGTGGAGGACAGAGGAGCCTCTTAAAGAAGAAGCTACAGGTCTGTTGCAAATAAATTCATTAAAAATCCTACAATGTGATTTTCTGGAATTTCTTTTCTCAATTTGTCTGTCATAGTTGACGTGTACCTATGATGAAAATTACAGGCCTCTCTCATCTTTTTAAGTGGGAGAACTTGCACAATTGGTGGCTGACTAAATACTTTTCCCCCCCACTGTAGATACCTTAATAGAAAGTTACTTAAGTAAAAGTGAAAGTCAGACAGTAAAATACTACTTGAGTAAAATTCTAAAAGTATTTGGTTTTAAATATACTCAAGTATCAAAAGTAAATGTAATTGCTAAAATATACTTAAGTATCAAAAGTAAATGTAATTGCTAAAATATGCTTAAGTATCAAAAGTAAAAGTATAAATCATTTTAAATTCTTCATATTAAGCAAAGCACATGGCAACATTCTCTTGTTTTAAAAATGTATGGATAGCCAGGGGCACACTCCAACACTCAGACATTATTTACAAAAGATGCATCTGTGTTTAGTGTGTCCGCCAGACCAGAGGCAGTAGGGATGACCACGTGTTCTCTTGATAAGTGCGTGAATTTGACAATTTTCCTGTCTTGCTAAGCATTCAAAATGTAACAAGTACTTTTGTTCGTCAGGGAAAATGTATGGAGAAAAAGTACAATATTTTCTTTAGGAATGTAGTGAAGTAAAAGTAAAATATGTCAAAAAATATAAATAGTAAAGTAAAGTACAGATACCACAAAAAAACGACTTAAGTAGTACTTTAAAGTATTTTTACTTAAGTACTTTACACCACTGTTTTTTTACTCGGCTGGTCTCGGCTGGTCTCGAGAAGAAATGATGAGTCCTCACTGTCCAAGACCAAGTCAAGACTGAATACAAATGTATCTGACACCGAGATAAGACAGAGACACTCAAAATGTGGTCTTGAGACAGGACTCGAGACAGAGACCGGTCTCGAGTACTACAGCACTGCTTCAATGTGTAACTTCTAATGGAAATATTTACATTGACAACTGGTTCTTGTGTTAATCATGTCTCCATTTCATCAGAGTTTTGAGGCATTCTGTTTTCAGGCAGATTCCATTGCCCATCCTTCTGTCAATACCATTAGGAGGCCCAGTACGCATTTGGTATGTGTATCATGATGTCCAGTCAGAGATGTATTGGCTGCAGGGCCAGCTAAGAGAGAATGGGGATGTAAAATGAATCTACTAATAAACATACTCATACAGTTCAATTGGGGTGGGTTACTTTCATTCTGTAGAGATAGTGCTCTCTAGTCTAATGCTGTAGGCTAGTAAACAGTTTACTATTATCATATGATAGAAGCAGCAGGCATGACCTTTGGAGGGGCATGTGCTCAATTAACTCTGCAACTCTTCCAACTATTGACTTTTCTACACAACTGCCACCAGTTTGACGCCAAAACATTGACAACAAATACATATTGACATAGTAAAATAAATAAAAGTGTGTAAAATATATATAAAGGATACTTCATGCTGAAACACTCAGATTAAAACCCAATGGTATTCACTTAGTTGAAGGTTTATATTTAGGATCATGTTTTACCCGCTTTGTCATTCTATCTTTTATAGAATTTTTATTATTATTTAATTATTTCAAATATTTTACATTTGATAAGGCCACACAGTGGACCAGAGATAATTACAGACACCTGTGATAATCTGAAGTACCCAGAAGTGTCACGCACGTTGACTGATGACTCGTGGAACCAAGGCGCAGTGTGATAAGCGTACATCTTTATTGATACACAACACACGAACAAAACAACAAAACGAAACGATACGTGAAGTCCTGAGGTTACACACACCAAACCTTTACGGATCAAGATCCCACAAACTAACTGGTGCCAACAGGCTGCCTAAGTATGGTCCCCAATCAGAGACAACGAGCTACAGCTGCCTCTGATTGGGAACCACCCTGGCCAACATAGATCTAAACGATCTAGAACAAAAAACATAGAAAACTAAACATAGAAAAATCCACACCCTGGCTCAACATTTAAGAGTCCCCAGAGCCAGGGCGTGACAGTACCCCCCACCCCAAAGGCGCGGACTGCGACCGCACCACACAAACACAAGAGGGTAGGGGCCGGGTGGGCATTCCGCCTCGGAGGTGGATCCGGCTCCGGGCGTGACCACCACCTTTTCTCCACCTCCCCGTTGCGCCCCTGGTCTGGTCCCGCTGACTGGAGCTGGACCCGACGACGGTGGACCAGACCTTACCGGCTCCGGACTGGAGCCGCTGGCCGGAGCTGGACTGGACACCGGTGGAGCGGATTGCTCTGGCTCCGGAGTGGATCTGCTGACTGGAGTTGGACCGGACCCCGGTGGAGCGGATTGCTCTGACTCCGGAGTGGAGCAGCTGACCCGCACCGGTGGAACAGGCACGGGCCGTGCCGGACTGGACACACGCACCACTGGCTTGGTGCGGGGAGCAGGAACGGGCCGGACCGGGCTGACGACGCGCACCACTGGCTTGGTGCGTGGAGCAGGAACGGGCCGGACCGGGCTGATGACGCGCACCACTGGCTTGGTGCGGGGAGCAGGAACGGGCCGGACCGGGCTGACGACGCGCACCACTGGCTTGGTGCGGGGAGCAGGAACGGGCCGGACCGGGCTGACGACGCGCACCACAGGCTTGGTGCGGGGAGCAGGAACGGGCCGGACCGGGCTGGCGACGCGCACCACTGGCTTGGTGCGGGGAGCAGGAACAGGCCGGACCGGGCTGGCGACGCGCACCACTGGCTTGGTGCGGGGAGCAGGGACAGGCCGGACCGGGCTGGCGACGCGCACCACTGGCTTGGTGCGAGGGACAGGAACAGGCCGGACCGGGCTGGCGACGCGCACCACTGGCTTGGTGCGAGGGACAGGAACAGGCTGGACCGGGCTGGCGACGCGCACCACTGGCTTGGTGCGAGGGACAGGAACAGGCCGGACCGGGCTGGCGACGCGCACCACTGGCTTGGTGCGGGGAGCCGGAACGGGCCGGGCCGGACTGTGGAGGCGGACTGGAGGTCTGGAGCGGAGAGCTGACACAACCCGTCCTGGCTGAATGCCTATTTCCACACAATATGTGTGAGGCATCAGCACAGGACGTACAGGGCTGTGCACTCGTACTGGCGCTACAGCACGTGGCACTGGCGCAGGATATACAGGACCGAGGAGGCGTACTGGAAGCCACGAGCGTTGAGCCGGCACACCCCGTCCTGGCTGCATGCCCATCTTAGCACGACACGTGCGTGGTGCTAGCACCGGACGTACAGGACTGTGCCGGAACACTCGCGGCACAGTACGTGGCTCCGCATAACACGGAGCCTGCCCAGTCTCACGCTTCCTAGCCTGAGTACGGGGAGTTGGCTCTGCTCTAACTCTAGGCTCCGCCACCACCCTTTTAGCCCCCCCCAAAAAATGTATTGGGGCTGTCTATCGGGCTTCCTCCTCGGCCGGTACCCTCTACGATGCCGCTGCTCCTCTCTGTAGCGCGCCTCCACAGTCTCCTCCCAAGGACGGCGATCCATTCCGGCCTGAATCTCTTCCCAAGTCCAGGATCCCTTCCCGTCCAGGATCTCCTCCCAAGTCCAGGCAGTCTGTTCCTGGACACGCTGCTTGGTCCTTTTTTGGTGGGATCTTCTGTCACGCACGTTGACTGATGACTCGTGGAACCAAGGCGCAGCGTGATAAGCGTACATCTTTATTGATACACAACACACGAACAAAACAACAAAGTCCTGAGGTTACACACACCAAACCTTTACGGATCAAGATCCCACAAACTAACTGGTGCCAACAGGCTGCCTAAGTATGGTCCCCAATCAGAGACAACGAGTTACAGCTGCCTCTGATTGGGAACCACCCTGGCCAACATAGATCTAAACAATCTAGAACAAAAAACATAGAAAAATAAACATAGAAAAATAAACACCCTGGCTCAACATTTAAGAGTCCCCAGAGCCAGGG
Source organism: Coregonus lavaretus (assembly GCF_964263955.1). NCBI lineage: Eukaryota > Metazoa > Chordata > Actinopteri > Salmoniformes > Salmonidae > Coregonus > Coregonus lavaretus. The sequence goes on from NC_139997.1 coordinate 31,019,827, forward strand.
CGTGACAAGAAGGGCCACTTGTTACAGATTACATCAAATCCTTGAAAGATACCAACATTCTGGTAGTTTATTGGTAAACTTTGAACGTTTCCAGTAATTTACCCTCCCTTTGCAACCCTAGGTGGGCTATCATCTGATCATAGCGAATGTAGATTATGTAAATCAGATAGTTAGCTAGCTAGCTATGCTGTTGAAACAATCTAAATAGTATTTACCTGTGGCTGGAGTTTATTCTGCTGCTGACATCTGCCTCTTAGGCCTACTAACAAACTGTCAAATTAAAGCCTTCCTTTCCCGGTTCCTGACCCTGAGATTAGATGTATGCAACTCGAAAGGGAGCCACTACTACACTAGCCGACCGTTTGACACCAGTATCTTCTGCCTGCAGGATGAGTGCAGCATGCGCAACATTTAAATAACAAGAGAGAAAATAGACTAAAGGTGAAATAAAAATGGTATAATAAAAAAATGCCACCAATCTGAAAGGGCACTTTTCTCATAGGAGGGCAAAAGGGCAGGTGTTCAGGCACCCTTAGACCTCTATCTGTGCGATTGCCTGGAACAGGATAGTATGCACTGAACACACATAAGGCTTTTCTGCTAAACCAGCTTTTCTAATGTATGTCACTTGAGTGTTTGCTATCTACATGAAAATGTTATGCAATTGTGCTTTGGGTATTTTATCACATTTTATGCTAATGAGAAATCATGGCACAGTGCTGAATGTGCAATGTTTTACCATTGCTAACTGGTTTATGAAATCATACCAATTATGAAAATAAACTTTTCACAAAGATATACCACAGATTTACACAACCCAAGAATGCTAATCTCTGCGACATAAAAATCTGTCTCTTACAAGGGAAACCCAAAATTTGATTAGATCATCTCAAATCTGTTACTGTACACATGGCTGCATTCACCCAACTAATCACTTGAACACCAGCCAAGAAAGACTTCCAGTAAATCTGAGCTGTAATGCTATTCAATAGAAACCAGAACAATTATATCACTCATGAGAGTGGAGGGGGGATACATGACCAGTTGGTGGGTTTGAGTGGCCTGTTGGATCCTTGCCCAGAACTGAAAGATCATTCTCCTAAAAGCTTTCTTTTGTCTGTGGGAATCATAGAACACCAATCAATAGTTTGAGAGCTTGGTTGGATTACCATAATAGAGCAGGCATGACTGTAACCAGCCAATGTACATGAAATTGGGATACAATTAGACAAATCAGAGTGCTGCCTGGTGGTGCCGGGTGAGATGACATTACAGGAAATGTGTGAACTTTCTGCTAATTTGTTCCTACTGCTGATAACTGGATTTCTGGAATGTAAAAATACAGTAGTCAGATATGCAGGGCAAGGCTTCTTATCTAATCATTGACCAGGAGACTTCCTACTTGTTGAACTCAGTAAAAGTGACACATTGAAGACTACAACTCCAACCTATGAAAGCAATTTAGTATTAGACAAATTTGTTTGGATCCAATGGTTGGAAAGGGTACAATTACATGCTCTATTGACCACAAGACCAAGAGGCCTTTATTATTGCAATGATGTCAATTGAATTTGGTGGTTTGTTATATGGAGCTGTGCTGTCCCCTTGTGGTCAGCATAATGACATTAAAGAGATGGCCTATTCTGAAAACAAATACTGTCAAAAGATAAACACCTCTAAGTTTGTTTTCTATTCCAATAATCAGAAGATACAAGAGTGCATCTGTCTTCTTCATTTTTTCAGAATTTTATAATAAAATACACTATGATCACATTGCTGATGGTATACCGCAAATTATCATATTTATTGATTATGTCCCTTTCACAAAAAAAAGGCATAGGATATTGGAATGAAATCTTTAAATCAGATCACTATTGCTTTAACTTTTTAACATTTCAGCAAACAACAAATGTGTAGGACACATACAATTAAAATGATTGAATACATACATACAGATTTCACATGTCCCCTCATGTTATTTTCAAAATAGACATCACACGTTAAAACCGACTTACAATACATCAAAATAACAATAATAATATGATAAATTCCTTTTTACCTTCTGACACCAAACACATGTAAATGTCTGAAACACATCACACCTCATCACATGAAAATAAATCACCTTTACACATCCAACTTCATATCAAAATATCATCTGTATTTATTCCACATCTGGGATACAAATTACACTTTCCCTCACAAATGTCATGCAATTATCATAGAAATCACTTACATTAAGGTTATAGTAGCAGCACCATAATAATGACCATTGTAGAAGTTAAGTAGAATTGATTGTATAAAGAGGTTAGGTAGCATCAAGAAGTTCTGTGATTGTATTTTAAGGCCAAGCTCACTAGCTTATTGGTTGTTACAACTCGATTGTAAGTATAATAGATACAACATAAAGATTCACAGGTTGTACATTATCATTTTGATATCTTATAAAATTGTCCAACTTCCTGAGCGGTTATTTACAATACAGTATTAAGAACAGTGCTTAAGTTCTGTGGCACTTCTGGGGAGTGCTGTACTTCGTATTTCTCAACTAAATTGATACACTTACTTTCCTTGCACTTCACAAAACATTGTTGGCTTTATAAATTGTAGAAAAAAATTACATTGAATATATACCGTAGAGTCCTCTGCTCTTGTCCTTCTAGACCTGTCTGCTGCCTTTGATACTGTGAACCATCAGATCCTCCTCTCCACCCTCTCCGAGCTGGGCATCTCCGGCGCGGCTCACTCTTGGATTGCGTCCTACCTGACCGGTCGCTCCTACCAAGTGGCGTGGCGAGAAGCTGTCTCCGCACCACGTGCTCTCACCACTGGTGTCCCCCAGGGCTCAGTTCTAGGCCCTCTCCTATTCTCCCTATACACCAAGTCACTTGGCTCTGTCATATCCTCACATGGCCTCTCCTATCATTGCTACGCTGATGACACACAACTAATCTTCTCCTTTCCCCCTTCTGATAACCAGGTGGCGAATCGCATCTCTGCATGTCTGGCAGACATATCAGTATGGATGACGGATCACCACCTCAAGCTGAACCTTGGCAAGACGGAGCTGCTCTTCCTCCCGGGGAAGGACTGCCTGTTCCATGATCTCGCCATCACGGTTGACAACTCCGTTGTGTCCTCCTCCCAGAGTGCGAAGAGCCTTGGCGTGACCCTGGACAACACCCTGTCGTTCTCCGCTAACATCAAGGCGGTGACCCGATCCTGCAGGTTCATGCTCTACAACATTCGGAGAGTACGACCCTGCCTTACACAGGAAGCGGCACAGGTCCTAATCCAGGCACTTGTCATCTCCTGTCTGGATTACTGCAACTCGCTGTTGGCTGGGCTCCCTGCCTGTGCCATTAATCTCCTACAACTCATCCAGAATGCCGCAGCCCGTCTGGTGTTCAACCTTCCCAAGTTCTCTCACGTCACCCTGCTCCTCCGCACACTCCACTGGCTTCCAGTTGAAGCTCGCATCTGCTACAAGACCATGGTGCTTGCCTACGGAGCTGTGAGGGGAACGGCACCTCCGTACCTTCAGGCTCTGATCAGTCCCTACACCCAAACGAGGGCATTGCGTTCATCCACCTCTGGCCTGCTGGCTCCCCTACCTCTGCGGAAGCATAGTTCCCGCTCAGCCCAGTCAAAACTGTTCGCTGCTCTAGCACCCCAATGGTGGAACAAGCTCCCTCACGACGCCAGGACAGCGGAGTCACTCACCACCTTCCGGAGACATTTGAAACCCCACCTCTTTAAGGAATACCTGGGATAGGATAAAGTAATCATTCTACCCCCCCCTTACCCCAACCCAAACCCCAACCCAAAAAAAAAAAAAAAAAAAAAAAACATTGTAAAGTGGTGATCCCACTGGCTATAAGGTGAATGCACCTATTTGTAAGTCGCTCTGGATAAGAGCGTCTGCTAAATGACGTAAATGTAAACGTAAATGAGTACCAGTCAAAGGTTTGGACACACCTACTCATTCAAGGGCTTTTCTTTATTTTTACTATTTTCTACATTGTAGAATAATAGTGAAGACATCACAACTATGAAATAACACATATGGAATCATGTAGTAACCAAAAAAATTGTTAAACGGCAGGTAGCTTAGTGGTTAAGAGCGTTGTGCCAGTAACCGAAAGGTCGCTGGTTCTAATCCCTGAGCCGACTAGGTGAAAAATCTGTTGATGTGCCTTAATTGCTCCTGTAAGTCGCTCTGGATAAGAGTGTCTGCTAAATGACTGAAATGTAAACAAATATATTTGAGATTCTTCAAAGTAGCCACCCTTTGCTTTGATGACAGCTTTGCACACTCTTGGCATTCTCTCAACCAGCTTCACGAGGTAGTCACCTGGAATGCATTTCAATTAACAGGTGTGCCTTCTTTAAAGTTAATTTGTGGAATTTCTTTCACTCTTAATGCATTTGAGCCAATCAGTTGTGTTGACAAGGTAAGGGGGGTATACAGAAGATAGCCCCATTTTTATGTATAATACATTTGCAATACATTTGCAAACATTACTAAAAACCTGTTTTCACTTTGTCATTGTAGGGTATTGTGTGTAGATTGATGAGGATTTGTATTTATTGAATACATTTTGGAATAAGGCTGTAACGTAACAAAATGGTAACAAAATGTGGAAAAACTCAAGGGGTCTGAATACTTTCCGAATGCACTGTAGCTGAAAGGTACAAAATAGTTACAATGAGTAAATAACAATAGACATTTAAAAACAGTTTTAGCAGTTAATAGCCCCATTTTGTACCTGTAGATTGGGGTACACCATTGCAATGATGTTGCCAATGGTGTATCTGGGGTAGTCCATATTTTCTGAGACTCTGAACACATCCAATGTACAGGGGGGGAACTCCAAGCCTACACAATACAAACAACACAACACATTGTCCTCACTTGCACTGAAGTAGCTTTCTTGCACACAAATAAAAGAATCCTCAACAGATGAAAAATATCAATAATTATGTAGCCTATGTACAGTATGTATGGCTGATGTTATTTTGTAAAGAAGTTTGACTAATTGTGTGCATTACTTTTTATTTCCTCATCGATTAATCCTCATCTCCATCTGTATTGGCAAATTGATCAATCATATACAAAAAGGCCCGTAGTTCAAATTGTTGCTTTGGAGGGTCTCACACACAGTTTAATTTCTCAGAGCAGAAAACACAATTCAGAACCAAGGCACATGGTATTCATCAGGCCCAACGTGGCCCCTGGAGCCAGGCCCCTGGACACCAGATTACAAAACCCTGCTGGCTCCTAATCACATGGAAATTAACCAACTTCCAACAAGTGTGCCATTCTGCAGCCTAGCGGGTCTAGTAAGGGGAACAAATGAGCAGACAGCAGACTCAATTCAATCTTGGCACCTACTGCTTGTTTACAGAAAATGGGGAGGTAAGATTGTTGCAGTGGTTGCAGTTTTGAGGTATCATGCAGCTTTTAAACATGTATATTTGTATTTGTTTTCAAGCATAATTGTACATACAAGTTGCATGATACCTCAACGTTGAGGTGTTCTTATGAAACAGCTGAAGAGCAAGGATGCTTTAAATCATTTCTGGGTAATAATTAAGTACCTCACTGTGATTGATTACGATTAAAATGGTCAAAAAGAGACAAATAGCTTCTTAGCGAAGAGCAATTTCTCAAGCATGAATTTTGCTAGGACTGTCTGGGAGTGGTCTGAGCGAGGATGGGAAACTGAAAACTAGCTGTTATTGGCAGAGAGGTTTGGAACTCTCTTTCTTATTGGTCTGTTAACTACACTGAACAAAAATATAAACGCAACATGTAAAGTGTTGGTCCCTTGTTTCATGAGCTGAAATAAAAGATCCCAGAAATGTTTCATATGCGCAAAAAGCATATTTCTCTAAAATGTTGTGCACAAATTTGTTTACATCCCTAGTGAGCCTTTATCCTTTGCCAAGATAATCCATCCACCTGACAGGTGTGACAAATCAAGAAGCTGATTAAACAGCATGATCATTACACAGGTGCACCTTGTGCTGGGGACAATAAAAGGCCACTCTAAAATGTGCAGTTTTGTCACACATCACAATGCCACAGACGTCTCAAGTTTTGAGGGAGCATGCAATTGGCGTGCTGACTGCAGGAATGTCCACCAGAGCTGTTGCCAGATAATTTAATGTTAATTTCTCTTCCATAAGCCGCCTCCAACGTCGTTTGAGAGAATTTGGCAATACGTCCAACTGGCCTCACAACCACAGACTACATGTATGGCGTCGTGTGGGCGAGCGGTTTGCTGATGTCATCGTTGTGAACAGAGTGCCCCATGGTGGCAGTGGGGTTATGGTATGGGCAGGCATAAGCTACGGACAATGAACACAATTGTATTTTATCGATGGCAATTTGAATGCACAGATATACCATGACGAGATTCTGAGGCCCATTGTCGTGCCATTCATCCGCTGCCATCACCTTATGTTTCAGCATGACAATGCATGGCCCCATATCGCAAGGATCTGTAAACAATTCCTGGAAGCTGAAAATGTCCCAGTTCTTTCATGGCTTGCATACTCACCAGACATGTCACCCATTGAGCAAGTTTGGGATGTTCTGGATTGACGTGTATGACAGCGTGTTCCAGTTCCCGCCTACATCCAGCAACTTTGTACAGCCATTGAAGAGGAGTGGGACAACATTCCACAGGCCTCAATCAACAGCCTGATCAACTCTATGCAAAGGAGATGTGTCGCACTACATGGGGAAAATAGTGGTCACACCATATACTGACTGGTTTTCTGATTCACGCCCCTACCTTTTTTTAAAGGCATCTGTATCAAAACTGGTAAACTGTATCTGTGACCAACAGATGCATATCTGTATTCCCAGTCATGTGAAATCCATAGATTAGGGCGTTATTTATTTATTTCAAATGACTGATTTCCTTATATGAACTCTAAGTCAGTAAAATCTTTTGAAATTGTTGCATGTTGTGTTTATATTTTGGTTCAGTATAATTTACTGCCTGGTGATGTCACCAGGCAGGCCAAAACGCCATCCCACCAAAACAGGCTGAAATTTCAGGCGGTCTTTTAAAACAGCTCTTACATTAAAGAGCATTATCATATTTTTTCACAATTTCACAGTATTATTCCAACCTCCAAGTGTGGAAATTTAAAACACAGGAAAATCCTTGAAATATATCCTTTAAATATCACTTATTCTGGTGTTGACTTCTTTAAGGACAAATTCAATCAATTTAAACTTTGCATATTTTTGACTAGTTTAATTAAATGGAAAGTGTCATAGTATTACCGGATTAAAATTAATATTACATTACATTACATTACATAATGTTACCAGAGAAAAAAAGTGAAAAGGCCACCAATGCGGTACATTCACATTTTACATTTTAGTCATTTAGCAGACCAGTACAACATCTTAACATGCGCTAGAGTGAAATAATACTTGTCTTAAGCTACAGTATTTGCCAGAAAAATTTCCAAGGGCATTAAGACTGGACTTTGAACTCACTGATGGGGTGATTGGCCAGGAGACATAGGATGAGCAGTAGAGGGCGTTGCAGGAGCAGATGTGACAGTACCCCCCCTCTACGGGCGCCACCTGGCACCTGACCAGGCTTATCTGGGTGTGAGGTATAGAAATCCCGTAAGAAGGAGGGGTCCAGAATGTGACGGCGGGGCACCCAGCAGCGCTCCTCAGGCCCGTATCCCTCCCAGTCCACCAGGTACTGTCAGCCAAGACCCTGACGGCGCACGTCCAGAAGCCGCCGGACGGTACAGGCAGGATTGTCATCGATGAGCCGAGGGGGTGGAGGAGCTGCTGCAGGAGGAGACAGGGGACTGGAGCAGACAGGTTTAATCAGGGATATGTGGACGGTGGGATGGATCCTGACAGAAGCTGGGAGTTTCAGGCGCCCGCAGAAGGGTTAATGACACGGTCAATTTCAAAGGGACCAATTAATCGGGGGGGGGGGGATTTATTCAATGCCACCTTCAATGGCAGGTCCTCTGATGAGAGCCATACCTTTTGACCTGGGGTGTAGACTGGAGCTGAGGCCCGGCAACGGTTGGCTTGGGACTGGGTCCTGTCGGAGGCATGAAGAAGGACAGCCCGGTTCTTCCTCCAGGTACGGTGACAACGGCGCAGATGGTCCTGGACAGAGGGAACCGCAACCTCAACCTTTTGGGCGGGGAACAAGAGGGGTTGGTAACCCAGAGCACACTCGAAGGGTGACATACATGACGAGGCGTTGGTGAGGGTGTTGTGGGCATATTCAACCCAGGGTAGCTGAGCACTCCAGGAGGAAGGGTTAGCAGAAGTCACGCAGAGTAGGGCAGTCTCCATCTCTTGGTTGGCCTGTTCGGTCTGGCCGTTGGTCTGGGGGTGATATCCAGAAGAAAGACTGAAATTGATACCAAGAGCTGAACAGAAGGATCACCATACCTGGGAGGTAAACTGGGGTCCTCTGTCGGAAACAATGTCAGTGGGGATGCCATGGAGACGAAACACATGGGATACTAACTGGTCCACAGTCTCCCTGGAGGACGGGAGCTTGGAGAGGGGAATGAAGTGAGCCATTTTGGAAAACTTGTCAATAATGGTGAGGATGACAGAGTTACCATTAGATGGGGGAAGGCCAGTGACGAAGTCCAGAGCTATGTGTGACCAGGGGCAACTGGGTATGGGAAGAGGGTGGAGCAGACCGGAAGTGGGTTTGGTGGAGGTTTTGTTCCGGGCACAAACCGAACAGGCTGAGACAAACTCCCGGACATCTCTCTCCATGGTGGGCCACCAAAAGCGCTGACGCAGGAAGGTGAGGGTCCGGTTCATACCAGGGTGACAGGTGAGGTGGGTAGAAAGGCCACACTGAAGAACATCAGAGCGAACACAATCTGGGACAAACAGAGCATTACTAGGACCATTACCCGGGTCAGGCTGGTTCTGCTGAGCCTGGCGGATACGGGACTCGATCTCCCAGGTGACGGCGGCAACGATGCAGGTGGATGGCACAATGGCTTCTGGCTCGGTACCAGTTTTGTCGGTGGTGAACTGGCAAGAGAGGACATCAGGCTTGGTATTCTTCGAACCGGGGCGATAAGTGAGTGTGAAATTGAATCTACCGAAGAACAAGGCCCACCTGGCTTGCCGGGAGTTCAGACGTTTGGCGGTCTGGATGTAGGACAAGTTTTTATGGTCAGTCCACACAGTGAAGGGGGTTACAGAACCCTCCAGCCAGTGACGCCATTCCTCCAGGGCCAGCTTAACTGCCAGGAGTTCCCGGTTTCCTATGTCAAAATTCCTCTCTACAGGTGAGAGCTTACGGGAAAAGAATGCACATGGGTGGACCTTCTGATCAGAGGGGGAACTTTGAGACAGAACAGCACCTACCCCGGTGTGAGGCGTCCACCTCCACGATGAACTGGAGTTCTGGGTCAGGCTGAGTAAGGACTGGAGCAGAGGTGAAGCGATGCTTGAGTTCCAGGAATGCTGCCTCTGCCGCAGGAGTCCAGTGGAACGGAGTGGAGGTGGAGGTGAGAGTGGTGAGAGGTGCTGCCAGACGGCTGTAGTGGCGGATGAAACGTCTGTAAAAATGTGCAAACCCCAGGAAACGCTGTAGCTGCTTCAGGTTGGAGGGCGCAGGCCACTCTGTGACTGCCATGACCTTGGAGGTGTCCATACGTAACTGTCCCTGTGCAATAATATAACCCAGGAAAGACACTGTGGCAGCATGGAACTCACATTTTTCAGCTTTAATAAAAAGCTTATTCTCCAACAGCCGTTGAAGAACTTGGCGTATGTGTTGCTGGTGAGCCTCAGGGTCCTTGGAAAAACCAGGATGTCATCTAAATCGTCAAAAACTAAGCATCCAATCACATCCCTTAGCACGTCATTGACTAGGTTCTGGAAAACAGCAGGGGCGTTAGTAAGACCAAAAGGCATGACCAAATACTCAAAGTGACCAAGTGGTGTGTTGAACGCAGTCTTCCAATCGTCCCCCTCTCTTATGTGGACAAGGTGGTAGGTATTCCGGAGGTCGAGTTTGGTAAACACTGTGGCACCATGGAGGGGGGCAAAAGCAGAGCTGATGAGTGGCAAGGGGTACTTGTTCTTAACAGTGATATTATTCAGCCCACGGAAGTCTATGCACGGCCTCAGTGACCCATCCTTCTTCACAAAGAAAAACCCAGCACCCACCCGGGAGGAAGATGGCTTGATAAGTCCTGCAGCCAGAGAATCCTGGATGTACCTCTCCATAGCCTCTTGCTCGGGACGAGAGAGGTTAAACAACCGGCTACTGGGGAGAGGAGCTCCAGGCTGGAGGTCAATGGCGCAGTCGTACGGCCGATGAGGCGGCAGCAACAGGGCGTGGTGCTTGCTGAACACAGGAGCTAGATCATGATACTCGGGAGGAACTGATGACAGGTCCGGAGGTTCTGGAATGAACTGGGGCACAGACAAGGCAGGGGGAAGGGCAGAATGTAAACAATTAGAGGGACAAAATGAACTCCAAGTGGTTACCTTTCCGGCGGTCCAGTCAATCTGTGGGTTGTGTAGCTTTAACCATGGATGGTCAAGAACCAGGGGAGAGTAAGGACAGTCGATTATGTGGAAACTGATACCACTCCTCTTCAATGGCAGTGTGAAGTTGCTGGATATTGGCGGGAACTGGAACACTCTGTCGTACACGTCGATCCAGAGCATCCCAAACATGCTCAATGGGTGACGAGTCTGGTGAGTATGTAGGCTATGGAAGAACTGAGGCATTATCAGCTTCCAGGAATTGTGTACAGATCCTTGCGACATGGGGCCGTGCATTATCATGCTGAAACATGAGGTGATGGCGCCGGATGAATGGCACGACAACGGGCCTCAGGATCTCGTCACGATATCTCTGTGCATTCAAATTGCCATCAATAAAATGGAATTATGTTCATTGTCCATAGTTTATGTCTGCCCATACCATAACCCCACCGCCACCATGGGACACTCTTTTCACAACATTGACATCAGCAAACTGCTCGCCCACACAACGTCTGCCATCTGCCAGGTACATTTGAAACCAGAATTCATCCATGGAGAGCCCATTTCTCCAGCGTGCCAGTGGCCATCGAAGGTGAGCAATTGCCCACTGAAGTCGGTTACGACGCCGAACTGCAGTCAGGTCAAGACCCTGGTGAGGATGACAAGCATGCAGATGAGCTTCCCTGAGACGGTTTCTGACAGTTTGTACAGAAATTCTTCGGTTGTGCAAACCCACAGTTTCATCAGCTGTCCGGGTGGCTGGTCTCAGACGATCCCACAGGTGAAGAAGCCGGATGTGGGGATCCTGGACTGGCGTGGTTACACGTGGTCTGCGGTTGTGAGGCCGGTTGGACATAATACCAAATTCTCTAAAACGATGTTGGAGGTGGCTTATGGTAGAGAAATGTACATTTAATTCTCTGGCAACAGCTCTGGTGGATATTCCTGCAGTCAGCATGCCAATTGCACGCTCCCTCACAACTTGAGACATCTGTGGTATCGTGTTGTGTGACAAAACTGCACATTTTAGAGTGGCCTTTTATTGCCCCCAGCACAATGTGCACCTGTCTAATGATCATACTGTTTAATCCGCTTCTTGATATGCCACACCTGTCAGGTGGATGGATTATCTTGGCAAAGGAGAAATGCTCACTAACAGGGATGTAAACAAATTTTTGCACAAAATATGAGAGAAATTGTCACATCTGCTCCTGCAACGCCCTCTACTGCTCATCCTGTGTCTCCTTTGACCTGCCGCCACTCCCCCAGTACTCTCTCCCTCTCCCTCTTTCTCTCTGTGTGTGTGTGTGTGTGTGTGTGTGTGTGATTGTGTGGTCAGAGACAGGTGTGCTGGAGTCAGAGCAGATCCCCACCAGCTGCAACCTGTTCCAAATACTCAGTCCTGCCACTTCCACACTGCCAGATCGTAATCTCTGCTCAGTCAGTCTACGGTTCTAGCCTTTGTTACTATTCAGATCCTGTTGTGCCTGAGTTCCTTGCCTGACGCTGTTTTCCTCTCCACTACAGTTCTGCCCGCTCTGACTCTGCTTCCTGTTTCCAGTCCCACGTCTCGTCATCCTGCTACTCTGTCCTGGATTCCCCACTCTACTACTCCCTTGGATTCCCCTCCGGACCTGCTCACCCTGTCTCAACCCCCCTCGCTCCAGCCGCAGCCTCCGCACCTGGTTTCCAGCAGTTTCCCCTGACCTGCACTCCATCTCCCCCTGTGTCTCAATAATAATATTATAATAATAATATGCCATTTAGCAGATGCTTTTATCCCAGTCTTCTCGTCTGAGTCTGCTCTTGGGTTCCCCTGTTCCACTCCGCGTAACAGAAATAAGCTTTTTGTGCGTATGGAACATTTCTGGGAACTTTTATTTCAGCTCATGAAACATGGGACCAACACTTTACATGTTGCGTTTATATTTTTGTTCAGTGTAGTTTTGGAAACCAAGGAAAGAGTTTGTATGACACAAGGGAGGTGTTGTGTTTTCTTTGTGCTCTGTTTCTTTGTCTTGGTGGTGGAGTCTTTGCTTACAGATGAAGACTTTCTGCATTGCTTTGCAGCTTCAGATAATGGATAACGCCAAGTTTGTCTATTTTTCATTTTCAGAAATGGCGTTAAAAGGTAATTTTCCTGTAAGAAATAAATGTTTTGATGAATGCACTGCCTGACATTAAATGCCAAATAATTTCCTCGTAATAAGACTAGATAGGTGTTTACATCTGTAAACGCTCCCCAGGAAGGGAAATTAGTACTTTTTCAGGCCATGCTTCTCTGCTTTCCACTTGGGATGTTTCACTCTAGGTAAGACCTGCTGCTTCCTTTGGGGAGTGGCAGGTCCCCTCTCTCCTCCTCTGATTCTATGAGACATATGAACTCTCCTTTGAGTGACATCTTCTCACAGACCTCACTGCCTCGGACACTGGAGCTTGAGTTATGAACAGGCTGTCTGTCCCCTGGATCACTGCTGAAACATGAATATGGGTGAGCAAAGGCATGCATTGCAATATTCACACTTTTTCAATTTCTCTGACATTGTTGTAATAAGCTAGCTATAGGAATATATTCTAAAAGCTTTACACATTTATTTAGAAGCATTGCTGAGGGCACAGCACTGACTTAACCAATTTATCAGGCGTCATTTTTCCATGTGTGCTTACCTGTCTGCTGAAGACTCTATGCCATGGTCTGTGACGACGGGATAGGATAACACATTTTTCTGTCCACAGAGAGCAGCATCAAAATACTGTGAGATTGTTTTGATGATATCAGGATCGGGGGTCTCCAGAATAATCTGGGATGAATTATAATCTGATGCTGGTTCATCCTGCTTGCAGATCACTGACAGAAGCCATGAGATATTTAAAAAAGGTATCTCTTGTATCTCTTCAACCTGTACACACAGCACATGCGGGTATGTTTGGTTGTCACTAGTTACCACAGCCACAAAGTCGAAATTGGCTATATCATAAATATTCATGAAAACAAAAATGTGCTTTTTGGTCTTAATTTAAGGTTAGGTTAGGCATAAGGTTAGCAGTGTGGTTAAGGTTAGGTTTAAAATTACATTTTAATGCTGTAATATGTAACTTTTTGGGCAACCCTACAAAGTTTACATAGAAATGTGAGTTATAGATCTGTCATTCTCATTGAAAGCAAGTCTAAGAAGCTGTAGATCTGTTCTATGTGCGCTTTTTCTTTGCTTCCCATTCTTACGTTTAGTTTTTGCGTTTTTTACGTTCGGTTTTGTACACCACCTTCAAACAGCTGAAAATCCAATATTTTTGGTTATGGAAAACGTATTTCACAGCGGTTTAGATGGTACAATGATTCTCTACACTATACTTGCTTGTTTTGCCAAATAAACTGAAATTAAGCGAATTATTAGAATATTTGCAACCAGGAAATGTGTAACTTTTTCTGCATAGTGCACCATTAAGAAATTGTAGAAATAGGCGGGGTTTATGACGTTGTGGCTGTGGTAAGTAGTGATGACAGGCAGTGTTGCCAACTTAGCGACTTTGTCGCTATATTTAGCGAGTATTCAGACCCCTCTAGCGACACATTTTCAAAAGATTGACTAGCGACAAATCTAGCGACTTTTTCTGGTGTTATTGGAGACTTTTGGAGACTCTGACGTGAAAGCACGTATCATTCTTACTCTTCTCAACAAGCAGCGGGTGCTGCCGTGGGCCCCGCCCCCTCAACAAGCAGCGGGTGCTGCCGTGGGCCCCTTCCCCGTCCCAAAGCACTCACTGGTGGCCCAGTCCTCGCGCAGCAGTCCCTCCCAGCTGCAGTCAGAGCAGGAGATGTTCACCCCTCAGCGTCCAGACTGAAAATGAATCGCGCATGTGGGAAGCCGCCGCTGGCTGATCCCGCCCTGGCTTACATTCAGGGCGGGATGTAAATGTAAAATGTTCTTTGTCTAAAATAGATCACTGCATTTGACTCACACAGCCTCAGTCACTTACTCACCTCATCCACTGTGTGTGTGCCTCTCTGTGACATAAGCTAAACATCTAGCTGGCTAGTGTTGATACTCATCATGTCTCAGTCTAAACTGTACACTCAAAAATACAGAAAGGAGTGGGAATCAAACCCTGAATTCAAAGGCTGGTTGAAGCCGTTTATTGGAGATGATATACAGTCATACTGCCTGTATTGTAAGGCTGATTTCTACGCCAAACAACTCAAAAACATACTCAAAAGGCAAAGCCTAATAACAGTCCACCCAAAACAAGCTGCCATTTATGGTAAAAAAAATTGACTCTGCAAAAAAGGCTGAGGCCACCATGGCATTCGCTATCGCTGAACACTGTTCCGTGCTGGCATGTGATCACATTGGAGAAGCATGTAGAGCTGTGTCGTAGTAAATATATAATGTTATAGCTTGGTCTGACTAAAATCTTGTGCATGACCCATTTTGTGTTGGGCGTTTGTTTTCAATCAATGCTGTTCCTATCCAATAACAATGGACAAAAGGGTCCTATCTTGTCAGCCTTGTCAGCAGGTGGCCAAGGACAACACCCACGCCATAGGTCTCTCAGTTCTTCCAACTCACGAGTTCTTGCTCTGAGGACACACACACACACACACACACACACACACACACACATCATCACTGATAACACACACACACACACACACACACACACACACACACACACACATCATCACTGTTAAACACACACACACACACACACACACACACAAAAATCCCCTCTCTTAGGCTGAACATTTGAAGACAGAGAACCCGACTCAGAGCCAAATGCAACAGTGACACTAGCCTGAAGGGGACCTCACCCAACTCATCAGGACCAATCAGAAGATCAGAACTACTAGATTCAACCTACTTCATTTATTGCATAAAATGTCTGCACACAATGTTTCGGGGCTCTCTTCAGATAAACTCCCTACGAGTTTGACGAACGAGTCCGTGCACGCTATTCCAGATATCTTTACCTCTGAATAAACTGCCTTATATTATACAATTATCCACCTTGTCCAAAAGTCTCTACTTGGTCTCAGTTCTCCAGTAAACTTGTGATCATCAACAGCTGCTTTCTTACTTGGCACTAGAGACTTATAACTGGTTTTCAGTGTCTCCAAAGCGCAGGGAGGCCTACAAGGCCATATATGAGACCATCAACTGTGGGGAGAAACCTTTACAGATAACCAAGGTGTGTGCCACACGTTGGCTCTCCATTGAACCCGCGGTTTCACGCATTTTGGACCAGTGGGAGGAGCTTAGGCTGCATTTCACAGTCACCAAGTCCAGTGAACACTGCTACATGGCTGAGGTTTTATACTTCATGTACAGTGATCCTCAAACCATATTGTATCTGACTTTTTTGAAGTCAGTGCTGGGTGAGATACAGTTGGCCATCAAGGCTTTTGAGGGAGAGCAAATAGATCCTCTTAAGCTACTTGACAGCTTGGTTAGACTGATCAAGTCTGTGAGCAGCAGGGTGCTGAATCCACTGGCAAATGTTGATGTGCTCAAAGGGCCAACAGATGGATACATCAGTCCCAAACCGTACCTTGGTTACCTTTTAGAGTCAAAGGCAGCTGAGCTCCACCTTGCGCCTGAGGATGAAAACAATGTCCAAAAGCGGTGTAGCCTTCACCATCTCTCTCAATAATGAGTTGAGGGTGAGACTGCCGGACAACATCGAAGCATTGCAGTACATGTCAGTTTTCAATGTGTAGGAAACTCTAAAGCACAATAAGAGCCCTGGAGAAATATAAAAAATTGCCAAGCTCCTTGGCTATTCCCCTGCAGCGATAGACAAGATTGTCCTGTAATGGTGTGCCATCCATCTCAGTAAATGGAATGAGACAAAAAACACACTGGGCTTCTGGAGTGAGATTTGGAAGTTCAGGGATGCAGCTGATATCAACCTGTTTCAAGAGCTTGCCATGGCTGCTGTGTCTGTGTTGTCCTTGCCACACTCGAATGCTGAAGTCGAGAGAGTATTCAGCCAGATGAGTGTGGTAAAAAGCAAACTTAGAAATCGGATGTCCTTGCAGACCCTTAACTCCATCCTGTACATTCGATATGGACTGAAGCTGTCTGGTGAGGCTTGCTATAAGCACCAGCTGCCTGATAATGTTTTGCAGCTTTTTGGTACATCAGCTGCTTACTCATTTAAGTCAGCTCCCTCAGATGCTGAACCTTCCATAGAGAGTCTTGACCAAAATGACGATGACCCACTCTTTCTGTGAGCCAGCACAGCCTGTGTGTGTGTGGAGGGGGGTCTGAAAAACAACAACAATTAAACTAGGGCCAGACTAGTTACCATCATTTTCTCACATTGCCATTGACTGTTTTTTCTATTGTCTCTTTTTGGTCCATTTAGATTGTTAATGTAGATTTTGTATACAATTTTTTTATTTTTATGTTATGGTTAAAAATGTTCATGTTTTACTGTGACTTGTTGAAGGCTCCTAAGTGGACCATAAGGTTAAAAACCAAACCAAACTTAAGAAAACGAAACAAAAAAACAAAAAATAAAAAAAAATAAGTAACTCCGCCAGAGTGTCTCTTTTGGGTCACTTTTGCCGGTCCCAAGCCCGGATAAAGGAGGAGGGTTGGAATTGTGACATAAAAAACCCAGAGAATTGACAGAAGAAAGTTCATTTGTAGTTCTAAACATATTTAGGGTGTTTTTAACTTACTTTTTGTCTCTCCCACGACGTTATTCCTCTCTCCTACAGCATCCATCACAATTACATGCACATGGCAAATTATGCAAATTAGGTGATGACGTCATTTAGAGACTTTTAGGACAGCCAATAGCTACTTTCCTGACAGGCATGTTTGGACAAATTCACTATAGTGATCTTATTAAATTAGTAGAGGGGCTATGTCATAAACCCTCAAAGTTCTATAATGGGGCCAAAATGGCAGCCATCTTGGTCAGGGAGAAATCCAAAACCAGTCTAATTGGAATGAATGGCAGTAGAGGCGGCATCGGTAAAAATCTAATCAAACTTTATTTGTCATATGCACCGAATACAACAGGTGTAGACCTTACCGTGAAATGCTTACTTACAAGCCCTTAACCAACAATGCAGTTCAATAAATAAACTAAAGTAAAAAATAAAATAAAAAGTAACACAATAAAATAACAATAACGAGGCTATATACAGGGGGTACCGGTACCGAGTCAATGTGAGGGGTACAGGTTAGTCGAGGTAATTTGTACATGTAGGTAGGGGTAAAGTGACTATGCATAGATAATAAACAGCGAGTAGGGGGGTGTCAATGTAAATAGTCCAGGTGGCCATTTGATTAAGTGATGATTGATAGGTGCTTTTACTTACGCAGGAAAATAAAAGTAAGGCATGTGATGTATCAGAAATTGTGTAATGGAATTATAATCAACCTACAATATTGTCATATAATTATAAATACAGTTTATATGGGCTTGACACAAATTTTCTGTATAAATAGCCTCTAAAATATATGTCAAGAGTCCATAAATGTCTCAGATTTTGTTTTCTTGGAAAGCTGTGAGTGCTATTATATGATACCATATCAGTACTTGTTGCATTTACAACTTGTCTAAGTCCTATCATCAACTGATTTGAGCAAGTGTTTGGCTGTGGATTGACTGCATTGTTTGAATGGAATATTGGCAGTTAATTAGAAAAATGTATGGAATCATTCTTGTAAAACTGGCTGGCTAGCTAGCTAACACACCTACAGTGCAGATAAATTATTCACATTCATTGTTTTACACAATATCTTATCACAGCACTGGCAACTCATGGTTGACCAACTCCCTGACCAACATGGCTGACATTTGGACCATCATAAGGTTCATGGCCTTTCTAGCATTCTCCTATCTTTATAAATGCACACAGTCAACCATTTTTATTTATTTGTATTATTATTAACAACAAATCAATGCAAAAAGTACATGGGGGGAATACAAGTATATATAAAGAATATACAAAGGACAATTGGGCTAGGGGGTACAATATCACATTACACAAGGACCTTATGGGGCACACACTTATAATTCGAACAGCTTTTTTGTTGGTAGAGTATTTAATTGTCTTAAACTATAGTTCAATTTGCGCACTGTCAACCAGGAATTGAGAAGAGCAGACGTCGTTACGTCACGTCAGAGAATATTAGTTGGCCAACCAAGAGTTTTCTAGGAGTTCTTCGGCACGCTGAACAATCAGGTGATCTTCAGTCGCTCGAGGCTTGTGATACTTACAGGATACAGAATGGCAGACATGAGAAAGACTGAAAAGTTCCAGTTACATGTCCCGAAATTGGAGGAATTATGTGAAGGTAAAACATATTTGGGAAATTGCGATCTAGTGTTATGCATGGATTTGCTGAACACTTGATTTAAAATTATATTTAACTGTCTGGTTCATATCTTCCTTTCCTCCACTTGCGACTACAGTGTTGCAGAGAGGGCTGAAGAACAATTTTGCTGACGCGCAAGTTTGTGTTGTCGACTGTCCAGACCTCACTCAAGACCCGTTTAAGTTTCCCGTCAAGGGTAACACATTGCAACTTCTTGCAACATTGTATCGTTTTGCATTTTCTTAATTTTTATGCAGTGATACTTTGTTACCATCTCTTTTACCTATCGACAGGGTTGTGTGGAAAACCTCGCATTACAGATGTGGGGGGAGTGCCATATTTGGTCCCCCTGGTCAAAGTGGACAAGGTACAGTGAATGAAAGCCATAGCGATAAACTAATGTGAGATAAATGCTATAACAATTGGTCCAATATAAATTCTTATTTCTCTCAAGGAGTACAACATGAACACTGTGTCAAAGGAATTGGAGCTACCTGGAGCATTTATTATTGGTGCAGGAGCTGTATCCTCCAAAAATGTTGGAATGAATGCAGAGGTTTGTTAGCTGTCAAAATTATCTTCCCATTGTCTTGATATATTAATGGAGTGTTTTGTCAGACTTATTATGATTACAAGAATAGAAAGACTTCCTAAAGCTGACAATTTCGATTACAAACGTTGGGAGGATAGGATACATTATGGCAGAGTGGTTAGGTTAAATGCGCAAGAGACATTTCAGTTGAATGCATTCAGTTGTGCAACTGACTAGGTGTCCCCTTTTCCCTTTAAATTAGACATGACTTAGTTGAAGATGTTTGTTTTATTAATCAATAAGTTGAGTCTTATCTCATTTTGATTATCATCACCCCAGATGATGCCTCTGGTGCTCACTGAAGCTGAGGGAAGGCCTGCAGTGAATAGCAGCTGGTTTTCCTCCATCAATCCAGCTGATGACCAGTGTCTACTGGAGAAATACAGCGATAAATTCTCAGACTGTGACTTTGGACTGCTGGCGAACTTGTATGCATGTGAGGGAAAGTCTGGAAAGGTAAGACATGGATGGTTTGGATGGTAAGAGAATGGTGCGTGTGATTAAAACTATATTGATGTTTTTGATTTTTGGAATTATAACTATTATAACTATAATGCTCGTAACAAGTTAAAAACCAAGTGAGATTTTAGGTCTGAGTATCGTTTAAATTATGCTTAATCATTGTGTATTACTCATTATTTTTCTTCCTTTTTAATAATACCCTCATCTGGTTATGAATTTGCATAAACAAAGTGCCCTTGTCACACCCTGGCTCTGGGACTCATTATGTTGAGCCAGGGTGTGTTCATTTCTATGTGTGTATTTCTATGTTGGTGTTCATTCTAGTTTGTTGTATTCTATGTTTGCCTGAGTGACTCCCAATCAGAGGCAACGAGTGTCAGCTGTTGGCTGGTTGTCTCTGATTGGGAGCCATATTTAAACTGTATGTTTTCCCTTTGTGGTTGTGGGTTTTTGTTCCGTGTTCGGTCATTGATACCGTGGACGTCACGAGTCGTTTCTTGTTTTGTTTCGTGCTTTAACTAATTAAAGTCATGTTTGTTCATCACGCTGCGCCTTGGTCTACTTCTCTCCCTGACGATCGTGACAGAAAAACCCACCATGCAACGACCAAGCAGCGTGTCCAGGGGCAGCCCTTGGGGTGGACATGGGAGGAAGCGCCGGGAAAGGCCCTGGCGAAAGAGGAGCAGCGTGTCCAGGAGCAGGCAGCCTGGACATGGGAGGAGATATTGGACGGTAAAGGGTCCTGGACTTGGGGGGAAATCCTGGCCGGGATGGATCGCCGGCCATGGAGTGAGACAGTGGAGAGGCGACGGAGAGAGGAGCAACGGCGTGATCAGGGTCGTCGTCGGACGGTCGTGAGGCAACCCCAGAAATTTTTTAGGGGGGGGCACACGGCATGGACGACGGGGCTGACGGAGGAGAAAAGGGGGCGGATCCAGAAGGCCACCAGGCCAGGGGTTCACCGCCCTGTACATCCTGTGCGGATGCCTCACACAGAGTGTGTGAGGGTAGGCATTCAGCCAGGACGGGTGGTGGACGCTCTTCACTCCAGGCCTCCTATCCGTCTCCACAGCCCGGTTCGGCCTGTCCCTGCTCCACGCACCAAGCCTACGGTGTGCGTCGCCAGCCCAGTCCGGCCTGTCCCTGCTCCACGCACCAAGCCTACGGTGTGCGTCGCCAGCCCAGTCCGGCCTGTCCCTGCTCCACGCACCAAGCCTACGGTGTGCGTCGACAGCCCAGCCCGGCCTGTCCCTGCTCCACGCACCAAGCCTACGGTGTGCGCTCGACAGCCCAGCCCGGCCTGTCCCTGCTCCACGCACTAAACCTACGGTGCGCGTCGCCAGCCCGGTCCGGCCTGTTCCTGCCACCCGCACCAAGTCTACGGTGCGCGTCGCCAGCCCGACCCGGCCTGTTCCTGCCACTCGCACCAAACCTACGGTGCGCGTCGCCAGCCCGGTCCGGCCTGTTCCTGCCACTCGCACTAAGCCAGGGGTGCGAGAAGTCAGCCTGGTAAGGCCCGTCCCTCTTCCACGCACCAAGCCAGGGGTGCGAGTAGTCAGCCTGGTAAGGCCCGTTCCTTCTCCACGCACCAAGCCAGGGGTGCGAGTCGTCAGCCTGGTAAGGTCCGTTCCTCCTCCACGCATCAAGCCAGGGGTGCGCGTCGTCAGCCTGGTAAGGCCCGTTCCTCCTCCACGCACCAAGCCAGGGGTGCGAGTCGACAGCCTGGTAAGGATCGCTCCTGTTAAGTCCAGTCCTGCTCCAGCCGGCGGGGCCAGACTGGACCAGGGGTACTATGGGGGGTGTATTGGAGGGTGGTGGTCAAGGCCGGAGCCAGAACCGCCGCCGAGGAGGTATGCCCGCCCAGCCCTCCCTTGGTTTGTTTAGTTGAGGCGCGGTCGCAGTCCGCGCCTTTAGGGGGGGGTACTGTCACACCCTGGCTCTGGGACTCATTATGTTGAGCCAGGGTGTGTTCATTTCTATGTGTGTATTTCTATGTTAGTGTTCATTCTAGTTTGTTGTATTCTATGTTTGCCTGAGTGACTCCCAATCAGAGGCAACGAGTGTCAGCTGTTGGCTGGTTGTCTCTGATTGGGAGCCATATTTAAACTGTATGTTTTCCCTTTGTGGTTGTGGGTTTTTGTTCCGTGTTCGGTCATTGATACCGTGGACGTCACGAGTCGTTTCTTGTTTTGTTTCGTGCTTTAACTAATTAAAGTCATGTTTGTTCATCACGCTGCGCCTTGGTCTACTTCTCTCCCTGACGATCGTGACAGCCCTTTAGATTCATGATTTAAATCATGTTTTAAACAGACTAAGACCTCCCTGTCTGTGTTTGCTCCAAAGGTTTACTTTAGGTCAACAAATATTAACAGGAGAAAAGGGACTCTGAACTGGTTGTGTAATCAGTGCTGAAAATGTAGTTTTTCTCCTTGTCACTGTCAGGTCATAGAGGTGAGAGCCAAAAGGAGAATAGGAGAAGAGAGCCTTGTGGGTGCTCTGAGGAAGACCATGGAGGAGCACTACCCTGATAAAAGCCTGGCTCTGGGGGGCACCTTCCTCATCCAGAAAGGGAAGGCCAAGATACATATCATGGTAAAAACATAAAACATGCAGATATTTGTGTTGACAGGATTCTGTGACATGGTGTTGTGGTTCCAAGGCTCAATGCATGCTTATCGCTTAAAGGGGCAATCTGAAGTTGAAAAAACAACAAAGCAGACTCCCTGCCACTGTTTTGGTAAAAAGCAGAGGGACGGGGCTGGAGAAATGTAACCACTCTCAATTCTTAGACATAGATTTGGATGCAAGGACTGACCATCCATGATATCAAAATTATAGTTTTAACCATGTTTTGAGGCTACACAGTGTGTTTACATGTACTTTGTTTACAAACATCATATATTTTGGGTTCTGATGGGGTACGACAGTTGACCTAAGCACATGAGGCATTTATAAGTTATATTCTTCAAGAGTCAATGGGTACATACAGTGCATTCAGAAAGTATTCAGACACCTTCCTTTTTTCCACATTTTGTTACTTTACAGCCTTATTCTAAAATGGATTAAATAAATAAAAATCTCATAAATCTACACACAATATCCCATAATGCCAAAGTGAAAACAAGTTTAGACATTTTTGCAAATGTATAAAAAATTAAAAATAAAACTGTATTTACATAACTATTCAGACCCTTTGCTATGAGACTCGAAATTGAGCTCAGGTGCATCCTGTTTCCATTGATCGTCCTTGAGATGTTTCTGCAACTTGATTGGAGTCCATTGGTGGTAAATTCAATTGATTGGACATGATTTGGAAAGGCACACACCTGTCTATATAAGGTCCCACAGTTGACAGTGCATGTCAGAGCAAAAGCCATGAGGTTGAAGGAATTATTCGTAGAGCTCAGAGACAGGATTGTGTCGAGGCACAGATCTGGGGAAGGGTACCAAAAAATGTCTGCAGCATTAAAGGTCCCCAAGAACACAGTGGCCTCCATCATTCTTAAATGGAAGTTTGGAACCACCGAGACCTTTCCTAGATCTGGCCGCCTGGTTAAACTGAGCAATCGGGGGAGAAGGGCCTTGGACAGGGAGGTGACCAAGAACCCGATTGTCACTCTGACAGAGCTGCAGAGTTCCTCTGTGGAGATGCGAGAAGCTTCCAGAAGGACAACCATCTCTGCAGCACTCCACCAATCAGGCCTTTATGGTAGAGTGGCCAGACGGAAGCCACTCCTCAGTAAAAGGCACATGACAGCCCGCTTGGAGTTTGCCAAAAGGCACCTAAAGGACTCTGACCATGAGAAACAAGATTCTCTGGTCTGATGAAACCAAGATTGAACTCTTTAGCCTGAATGCCAAGCGTCACGTATGGAGGAAACCTGGAACCATTCCTACGGTGAAGCATGGTGGTGGCAGCATCATGTTGTGGGGATGTTTTTCAGGGACTGGGAGACTAGTCAGTATCGAGGGAAAGATGAACGAGCAAAGTACAAAGATATCCTTGATGAAAACCTGCTCCGGAGTGCTCAGGACCTCAGACTGGGGCGAAGGTTCACCTTCCAACAGGACAACAACCCTAAGCACACAGCCAAGACAACGCAGGAGTGACTTCGGCACAAGTGTCTGAATGTCCTTGAGTGGCCCAGCCAGAGCCCGGGCTTGAACATGATCGAACATCTCTGGAGAGACCTGAAAATAGCTGCAGCGACGCTCCCCATCCAACCTGACAGAGTTTGAGAAGATCTGCAGAGAAGAATGGGAGAAACTCCCCAAATACAAGTGTACCAAGCTTGTACATTTTACATTTTAGTCATTTAGCAGACGCTCTTATCCAGAGCGGCTTACAGTTAGTGAGTGCATACATTATTTTCTATTTTTTCATACTGGCCCCCTGTGGGAATCGAACCCACAACCCTGGCGTTGCAAACGCCATGCTCTACCAACTGAGCTACATCCCTGCCGGCCATTCCCTCCCCTACCCTGGACGACGCTGGGCCAATTGTGCGCCGTCCCATGGGTCTCCCGGTCGCGGCCGGGAGTGTCATACCCAAGAAGACTTGAGGATGTAATCGCTGCCAAAGGTGCTTCAACAAAGTACTGAGTAAAGGGTCTGAATACTTATGTAAATGTGATATTTCCGTTTTCTATTTTTAATACATTTGCAAAAAAATCAAAAAATTAGTTTTTGCTTTGTCATTATGGGGTATTGTGTGTAGATTGATGAGGGGAAAAAAGGCTGTAACGTAACAAAATGTGGAAAAAGTCAAGGGGTCTGAATGCTTTCCGAATGCACTGTATCATTAATTTATATGTCCAAAAAGGATGTAGCAACTGCAGTTGCCCCTTTAACTTATCTAATTGCCATGACTTAAAATGTTTGTCGTCAAACCACAGCAAAGGACACCAACAGTGTCAGAACTTATGTAGCCCTTTTTACTGAGGCCTCAAAGAGAGCATTACCAAATCCCATGTGTTGTCTTTCTGGTGACCCTGTGCATAGCCAAGGGAGTTCTCAGCCTGCCCACTCAACTCCAACGATGATGTGAACAAGTGGCTGAAACATTTTGAGGTCAGCGCCCCACTGATCTGCCAGTCTGTGATGGTCTCCAGAGACCCCGTAAGTATAGACTTAATCTACTATCCCTAACGTGACTTTTTGTTTTCGCTTTTTGCACTTTTTACTAACTGGCTTTTTTTTGCTATTCAGGGTTTAGACCTACGTTTGGAGCACACTCACTGCTTCAGCCACCATGGAGAGGGTGGTCACTACTACATAGACACCACTCCTGACACTGTGGAATACCTGGGTTACTTCATGCCTGCCGAGTTCGTCTACCGCATTGACCGACCCAGTGAGACCCACAAAGTTGGGCAAGACTGAAACATGACAAGAGACTTGACAGTCAAATCAATGTTAGAAAGTCTGACCTTTTGATCTGGATTATCTAACTGAATCAATTATTAATGATCATCTACAATCTATCTTACATTATGCATTTTTCAAAAGGCCTTTGATTTGATGATTTTTCAACAAAGTCCACATTTGTTTTAGTCAAGATAATATTGTGCAATTAAAACTCAACGTTTTCAATAACTCAGAAACATTTCAAGAATCGTGTGATAAACATGCATTTGATTCAAATAATTGTAACATTTCATTATGTTGTACTTTTGGGAATAAACACAGTGTGTGAAAATGAATGAAAAAATAACTGTAATGAAAGATAAATACACATTTCATTTAGTCATTTTTGTTTTTTCTGGATAATAAAATAGATTTTTGAACAACTTACTTTGCAAATGTGCGATAATATGGTACAAAATGCGCAAGGAGGCCAGGGGAAAGGCAGCCTTGCTGTGTGCCTTTCTCCAGCCCATCAAACTCGATGCAAGCACTGGCTGCTTTCGAGTGCATCAAAACAACTGCAGGCGACTGCTGACTGACTGATCTACAAATCACCTTGCATCATAAATAACACTCATTATTATTTGTAGATCAGTCAGTCAGTCACAATTTACCCATGATACATTGCTGTTTTGATCCTCTCAAACACGGCCACTGACGTGACATGCGCATGTTTGTTTCTACCTTATACTGCCAGGTAACGGATGCCGAAAGGTAGGCAGAGAGCTTTGCTGCCTTTCATGGTTGTCACTAGTTACCACAACCACAAAGTAAAAAGTGGCTATATCATAAATATTAATGAACATTTCTTCATTTAAGGTTAGCAGTGTGATTAAGGTTAGGTTTATAATCAGATTTTGAGAAGAAATTGTAGAAATAGGCGGGATTTAGCCACAATTAGGACTTTGTGGTAGTGGTAACTAGTGATGACTGCCTATCATGTGTCAATGGCCGTGTTCGAGAGCATCAAAACTGTGATGTATCATGGGTAAATTCTGACTGACTGACTGATCTATAAATAATAATGAGTAGTTATTTATGATGCAAGGTGATTTGTAGATCCGTCAGTCGGCAGTCGCCTGCAGTCGTTTTGATGCTCCCGAACGCAGCCAATATGTCCCATTCATTTTCATTGCACTCAAATAATAAATGTGCATGCGTATTGCTGTGAAAAAAGTAATGGGATAGGCAGAGCTCGCTCCTGCCTGTGGACATCACACGTCATCTGCCGCCTGTTGGCGGTTACATTTGTTTTACTGCTAGCTAAAGAAAGTAAGCTGATCGGGATGGCTAACAAATTGCATCTGAAACAGTTTTCAAAGTTGGATTTTCTAGCGAAACAGAGAGTGATACAGGATAGAAGACCAACACCTGAGCTTAGGGACCTACATCAAATAAAAGGGACCGAAAATAACATGATCATTTCAGTCTGAGTGGTATAAAAGGAAAGACTGGCTATGTGGAACTATTACCGTACTTGCCTTTGCTGAATTTTCTTTACAGTTAGCAACCCATTTAGAGAACGCCACCTTGTTTGCTTCTTGCTCATGGCCTATAGTGGAATTTTCAATGAAACTGACACGCTCTTCCGTGTTCTGCAGAACAAAGTGATGGATATGGGTTTCTGCCTTACCCGTGTCAGCGACACAATGAAATCACTGGAACAGCAGCGACAAGATTTTGATAGTTTCTATGAGCGATTCGAGCAGAACTGCAATGAACTGGGCCTGGAAAGAAAGCGAAACTTGTAGTAAACAGCCGATCAAAGTAGAGAGGGGGCGAATATACTACAACATACTGGACAATATTAATGTTCAGATGAGAGGCAAGTTTGATGCGCGACCCACGTGACTACACAGCGAGCTGTGACTCAAGTGAAGGGGCGCGTTCGATCAGATCACTTTTGTCAAGACGTTGACCAATGTTGGTCACCGCCTTTCAAAGTGTGTTGCATTATGGCTACAACAATTGTCCGACTTGGGACTACATGTCGACTGCTGCATGACCTTTACAAGAACCATGTGATCAAGGGTCATGAAATTTCTGCAGTTGCCCCTCACCAACTGCAACTTGAAGTCGGAACCAAAGCACTGTGGGAGACAAACTTCTGTTTTTTTTGGAAGCAAAAGGCACTACATGCTCATAAATGGTTGATGGCGCCACCTATCATTGGTATTATCAATGCATGTTTACTGTTTTGGGTGGATGACTATTTAGAGCTTAAATACATCTTTATCCTTACATCCTTAAATACGTATTTATCTAATCTAATTACATAGGCCTGCATGTGATCCACATTTCTAACATAAATAAATTAAATATACTACTTGCAACAATATAGCTAATGTATTTATCTAGATGTTACTGTAATGTTGTGTCCCATGTTATAGCCTACAATTAGTCTTGTCTGTAATATTGTTGTCACCAAACAAATTCAAATCTGTTAATTGTCTATTAAATGTGAATAACATTGTATACATATTGTAGGCTACACATGGGTTATTGTAGGGAATTTCTACACTGGCAATATTAGAGGCTGTCTGGGAAACCGGACCTTAATGAGCAAGTACCCCAGACACCAGTCGTGGGGTCAATACCAAGTGCATTTGAATGCTTGGCATATTGCTTGGCATATTGTTTACCCAGTAACTTATGTGAACTGATGTACATGTATAGTCTAATCATTTTCTGTACAGTGAGTGTTTTGGCCTTCATGTGATTTAATCCAATTCTGTTCTTTACATGCTTACTGACAAAAACAACATAAAGGTTGAGAATTAAAGAAATACACTGCAGGCTGTAATGATGCTGACATGCAATCAATTACCATACAGTAAGAATCTTTGTGGACTCCATTTAATTACATCTGTTACAATTCTACAGTGCATTCTGAAACATTTTGTTACGTTACAGCCTTATTCTAAAATTGATTAAATTGTTATCCCCCCTCATCAATCTACACACAATACCCCATAATGACGAAGCAAAAACAATTTTTTTGACATTTTTGCAAATGTATAAAAAATAAAAAACAGAAATATCACAATTACATAATTATTCAGACCCTGTCGTGGAAATTCTTACACAGGGACACTCAAAGTCAATCTTAAATGAATCATTGTTTATTAACAGTTAACTGGAGAGGTTCCAACAAACTTGATGCACCATAGTGAACGACTGTCATGAGCTCTACCGGGGCAGTCCCGTTAGTTCCCTTATATACAGACAAGTTGTATTTGCATGATTTAGCTTATTCATTCATAATTAATTCATCATTAATGTTTGCTTCATTCACGTGACCGACCAATACTGGGTTATGCATGTGACAGACCAATACCTCACGAGGCTTCTTCTCTCTAAGCTGAGATATCTTTCGTTCTCAAAACAAGGGTCTGGGCGTACTGCAAATTGCAGATACTGATAGTGAGGGTTCGTTTAATCAGTCACTTGCATGAACACAGAAAACGGTTATTAGAAAAGCACAAACATAGAAAAACAGAAATTGGTAAATAGAAAAGCACCAACATAACAGTTTCCATCACAACCCTTTACTCAGTACTTTGTTGAAGTACCTTTGGCAGTGATTACAGGCTCGATTATTCTTGGGTATGACGCTACAGCTTGGCACACCTGTATTTGGGGAGTTTCTCTCATTCTTCTCTGCAGATCCTCTCAAGCTATGTCAGGTTGGATGGGAAGCGTCGCTGCACAGCTATTTTCAGGTCTCTCCAGAGATGTTCGATTGGGTTCAAGTCCGGACTCTGGCTGGACCACTCAAGGACATTGGGTTCAAGTCTGGGCTCTGGCTGGACCAATCGAACATCTCTGGAGAGACCTGAAAATAGCTGTACAGCGACGCTCCCCATCCAACCTGACAGAGCTTGAGAGGATCGAGCCTGTAATCACTGCCAAAGGTACTTCAACAAAGTACTGAGTAAAGGCTCCCGAGTGGCGCAGTGGTCTAAGGCACTGCATCTCAGTGCTTGAGGCGTCACTACAGACTCCTTGGTTCGATTCCAGGCTGTATCACAACTGGCCGTGATTGGGAGTCCCATAGGGCGGCGCACAATTGGCCCAGCGTCATCCGGGTAAAATAAAAATCAGAGACTTGTCCCAAAGCCACTCCTTCGTTGTCTTGGCTGTGTGCTTAGGGTTGTTGTCCTGTTGGAAGGTGAACCTTTGACCCAGTCTGTGGTCCTGAGCGCTCTGGAGCAGGTTTTCATCAAGGATCTCTCTGTACTTTGCTCCGTTCATCTTTCCCTCGATCCTGACTAGTTTCCCAGTCCCTGCCGCTGAAAAACATCCCCACAGCATGATGCTGCCACCACAATGCTTCACCGTAGGGATGGTGCCAGGTTTCCTCCAGACGTGACGCTTGGCATTCAGGCCAAAGAGTTCAATCTTGGTTTCATCAGACCAGAGAATCTTGTTTCCATGGTCTGAGAGTCTTTACGTGCCTTTTGGCAAACTCCAAGCTGGCTGTCATGTGCCTTTCACTGAGCAGTGGCTTCCGTCTGGCCACTCTACCATAAAGGCCTGATTGGTGGAGTGCTGCAGAGATGGTTGTCCTTCTGGAAGCTTCTCCCATCTCCACAGAGGAACTCTGGAGCTCTGTCAGGTTCTTGGTCACCTCCCTGACCAAGGCCCTTCTCCTCCGATTGCTGTTTGGCCGGGCGGACAGATCTAGGAAGAGTCTTGGTGGTTCCAAACTTCTTCCATTTAATAATGATGGAGGCCACTGTGTTCTTGGGGACCTTCAATGCTGCAGACATTTTTTGGTACCCTTCCCCAGATCTGTGCCTCGACACAATCCTGTTTCGGAGCACTATGGACAATTCCTTCGACCTCATGGCTTGGTTTTTGCTCTGACATGCACTGTCAACTATGGGACCTTATATAGACAGGTGTGTGCCTTTCCAAATCATGTCCAATCAGTTGAATTGACCACAGGTGGACTCCAATCAAGTTGTAGAAACATCTCAAGGATGATAAATGGAAACAGGATGCACCTGAGCTCAATATCGAGTCTCATAGCAAAGGGTCTGAATACTTATGTAAATAAGGTATCTGTTTTTATTTTTAATACATTTGCACACAAAAAAATGTAATTATGGAGTATTGTGTGTAGATTGATGAGGAAATTGATGTATTTAATCCATTTTAGAATAAGGCTGTAACTTAACAAAATGTGGAAAAAGTCAAGGGGTCTGAATACTTTCACTGCACTGTCTCCCGAAAGCATGATTGTGTACTTACTACATGCACATGCTAAAAGAAAGAAATTAGGTGGGTAGATAACTCGCTCATCAACTCATCCTTGACCGCTGGCTATGTCCCTTCCGAGTTCATCAATGAGCTTGACGCGTTGATAAGTTCCTTTCCTGAGGATGGCTCACCCCTCACAGTTCTGGGTGACTTCAACCTCCCTACGTCTACCTTTGACTCATTTCTCTCTGCCTCCTTCTTTCCACTTGTTATGGGAATTATTTAACAAACTATTTCAGTGTCTCTGTACGTCTCCCAAAAGGTTGTAAGTCTTTTGGGATTTAAGTGACGGACAGAGTCCCGGTCTGCATAGTCAGAGATTTATTCATTGAGAATTCTGGCATCACAATTTCAGAGTCCATCTTTTATACTCATACGTCATACAAAAAAATCCCTCCCCTCTGTAGACGGGCTGTAGTTTTCCACTCTAAAACTGCTCTCCTGACCATCAGTTCACACACACACACACATATACACACATACATACACACACACACACACATGCATACACACAATTTCTTATCATAGCCTACTCCCTGCATTACTCAGTTATTGCCGTTCTCACAATATTCTGCACCATGTTTTCATAACAGTTTCTCCCCTCCCTAAATTGGGAGGCCTCTTTATCTTGGTTTCTCAGTTGTCTGTAGACAGTTCTCCTTGTCCTTTGTCTGGCCTAACTCTTACTCACATTGCTGAGTCTTTACTGGTCCTACACTCACACATTTCTAACACATTACACACAGTTTCAGGGTGTAATAATTAGTCATTAATAATTAATCTATCACCACTCCTCTCCTCTTTTGACCTCACCCTCTCACCGTCCCCCACTACTCACAAGGCAGGCAATACGCTTGACCTCATCTTTACTAGATGCTGTTCTTCTACTAATCTCACTGCAACTCCCCTCCATGTCTCCGACCACTACTTTGTATCCTTTTCTCTCTCGCTCTCCTCCAACACTACTCACTCTGCCCCTACTCAGATGGTAATGCGCCGTCGCAACCTTCACTCTCTCTCTCCCGCTACTCTCTCCTCTTCCATCCTATCATCTCTTCCCTCTGCTCAATCCTTCTCCCTCCAGTCTCCTGATTCTGCCTCCTCAACCTTCCTCTCCTCCCTTTCTGCATCCTTTGACTCTCTATGTCCCCTATCCTCCCGGCCGGCTCGGTCCTCCCCTCCTGCTCCGTGGCTTGACTACTCATTGCGAGCTCACAGAACATGGCTCCGGGCAGCCGAGCGGAAATGGATGAAAACTAGACTCCCTGCGGACCTGGCATCTTTTCACTCCCTCCTCTCTACATTTTCTTCATCTGTTTCTGCTGCTAAAGCCACTTTCTACCACTCTAAATTCCAAGCATCTGCCTCTAACCCTAGGAAGCTCTTTGCCACCTTCTCCTCCCTGCTGAATCCTCCTCCCCCTCCTCCCTCTCTGTGGATGACTTCGTCAACCATTTCGAAAAGAAGGTTGACGACATCCGATCCTTGTTTGTTAAGTCAAATGACACTGCTGGTCCTGCTCACACTGCCCTACCCTATGCTTTGACTTCTTTCTCCCCTCTCTCTCCAGATGAAATCTTGCGACTTGTGACGGCCGGCCGCCCAACAACCTGCCCGCTTGACCCTATCCCCTCCTCTCTTCTCCAGACCATCTCCGGTGACCTTCTCCCTTACCTCACCTCGCTCATCAACTCATCCTTGACCGCTGGCTATGTCCCTTCCGTCTTCAAGAGAGCGAGAGTTGCACCCCTTCTCAAAAAACCTACACTCGATCCCTCCGATGTCAACAACTACAGACCAGTATCCCTTCTTTCTTATCTCTCCAAAACTCTTGAGCGTGCCATCTTTAGCCAACTCTCTTGCTATCTCTCTCTCAGAATGACCTTCTTGATCCAAACCAGTCAGGTTTCAAGACTGGTCATTCAACTGAGACTGCTCTTCTCTGTGTCACGGAGGCTCTCCGCACTGCTAAAGCTAACTCTCTCTCCTCTGCTCTTGTCCTTCTAGACCTGTCTGCTGCCTTTGATACTGTGAACCATCAGATCCTCCTCTCCACCCTCTCCGAGTTGGGCATCTCCGGCGCGGCTCACTCTTGGATTGCATCCTACCTGACTGGTCGCTCCTACCAAGTGGCGTGGCGAGAATCTGTCTCCGCACCACGTGGTCTCACCACTGGTGTCCCCCAGGGCTCAGTTCTAGGCCCTCTCCTATTCTCGCTATACACCAAGTCACTTGGCTCTGTCATATCCTCACATGGCCTCTCCTATCATTGCTACGCAGACGACACACAACTAATCTTCTCCTTTCCCCCTTCTGATAATCAGGTGGCGAATCGCATCTCTGCATGTCTGGCAGACATATCAGTGTGGATGACGGATCACCATCTCAAGCTGAACCTCGGCAAGACAGAGCTGCTCTTCCTCCCGGGGAAGGACTGCCCGCTCCATGATCTCGCCATCACGGTTGACAACTCCATTGTATCCTCCTCCCAGAGTGCGAAGAGCCTTGGAGTGACCCTGGACAACACCCTGTCGTTCTCCGCTAACATCAAAGCGGTGACCCGATCCTGCAGGTTCATGCTCTACAACATTCGGAGAGTACGACCCTGCCTTACACAGGAAGCGGCACAGGTCCTAATCCAGGCACTTGTCATCTCCCGTCTGGATTACTGTAACTCGCTGTTGGCTGGGCTCCCTGCCTGTGCCATTAAACCCATACAACTCATCCAGAATGCCGCAGCCTGTCTGGTGTTCAACCTTCCCAAGTTCTCTCACGTCAACCCACTCCTCCGCACACTCCACTGGCTTCCAGTTGAAGCTTGCATCTGCTACAAGACCATGGTGCATGCCTACGGAGCTGTGAGGGGAACGGCACCTCCGTACCTTCAGGCTCTGATCAGTCCCTACACCCAAACGAGGGCATTGCGTTCATCCACCTCTGGCCTGCTGGCCCCCCTACCTCTGCGGAAGCACAGTTCCCGCTCAGCCCAGTCAAAACTGTTCGCTGCTCTGGCACCCCAATGGTGGAACAAGCTCCCTCACGACGCCAGAACAGCGGGATAGGATCAAGTAATCCTTCTACCCCCCCCTTACCCCACCCCAAAGAAAGAAAAAAAACATATTGTAAAGTGGTTATCCCACTGGCTATAAGGTGAATGCACCAATTTGTAAGTCGCTCTGGATAAGAGCGTCTGCTAAATGACGTAAATGTAAAAATGTAGTAAAGTATTTATAAACAAAAATTCAGATCTCTTAAAAGTTTCGTTAATTTTTTTCTATTATCTATGCAATAGGCCATCATTGATTTTGGCCCAATAGGCCTGGCATATTCCCACTTTCAAGGAGCTTTCCATTTAGAAAAATAAAAAAACTACTCTGCATCTCTGCCCAGCATGGCAAGTGGCCAAATGAGTGTTTATCATCCCCAGTGGCTCTGCAAGTACGGAGAGGATATTCTCCATTCTCCATTGCATGAGCCTGAAGCCACAGACTGGCCAAAGTCGTGGTTCTAAAAATGAATTCACAGCCACTGTAGACTGAGCCTAATAAGGCATTTTTCGTTTAATTTGTATTTAATTCTAAGTAAGTCACAGCCTATATGAGCAATATATATACTATACTGATGTAATACCTACAATGAAATGTTGTTTAAATGCTGAGCACCTTATGTCCCTACCAGCCTATTGTGTCGTGCTCGCAAATGCTTCACAATGTATTTCTTTGTAGGCTATAGGCTTGAAATAATATAGCCTAAATAATTAATTTTCGTTCCTTCTTAGGCTCCCTGTCTGGCTCCTGACTCTTTACCGCAATAGCCGTTTACTTTCCAAACAGTTTTTCTGAGATTGTATTTTTTAATATTGCGATATGCCTTCCTGTGTCTCTCTGCTTTTCACTGACAGTTGCAACTCAACAATCATCTATTTGGTGTTTGCAGCGCACGCTTCCCAAATTGCGGGCCCTTCCGACTATAGGCTATGTGATTTAAAACAATCCACAGTAAATAAATAAATAAAGAAGCTAATGATCCTCTGTGGCCAAATCATGCTTTCTGGTGTAGTAGCCTATTTTGCAGGGGTGCAACGTTCACTGGGGATGGGGATCATGTCCCCCCCCACATTCTAAAATTGCATTTTTGTCCCCCACAGTTTTATCATTGCAATGTGATACAAAAAGTGGAAAAGGTGTGCTTTAGGAACGTGCGGACGCCTCTGAGCGGTTGGGTAAACCATCTGGATTTAGGACTCACCACATAGCGGGCTGACAGGCTGTGTGAAGGCAAACTTCTGGAAGGCTGGCTGGACCAGTACGGGAGAGTTGAGCATAGTTCAGTGTGTATGTGTTGCACTCTTTGACCAAGTTGTAAAAGCAAGCAGAGCAGAAACTGGCTACTATTTAGTTGACTGATGTACAGTGGGGAAAAAAAGTATTTAGTCAGCCACCAATTGTGCAAGTTCTCCCACTTAAAAAGATGAGAGAGGCCTGTAATTTTCATCATAGGTACACGTCAACTATGACAGACAAATTGAGGAAAGAAAATCCAGAAAATCACATTGTAGGATTTTTAATGAATTTATTTGCAAATTATGGTGGAAAATAAGTATTTGGTCACCTACAAACAAGCAAGATTTCTGGCTCTCACAGACCTGTAACTTCTTCTTTAAGAGGCTCCTCTGTCCTCCACTCGTTACCTGTATTAATGGCACCTGTTTGAACTTGTTATCAGTATAAAAGACACCTGTCCACAACCTCAAACAGTCACACTCCAAACTCCACTATGGCCAAGACCAAAGAGCTGTCAAAGGACACCAGAAACTAAATTGTAGACCTGCACCAGGCTGGGAAGACTGAATCTGCAATTATTAGGAAATGGAAGACATACAAGACCACTGATAATCTCCCTCGATCTGGGGCTCCACGCAAGATCTCACCCCGTGGGGTCAAAATGATCACAAGAACGGTGAGCAAAAATCCCAGAACCACACGGGGGGACCTAGTGAATGACCTGCAGAGAGCTGGGACCAAAGTAACAAAGCCTACCATCAGTAACACACTACGCCGCCAGGGACTCAAATCCTGCAGTGCCAGACGTGTCCCCCTGCTTAAGCCAGTACATGTCCAGGCCCGTCTGAAGTTTGCTAGAGTGCATTTGGATGATCCAGAAGAGGATTGGGAGAATGTCATATGGTCAGATGAAACCAAAATAGAACTTTTTGGTAAAAACTCAACTCGTCGTGTTTGGAGGACAAAGAATGCTGAGTTGCATCCAAAGAACACCATACCTACTGTGAAGCATGGGGGTGGAAACATCATGCTTTGGGGCTGTTTTTCTGCAAAGGGACCAGGACGACTGATCCGTGTAAAGGAAAGAATGAATGGGGCCATGTATCGTGAGATTTTGAGTGAAAACCTCCTTCCATCAGCAAGGGCATTGAAGATGAAACGTGGCTGGGTCTTTCAGCATGACAATGATCCCAAACACACCGCCCGGGCAACGAAGGAGTGGCTTCGTAAGAAGCATTTCAAGGTCCTGGAGTGGCCTAGCCAGTCTCCAGATCTCAACCCCATAGAAAATCTTTGGAGGGAGTTGAAAGTCCGTGTTGCCCAGCGACAGCCCCCAAACATCACTGCTCTAGAGGAGATCTGCATGGAGGAATGGGCCAAAATACCAGCAACAGTGTGTGAAAACCTTGTGAAGACTTACAGAAAACGTTTGACCTGTGTCATTGCCAACAAAGGGTATATAACAAAGTATTGAGAAACTTTTGTTATTGACCAAATACTTATTTTCCACCATAATTTGCAAATAAATTCATTAAAAATCCTACAATGTGATATTCTGGAATTTATTTCTCTCATTTTGTCTGTCATAGTTGATGTGTACCTATGATGAAAATGATAGGCCTCTCTCATCTTTTTAAGTGGGAGAACTTGCACAATTGGTGGCTGACTAAATACATTTTTTTCCCACTGTAGCTGGCAAGGTAACTGCTGTTTAACTTAACAGAAAAAAACTAAACTAGTGTTTATTCACAGTGCTGAGCTAGTATTGTAACTGACATGTAACATTAGCTAATGTTTCATCCCCTCTCAACTGAGGTTAATTAATAAGCTAGGCTAGCTAGTAGCTACCACAGCCAGGTCAGCCTCTAGTTATCTGTCAAATAGCGACATGAGGTGGCTATTATTACTATCTAACAGCTGTTATTTGTATGGAAATGTTTTGTAGGCTTTGTTTTGTCCCGTTTCAGAAGTAAATTAACTTGGTTAGCGTTCGCCTGTTGATGTACCTTTAGAGAGAGAGCTGGCCAAAATCAAATCAAATGTTATTTGACTCATGAATACAACAGGTGTAGACCTTACAGTGAAATGCTTACTAATATGTACGTAATATGTACATGTAGGTAGAGTTAAAGTGACTATGCATAGATAATAAACACAGAGTGGCAGCAGCGTGGGGGGTGACAATGCAAATAGTCCGGGTAGCCATTTGATTAGATGTTCAGGAGTCTTATGGCTTGGGGGTAGAAGCTGTTAAGAAGCCTTTTGGACCTAGACCTGGCGCTCCGGTACCGCTTGCCGTGCGGTAGCAGAGAGAACAGTCTATGACTAGGGTGGCTGGAGTCTTTGACAATTGTTAGGGCCTTACTCTGACACCGCCTGGTATAGAGGTCCTGGATGGCAGGAAGCTTGGCCCCAGTGATGTACTGGGCCGTACGCACTACCCTCTGTAGTGCCTTACGGTCGGAGGCCGAGCAGTTGCCATACCAGGCAGTGATGCAACCAGTCAGGATGCTTTCGATGGTGCAGCTGTGGAACTTTTTGAGGATCTGAGGACCCATGCCAAATCTTTTCAGTCTCCTGAGGGGGAATAGGCTTTGTCGTGCCCTCTTCACGACTGTCTTGATGTGTTTGGACTATGATAGTTTGTTGGTGATGTGGACACCAAGGAACTTGAAGCTCTCAACCTGCTCCACTACAGCTCCGTCGATGAGAATGGGGGTGTGCTCGGTCGTCCTTTTCCGGTAGTCCACAATCATCTCCTTTGTCTTCATCACATTGATGGAGAGGCACCACACGGCCAGGTCTCTGACCTCCTCCCTATAGGCTGTCTCATTGTTGTCGGTGATCAGGCCTACCACTGTTGTGTCGTCGGCAAAGTTAATGATGGTGTTGGAGTCGTGCCTGGCCATGCAGTCATGGGTGAACAGGGAGTACAGGAGGGGACTGAGCACACAACCCTGAGGGGCCCCCGTGTTGAGGATCAGCGTGGCAGATGTGTTACCTACCCTTACCACCTGGGGGTGGCCCGTCAGGAAGTGGAGTGCAATAGAGATTGCATCATCTGTGGATCTGTTGGAGTGGTATGCAAATTGGAGTGGGTCTAGGGTTTCTGGGATAATGGTGTTGATGTGAGCCATGACCAGCCTTTCAAAGCACTTCATGGCTACAGACGTGAGTGCTACGGGTCTGTAGTCATTTAGGCAGGTTACCTTAGTGTTCTTGGGCACAGGGACTATGGTGGTCTGCTTGAAACATGTTGGTATTACTGACTCAGTTAGGGACAGGTTGAAAATGTCAGTGAAGACACTTGCAAGTTGGTCAGCGCATGCTCAGAGTACATGTTCTGGTAATCTGTCTGGCCCTGCGGCCTTGTGAATGTTGACCTGTTTAAAGGTCTTACTCACATCGGCTACAGAGAGCGTGATCACACAGTCGTCCGGAACAGCTGATGCTCTCATGCATGCTTCAGTGTTGCTTGCCTCGAAGCGAGCATAGAAGTAATTTAGCTCATCTGGTAGGCTCGTGTCACTGGGC
The DNA here is from genome assembly GCF_964263955.1 of Coregonus lavaretus. Classification (NCBI taxonomy): domain Eukaryota; kingdom Metazoa; phylum Chordata; class Actinopteri; order Salmoniformes; family Salmonidae; genus Coregonus; species Coregonus lavaretus. The sequence goes on from NC_139997.1 coordinate 31,058,240, forward strand.
AGCTCGCGGCTGTGCTTCCCTTTGTAGTCTGTAATAGTTTGCAAGCCCTGCCACATCCGACGAGCGTCGGAGCCGGTGTAGTACGATTCAATCTTAGTCCTGTATTGACGCTTTGCCTGTTTGATGGTTCGTCTGAGGGCATAGCGGGATTTCTTATAAGCGTCCGGGTTAGAGTCATGCTCCTTGAAAGCGGCAGCTCTACCCTTTAGCTCAGTGCGGATGTTGCCTGTAATGGCTTCTGGTTGGGGTACGTACGGTCACTGTGGGGACGACGTCATCGATGCACTTATTGATGAAGCCAGTGACTGATGTGGTGTACTCCTTAATGCCATCGGAAGAATCCCAGAACATATTCCAGTCTGTGCTAGCAAATCAGTCCTGTAGCTTAGCATCTGTGTCATCTGACCACTTCTTTATTGACCGAGTCACTGGTGCTTCCTGCTTTAGTTTTTGCTTGTAAGCAGGAATCAGGAGGATAGAATTATGGTCAGATTTGCCAAATGGAGGGCGAGGAAGAGCTTTGTACGCGTCTCTGTGTGTGGAGTAAAGGTGGTCTAGATTTTTTCCCCCTCTGTTTGCACATTTAACATGCTGGTAGATATTAGGTAAAAACAGATTTAAGTTTCCCTGCATTAAAATCCCCGGCCACTAGGAGTGCCACCTCTGGATGAGTGTTTTCCTGTTTGCGTATGGCCTTATACAGCTCATTGAGTGCGGTCTTAGTGCCAGCATCGGTTTGTGGTGGTAAATAGACAGCTACGAAAAATATAGATGAAAAATCTCTTGGTAAATAGTGTGGTCTACAGCTTATCCTGAGATTCTCTTCCTCAGGCGAGCAAAACCTAGAGACTTCCTTAATATTAGATTTTGTGCACCAGCTGTTGTTTACAAATATACACAGACCGCCACCCCTTGTGTTACCGGAGGCGGCTGTTCTATTTTGCCGATGCAGCATAAACCCCGCCAGCTATATGTTATCCATGTCGTCGTTCATCCACGACTCAGTGAAACATAAGATATCACAGTTTTTTATGTCCCGTTGGTAGGATATTCATCATCGTAGCTTGTCTATTTTGTTATCCAATGAATGTACATTTGCTAATAGGACTGATGGTAGAGGCAGATTACTCACTTGCCGTCAGATCTTTACAAGGCACTTCCCTACTTTTCACACTGACACAGTAATAAACAGCTCTAACGTTACAGGCTTCACAGCAATTTTGCACCCTATAGGCAATATCAAATGTGCAAAAATGTGGTTAAATTACCAGAGATTCTCACATGGCCCTTACAGTGGGGAAAAAAAGTATTTAGTCAGCCACCAATTGTGCAAGTTCTCCCACTTAAAAAGATGAGAGAGGCCTGTCATTTTCATCATAGGTACACGTCAACTATGACAGACAAAATGAGATTTCTTTTCTCCAGAAAATCACATTGTAGGATTTTTTATGAATTTATTTGCAAATTATGGTGGAAAATAAGTATTTGGTCAATGACAAAAGTTTCTCAATACTTTGTTATATACCCTTTGTTGGCAATGACACAGGTCAAACGTTTTCTGTAAGTCTTCACAAGGTTTTCACACACTGTTGCTGGTATTTTGGCCCATTCCTCCATGCAGATCTCCTCTAGAGCAGTGATGTTTTGGGGCTGTCGCTGGGCAACACAGACTTTCAACTCCCTCCAAAGATTTTCTATGGGGTTGAGATCTTGAGACTGGCTAGGCCACTCCAGGACCTTGAAATGCTTCTTACGAAGCCACTCCTTCGTTGCCCGGGCGGTGTGTTTGGGATCATTGTCATGCTGAAAGACCCAGCCACGTTTCATCTTCAATGCCCTTGCTGATGGAAGGAGGTTTTCACTCAAAATCTCACGATACATGGCCCCATTCATTCTTTCCTTTACACGGATCAGTCGTCCTGGTCCCTTTGCAGAAAAACAGCCCCAAAGCATGATGTTTCCACCCCCATGCTTCACAGTAGGTATGGTGTTCTTTGGATGTAACTCAGCATTCTTTGTCCTCCAAACACGACGAGTTGAGTTTTTACCAAAAAGTTCTATTTTGGTTTCATCTGACCATATGACATTCTCCCAATCCTCTTCTGGATCATCCAAATGCACTCTAGCAAACTTCAGACGGGCCTGGACATGTACTGGCTTAAGCAGGGGGACACATCTCGTACTGCAGGATTTGAGTCCCTGGCGGCGTAGTGTGTTACTGATGGTAGGCTTTGTTACTTTGGTCCCAGCTCTCTGCAGGTCATTCACTAGGTCCCCCCGTGTGGTTCTGGGATTTTTGCTCACCGTTCTTGTGATCATTTTGACTCCAAGGGGTGAGATCTTGCGTGGAGCCCCAGATCGAGGGAGATTATCAGTGGTCTTGTATGTCTTCCATTTCCTAATAATTGCTCCCACAGTTGATTTCTTCAAACCAAGCTGCTTACCTATTGCAGATTCAGTCTTCCCAGCCTGGTGCAGGTCTATAATGTTGTTTCTGGTGTCCTTTGACAGCTCTTTGGTCTTGGCCATAGTGGAGTTTGGAGTGTGACTGTTTGAGGTTGTGGACAGGTGTCTTTTATACTGATAACAAGTTCAAACAGGTGCCATTAATACAGGTAACGAGTGGAGGACAGAGGAGCCTCTTAAAGAAGAAGTTACAGGTCTGTGAGAGCCAGAAATCTTGCTTGTTTGTAGGTGACCAAATACTTATTTTCCACCATAATTTGCAAATAAATTCATTAAAAATCCTACAATCTGATTTTCTGGATTTTTTTCCTTCTCAATTTGTCTGTCATAGTTGACGTGTACCTATGATGAAAATTACAGGCCTCTCTCATCTTTTTAAGTGGGAGAACTTGCACAATTGGTGGCTGACTAAATACTGTATATTGTATTACTGGGCTATATCAGCCAATATGCTAGATGTAGTTTGAAGAGAGCAGAGTTGGAGAGACTTGCACTTTCTCTTGAGCTATTTTTATAACCTACCTTTTAGGAGTGGACGTTTTTCAGACAGAGAAATATGGGTGATCAATATTTAGGGCTATTTCTAGGCAATGTAGTAAACTATAGCCTAATCATAGGCCTATTTAGGAAGCACATTTCCTTGGAAAGATAACTGCCCCGTACTATAACCTACTCTATTTAATTGAGACCACATGCACACCTGATCTCGCAGGTATGGCTACTGGAAGCAGCAAGAATGATGACAGCAACACTTGCTACGTTTTGCATAGGCCTATAGGATATAGCCTACCTTTTAGGAGGACGATTTGCAGGCAGAGACAAATAAATGGGCAATCAATACTTATTGAAAATGAAATGGCGCAATGCTCGCTCACCATAGTAGCCTAACCTACAGTGGGGAGAACAAGTATTTGATACACTGCTGATTTTGCAGGTTTTCCTACTTACAAAGCATGTAGAGGTCTGTAATTTTTATCATAGGTACACTTCAACTGTGAGAGACGGAATCTAAAACAAAAATCCAGAAAATCACATTGTATGATTTTTAAGTAATTAATTTGCATTTTATTGCATAACATAAGTATTTGATCACCTACCAACCAGTAAGAATTCCGGCTCTCACAAACCTGTTAGTTTTTCTTTAAGAAGCCCTCCTGTTCTCCACTCATTCCCTGTATTAACTGCACCTGTTTGAACTCGTTACCTGTATAAAAGACACCTGTCCACACACTCAATCAAACAGACTCCAACCTCTCCACAATGGCCAAGACCAGAGAGCTGTGTAAGGACATCAGGGATAAAATTGTAGACCTGCACAAGGCTGGGATGGGCTACAGGACAATATGCAAGCAGCTTGGTGAGAAGGCAACAACTGTTGGTGCAATTATTAGAAAATGGAAGAAGTTCAAGATGACGGTCAATCACCCTCGGTCTGGGGCTCCATGCAAGATCTCACCTCGTGGGGCATCAATGATCATGAGGAAGGTGAGGGATCAGCCCAGAACTACACGGCAGGACCTGGTCAATGACCTGAAGAGAGCTGGGACCACAGTCTCAAAGAAAACCATTAGTAACACACTCCGCCGTCATGGATTAAAATCCTGCAGCGCACGCAAGGTCCCCCTGCTCAAGCCAGCGCATGTCCAGGCCCGTCTGAAGTTTGCCAATGACCATCTGGATGATCCAGAGGAGGAATGGGAGAAGGTCATGTGGTCTGATGAGACATAAATAGAGCTTTTTGGTCTAAACTCCACTCGCCGTGTTTGGAGGAAGAAGAAGGATGAGTACAACCCCAAGAACACCATCCCAACCATGAAGCAAGGAGGTGGAAACATCATTCTTTGGGGATGCTTTTCTGCAAAGGGGACAGGACGACTGCACCGTATTGAGGGGAGGATGGATGGGGCCATGTATCGCGAGATCTTGGCCAACAACCTCCTTCCCTCAGTAAGAGCATTGAAGATGGGTCGTGGCTGGGTCTTCCAGCATGACAACGACCCGAAACACACAGCCAGGGCAACTAAGGAGTGGCTCCGTAAGAAGCATCTCAAGATCCTTGAGTGGCCTAGCCAGTCTCCAGACCTGAACCCAATAGAAAATCTTTGGAGGGAGCTGAAAGTCCGTATTTCCCAGCGACAGCCCCGAAACCTGAAGGATCTGGAGAAGGTCTGTATGGAGGAGTGGGCCAAAATCCCTGCTGCAGTGTGTGCAAACCTGGTCAAGACCTACAGGAAACGTATGATCTCTGTAATTGCAAACAAAGGTTTCTGTACCAAATATTAAGTTCTGCTTTTCTGATGTATCAAATACTTGTGTCATGCAATAAAATGCAAATGAATTACTTAAAAATCATACAATGTGATTTTCTGGATTTTTTTTTTAGATTCCGTCTCTCACAGTTGAAGTGTACCTATGATAAAAATTACAGACCTCTACATGCTTTGTAAGTAGGGAAACCTGCAAAATCGGCAGTGTATCAAATACTTGTTCTCCCCACTGTATGTGGGCGTTGTGCCTTTTCCTTTTCAATGATTATTACATTTTTTGATTGTACTTCAACTTACGTTGGTTGAGCGCCCTCCACTTCTTTCCATTATCAATATTTATTTACAGACACTGTTGTAAACTACAGTCTAATCATATTTAAGTTAATTTCATATTCAAGTTAACTGCCACGTGATTCTCCGCCCATTTAGGCAGCCTACTCTATTTCAATGAGACCACACATACTAGGCGCACTTGAACTCTCATGCCCAACTAGGAGAGGTAGGCATAATAAAGCACATAATAAAAAATATGTGCTTTAAGCACAATAGGTAGGCTAACACATTCAAAGCAGAAAGCTTCCAAATAATCTGTGGGACAACAAAAATATTTTCATCCCAAAGTCGTCTGTCTGACTGCTCGCTCCCGCTGGCAACATGAAAAATGCAGACCGGGCCGCAATGATCCTGCAGGCATCCCACGGGAATGTAGCCCTCTAGTGCAGTCAGTACACAACACTATGCTCATCATGTCTTAGCAGGATCAGATGGTGACAGAGGTCCTAGTAGGGTGACAGCCAGGGATGACCAGTCTACGGAGCTCAGGTGAATCTTGCAGTATATTGTCACACCAGCCTTTGCTTTGGCTCCCCCCCGTCCAGCTCAGGTGTTGGGCGTCGCCAGCCTTCTAGCTGCTGCCGAAACTACTGCTGGCAAACGCCCTTCACTCATCAACCCCGGACTTGTCTCGTCATCATTACACACACCTGGTTCCAATCCCCACTCTATCACTGTATATATACTCCCTCTGCCATTTGTCTTTGTCAGTCATTGTAAATGTTACTCTATTTCCTGATTACTTTATATTTTGCACTTTGGGTTCGCCCTGTGCCTTTTGTTTATGAAGATATATTTTGAGTACAACAGCGTTTGGGTTTCGTCCCACTTTGATCTATGGTGCTTAAATAAATTCAGTAGTTCTAAACCTGTGACTGCCTCCTGCCTACTCCTTTCTACACCAGTGACAGAATGATCAACCCAAGAAAACAGGAAGCAGCAGGACATCCCGACCTCTCCGCTGTAGGAGCGAAGCTCCACCACCACGACTCGTGCCTGGAGCGCCTCGGGACTGCCATGGACAAGGTTTTCCGAGCCGTACGCCAACTGCAGGCTACACCACCACCTTCCCAGCTCCCCGCGGTCGTTCCAGCCACCCCACCACCATCTACATCACCCGGTCCGATCAGCAACGTCCACCTGCCCCTCCCGGAGCGGTTTGACGGCACCCCAGCTCACTGTAGGGGGTTTCTCCTGCAGTGTGACCTCCACCTTGTCCGTCATGCCGGGATGGCCTCCTACAGGGACAAGGTGGCCTTGGTGATCTCGGTGCTGACAGGCCGGGCTCTGGAGTGGCCGCACGCCGTCTGGGAGAGGGACGGTCCAGAAGTGCAGTCCTATGAGCGCTTCACACAACTATTCCTTGCCGTCTTCGACCACCCAACAGTGGGCCGAGAGGGAGGTGAGCGTCTACTCCATCTATGCCAGGGGTCCAGGACAGCGTCCGAGTACGCTCTGGATTTCCAGACGGTGGCTGCGTCCACTGGCTGGAACGACCAGGCCCTGTTGACGGTTTTCCGCAGCGGGCTACAGGTGGACGTCCAGACCGAGCTGGCCTGTCGCGATGAGGACCTCACGCTGGACCAGCTCATCGCCATGGCCATCCGCCTGGATAATCTCCTGCGTGCCCGTCGTCGCCCATCCCGGGGGTTCGGGTCTCTCCCAGGAACCTCCAGCGAGACTGAGCCCATGGAGGTGGGCACGACGCACCTTCCCCCTGCGGAACGTCAATGCAGCCGTCAACATGGTCTCTGCTCCTACTGCGGGGAGTCGGACCACCCCTGGAACACCTGTCCCAGAAGGAGAACCAGGCGAGGAAGCAACAGGCTGAGGTGCGCTCCTGCACCTACCCAGGTAGGCGTGGACGTGCCTTGCTCCTCTCTGTCCACCCAGCCCATCCTCCTCCCTGTCACCTTCCCTGACTATCCTGGTCCCCCACTGAGTCCTGCCTTAGTGGACTCAGGTGCTACAGGCAATTTCCTAGACCGGTCAGTGGCCTTATCATTACACATTCCTCTAGTCCCTTTACAACCCCCTATCCCAGTCCATGCCCTAGACAACCGTCCCCTAGGAACAAGACTGGTGCGCCAGACCACGATTCCCATTTCCCTCACAGTTAATCACAACCACCATGAATGCATCACTTTCCTCATCTTAGACTCTCCTGCACACCCCGTAGTTTTAGGTTTCCCCTCGCTACAGTTGCATAACCCGAGTAGATTGGGGACAGAGAGGAGGTTGTTGGGTTGGTCGCAGGAGTGTCAGGGTAGGTGTCTCTCTGTATCAATCTGTGCCACCTCCGTGGAAAGTCCGGACCAGGCCACCCACGTCCCTATCCCAGAGGAATACCGGGACCTACAGGTGCCCTTTTCGAAGACTCGTGCCACGTGCCTGCCCCCTCATCGCCCATGGGACTGCACTATTGACCTACTGCCTGGTTCTACCCTCTCCTACCGGCCGGGATCAAAGAACGTTAAGGCCGATGCGTTGTCCCAGGTGCATGACACTGAGGATCATAGGGAGAAAGTTACACCCATTATTCCCCTGTCCCGCATTGTGGCTCCTATCGTGTGGAATGTGGACGCGGACATCCGTTTGAGCCCTGCGACAGGAGCCCTCACCTGCCCAATGTCCCGAGGGACGTATCTACGTGACCTCTGATGTGCGGGACCGTCTCCTCGCCTGGGCACACACAGGACATGTATCGGGGCACCCGGGTATAGCCCCTCCTATCGACTGTCTCTCCGCCAAGTACTGGTGGCCCACCTTGGCCCGGGACATCCGGGTTTACGTCTCTTCCTGCGCCACCTGCGCAGAGAGCAAGACACCTCCCCTATGGCAAACTCCACCCGCTGCCGGTTCCACAACGATCCTGGTCCCATCTCTCCATGGACTTTGTCACAGACCTTCCCCCCTCGGAGGGGCACATCACCATCCTGGTCGCTGTGGACCGGTTTTCCAAAGCCTGTCGTTCGATTCCTCTGCCTAGTCTCCCTATAGCCCTGCAGACCGCGGAGGCTCTCTTCTCTCACGTCTTCCGGCACTACAGGATCCCGGAGGACATTGTGTCTGACCGTGGTCCTCAGTTCACCTCCTCAGAAGGCCTTCATGGAACGACTGGGGGTCACGGTCAGCCTCACCTCTGGGTATCATCCCCAATCTAATGGGTAGGTGGAAAGGGTAAATCAGGAACTGGGTAGGTACCTTTGTAGTTACTGTCAGGACCGGCTGGGGGAGTGGGCTGCATTTCTGCCTTGGGCAGAATACGCACAAAACTCCCTCCATCACTCCTCCACTAACCTCACACCCTTTCAGTGTGTTCTAGGCTATCAGCCGGCCCTAGCACCCTGGCACCGGAGTTAGATCAAGGCTCCTGCGGTGGGTTCCGGCGTGCTGAGGAGGTATGGAACACAGCACACACCCATCTCCAGCGCGATGTCCTCCGGCAGAAGGCGCAGGCTGATCGTCACCGCAGTGTGGCCCCGGTCTTTCACCCTGGTGACAGAGTCTGGCTTTCTACAAAGGACCTGCCCCTTTGCCTGCCCTGCCGGAAGCTGAGCCCGCGGTTTGTGGGGCCGTTCAAAGTCCTGAGGAGAGTCAATGAGGTGACATACAGATTACGTTGAGGGGGCCCCGGCGTACTCCGTCCACAGCCTGTTGGACTCACGGCACCGTGGGGGGCTTCTCCAGTACCAGCAGTGCTGGGTTCCGGTGTGGGATGTCCTGGATCGTTCTCTCATTTGGGACTTCCAAAGGCGTCATCCCGACCGACCCGCACCGTGTCTCCGGGGTCGTCCCCAAGGTTGGCGGCGCCCCGCTGCTGGAGCAGCGCCTCGGGGGGGGGGGGGGGGGGGCTTTCTAGCTGCTGCCGAACCTACTGCTGGCAAACGCCCTTCACTCATCAACCCCGGACTTGTCTCGTCATCATTACACACACCTGGTTCCAATTCCCACTATCACTGTATATATACTCCCTCTGCCATTTGTCTTTGTCGGTCATTGTAAATGTTACTACTATTTCCTGAATACTTTATATTTTGCACTTTGGGTTCGCCCTGTGCCTTTTGTTTATGAAGATATATTTTGAGTACAACAGCATTTGGGTTTTGACCCGCTTTGATCTATGGTGCTTAAATAGATTCAGTAGTTCTAAACCTGCGACTGCCTCCTGCCTACTCCTCTCTACACCAGTGACATATATTAACTATATCAGTGAATGATACAAAGTTCCATTTTGAATTGATGGCTAGATCTACAGTAGCTACAGGACAGCAGCTTAAGCTTAAACCTACAGTCTGGGATATGGGAATAATGGTCATTTCAATAATTGAAACATTGATTCTACTCTCGGATAATATAATGTATAAATGTTAACCAAGGTAATTATTTGTCATGCCTCATCTTATGAGGATCAGATGGTGACAGGGGTCTCAGCAGGGTCAGGCAACTAGGGAAGACCAGTCTGTGACGGACGTGAGGTGAATTTTTGCAGATACAACACTTTATTTTCCCTGTGCAGCAAACACTGGACAAGCCAGATGCTATTTTAAGGCAGTCTGACAAACCTCAAGTTGATTTCCAAACTGTATCAAGGCTTTTCCCAATGACACAAAAATATGAGGAAGACCTGGTAGAAGCTATTGATGATAAATGGATACAGATATGTTTGAATGCCCAGTCATGTTCATATCATCTCAGACATAAATTACTGCAGTTTAAGACCATCCATAGAACATACTATATGCAAGTGAAACTTAATTACATGCACTCAGAAATGTCATTCCTCTGCTGGAGGTGTAAAACACAAAAGGGGACATATTTGCATATGTTATTGTCTTGTGAAGACTGGCTGAATTCTGGCAAAGAGTATATGTTCTTTTATCTCAGCATGTCTAAAGATTCTCAATTCTCCCCGTTTTTGTTTGCTTGGAAATGTTGATACTGGAGACTGTTATCTGAAGAAACTGTGTAACTAAGCATTTATAGCTGCTCAGAAATGCATTGCCATTAATTGCAAGGTTGGTTATCCTCCCACAATGTCAAGTTATGTACAGTGAGGGAAAAAAGTATTAGATCCCCTGCTGATTTTGTACATTTGTCCACTGACAAAGACATGATCAGTCTATAATTTTAATGGTAGGTTTATTTGAACAGTGAGAGACAGAATAACAACAAAAAAATCCAGAAAAACGCATGTCAAAATTGTTATGAATTGATTTGCATTTTAATGAGGGAAATAAGTATTTGACCTCTCTGCAAAACATGACTTAGTACTTGGTGGCAAAACCCTTGTTGGCAATCACAGAGGTCAGACGTTTCTTGTAGTTGGCCACCAGGTTTGCACACATCTCAGGAGGGATTTTGTCCAACTCCTCTTTGCAGATCTTCTCCAAGTCATTAAGGTTTCGAGGCTGACGTTTGGCAACTCCAACCTTCAGCTCCCTCCACAGATTTTCTATGGGATTAAGGTCTGGAGACTGGCTAGGCCACTCCAGGACCTTAATGTGCTTCTTCTTGAGCCACTCCTTTGTTGCCTTGGCCGTGTGTTTTGGGTCATTGTCATGCTGGAATACCCATCCACGACCCATTTTCAATGCCCTGGCTGAGGGAAGGAGGTTCTCACCCAAGATTTGACGGTACATGGCCCCGTCCATCATCCCTTTGATGTGGTGAAGTTGTCCTGTCCCCTTAGCAGAAAAACACCCCCAAAGCATAATGTTTCCACCTCCATGTTTGACGGTGGGGATGGTGTTCTTGGGGTCATAGGCAGCATTCCTCCTCCTCCAAACACGGCGAGTTGAGTTGATGCCAAAGAGCTCGATTTTGGTCTCATCTGACCACAACACTTTCACCCAGTTCTCCTCTGAATCATTCAGATGTTCATTGGCAAACTTCAGACAGGCCTGTATATGTGCTTTCTTGAGCAGGGGGACCTTGCTGGCACTGCAGGATTTCAGTCATTCACGGCGTAGTGTGTTATCAATTGTTTTCTTGGTGACTATGGTCCCAGCTGCCTTGAGATCATTGACAAGATCCTCTCGTGTAGTTCTGGGCTGATTCCTCACCGTTCTCATGATCATTTCAACTCCACGAGGTGAGATCTTGCATGGAGCCCCAGGCTGAGGAAGATTGACAGTTCTTTTGTGTTTCTTCCATTTGCGAATAATCGCACCAACTGTTGTCACCTTCTCACCAAGCTGCTTGGCGATGGTCTTGTAGCCCATTCCAGCCTTGTGTAGGTCTACAATCTTGTCCCTGACATCATTGGAGAGTAATATAGTAATAGTAATATGCCATTTAGCAGACGCTTTTATCCAAAGCGACTTACAGTCATGCGTGCATACATTTTTTTTTTTGTGTATGGGTGGTCCCGGGGATCGAACCCACTACCTTGGCGTTACAAGCGCCGTGCTCTACCAGCTGAGCTACAGAGGACCACATCTGAGAGCTCTTTGGTCTTGGCCATGGTGGAGAGTTTGGAATCTGATTGATTGATTGCTTCTGTGGACAGATGTCTTTTATACAGGTAACAAACTGAGATTAGGAGCACTCCCTTTAAGAGTGTGCTCCTAATCTCAGCTCGTTACCTGTATAAAAGACACCTGGGAGCCAGAAATCTTTCTGATTGAGAGGGGGTCAAATACTTATTTCCCTCATTAAAATGCAAATCAATTCATAACATTTTTGACATGCGTTTTTCTGGATTGTTATGTTGTTATTCTGTCTCTCACTGTTCAAAAAACCTAACATTAAAATTATAGACTGATCATTTCTTTGTCAGTGGGCAAACGTACAAAATCAGCAGGGGATCAAATACTTTTTTCCCTCACTGTATCACTAGATTTGATTTATTACAAGATTAACGGTATACTGGGCAACTTTCATAAGGTCTGGATGCCTTATTCGGAATACAGTATAACTAAAGGAGTCAAATCAAATTGTATTTGCCACATGCGCCGAATACAACAGGTGTAGACCTTACAGTGAAATGCTTACTTACAAGCCCTTAACCAACAACGCAGTTTTAAGTTTTAGGGTCCCCTGTAGCAGTTGGTAGAGCATGGCGCTTGCAACGCCAGGGTTGTGGATTCGTTTCCCACGGGGGGCCAGTACGAAAATGTATGCACTCACTAACTGTAAGTCGCTCTGGATAAGAGCGTCTGCTAAATGACAAAAATTTAAAGGTAATTGATGTAATATGTACATGTGGGTAGAGTTAAAGTGACTATGCATAGATAATAAACAGAGAGTAGCAGCAGCGTAAAGGAGGGGAGGGGGGGTGGACAACGCAAATAGTCTGGGTAGCCATGATTAGCTGTCCAGGAGTCTTATGGCTTGGGGGTAGAATCTGTTAAGAAGCCTTTTGGACCTAGACTTGGCACTCCGATACCGCTTGCCGTGCGGTAGCAAAGAGAACAGTCTATGACTAGGGTGGCTGGAGTCTTTGACAATTTTTAGGGCCTTACTCTGACACCGCCTGGTATAGAGGTCCTGGATGGCAGGAAGCTTGGCCCCAGTGATGTACTGGGCCGTACGCACTACCCTCTGTAGGCCGAGCAGTTACCATACCAGGCAGTGATGCAACCAGTCAGGATGCTCTCGATGGTGCAGCTGTAGAACTTTTTGAGGATCTGAGGACCCATGCCAAATCTTTTCAGTCTCTTGAGGGGGAATAGGCTTTGTCGTGCCCTCTTCACGACTGTCTTGGTGTGTTTGGACTATGATAGTTTGTTGGTGATGTGGACACCAAGGAACTTGAAGCTCTCAATCTGTTCCACTACAGCCCCGTCGATGAGAATGGGGGCGTTCTCCGTCCTCTTTTTTTCCCTGTAGTCCACAATCATCTCCTTTGTCTTGATCACGTTGAGGGAGAGGTTGTTATCCTGGCACCACACGGCCAGGTCTCTGACCTCCTCCCTATAGGCTGTCTCATCGTTGTCGTGATCAGGCCTACCACTGTTGTGTCATCTGCAAACTTAATGATGGTGTTGGAGTTGTGCCTGGCCATGCAGTCATGGGTGAACAGGGAGTACACAGGAGGGAACTGAGCACGCACCCCTGAGGAGACCCTGTGTTGAGGATCAGCGTGGCAGTTGTGTTGTTACCTACCCTTACCACCTGGGGGCGGCCCGTCAGGAAGTCCAGGATCCAGTTGCAGAGGGAGTGTTTAGTCCCAGGGTCCTTAGCTTAGTGATGAGCTTTGAGGGCACTATGGTGTTGAACGCTGAGCTGTAGTCAATGAATAGCATTCTCACGTAGGTGTTCCTTTTGTCCAGGTGGGAAAGGGCAGTGTGTAGTGCAATAGAGATTGCATCATCTGTGGATCTGTTGGGGCGGTATGCAAATTGTGTCTAGGGTTTCTGAGATAATGGTGTTGATGTGAGCCATGACCAGGCTTTCAAAGCACTTCATGGCTACAGATGTGAGTGCTACGGGTCGGTAGTCATTTAGGCAGGTTATCTTAGTGTTCTTGGGCACAGGGACTATGGTGGTCTGCTTGAAACATGTTGGTATTACAGACATGTTGAAAATGTCAGTGAAGACACTTACCAGTTGGTCAGTGCATGCTCGGAGTACACGTCCTGGTAATCTGTCAGGCCCTGCGGCCTTGTGAATGTTGACTGGTTTAAAAGTCTTACTCACTTCAGCTACGGAGAGCGTGATCACATAGTCATCTGGAACAGTTGATGCTCTCATGCATGCTTCAGTGTTGCTTGCCTCGAAGCGAGCATAGAAGTGATTTAGCTCGTCTGGTAGGCTCGTGTCACTGGGCAGCTCGCGGCTGTGCTTCCCTTTGTAGTCTGTAATAGTTTGCAAGCCCTGCCACATCCGACAAGTGTCGGAGCCGGTGTATTGAGTCTGTATTGAAAACATGCACACATCAGGGGAGATACCTGTCCCATGTAGCTCAGTTGGTAGAGCATGGCATTTGCATGCCAGGGTTGTGGGTTCGATTCCCACGGGGGGCCAGTATGGAAAAAAAAAATAAAAAAAATAATATGCACTCACTAACTCTAAGTCGCTCTGGATAAGAGCGTCTGCTAAATGACTAAGATGTAAATGTAATACCTATTTAGGCAATCCCTAGCTGCTGGGCTGCTCAGTCCTGGCCCTGGGGGTCTGCCGTCCTGTGGGTTGTCACTCTGGCCTTGGCCTAACACACACCGAAACCAAAAATGAATGTTTCACTAAGATCCTAAAGGTGAGTGGGGTGTGTTGGGTTGGGGCACTGCAGGGTGGTAGACCCCTAGGGACAGGACGGGGCGACCCAGCTATATTGTGTGCAAGTAAAAATAGCTCTACAGTACTATTAGTGTTATGAGATTAATTATATGAAGGATTTGCTGTTAATGTATATTTGAGGTGCATGTGTTTTATAAAAAAATTAAAATAAATACCCTTTGCTTGGGAATTTAAAAAATGAAGAGGTGTGAACTGGGAAGGAAATTGTGTTGGGAGAGAGTTGAGTTATTGACTAGACTGGTGGGGGTCGGGCGTGCAGGCGGCTCGGGCTGGCTGGTCGGTCTGGCTGAAATTTGATAATTAATCTAATCAAATCAAATGTTATTTATCACATACACGTGTTAAGCAGATGTTATTGCGGGTGTAGCGAAATGCTTGTGTTTCTAGCTCCGACAGTGCAGTAATATCTAACAAGTAATATCTAACAATTTCACAACATATACCTAATACACACAAATCTAAGTAAGGAATGGAATTTAAGAATATATACAAGCAATGACAGAGCGGCATGGACTAAGATACAGTATAATATTATAGAATAGAATACAGTATATACATGTGAGATGAGTAGTGCAAGTAATGTAAACATTATTAAAGTGACTAGTGTTCCATTTCTTAAAGTGGCCAGTGATTTCAATAGGCAGCAGCAGCCTCTAATGTGCTAGTGATGGCTATTTAACAGTCTGATGGCCTTGAGATAGAAGCTGTTTTTCATTCTCTTGGCCCCAGCTTTGATGCACCTGTACTGACCTCACCTTCTGGATGATAGCAGGGTGAACAGGCAGTGGCTCAGGTGGTTGATGTCCTTGATTATCTTTTTGGCCTTCCTGTGACATCGGGTGCTGTAGGTGTCCTGGAGGGCGGGAAGTTTGCCCCCGTTAATGCGTTCGGCAGACCGCACCACCCTCTGGAGAGCCCTGCGGTTGCGAGAGGTGCAGTTGCCGTACCAGGCGGTGATACAGCCCAACAGGATGCTCTCAATTGTGCATCTGTAAAAGTTTGTGAGGGTTTTAGGTGCCAAGCCACATTTCTTCAGCCTCCTGAGGTTGAAGAGGCTCTGTTGTGCCTTCTTCACCACACTGTCTGCGTGGGTGGACCTTTTCAGTTTGATAATAAAGACAATCAAATGTCTTAGTATTTTTTCAAGAGTTGTTCATTTGTTAGGCTATTGTTTAAAGGTGCAACACAATATTTATGATTGAATTACCTTTGATCTAGTAACACTGATCTCTTTCCTAGCTTGATATACTGAACAGCGCCGGAAGAAGATGGCTGCCGTTTTACAGCCCTCTAACCAATTGTACTACTATGTGTGTTTTTCCGCGTTATTTGTAATTTATTTTGTACATAATGTTTCTGCCATCGTCTCTTATAACCAAAGAGAGCTTCTGGATATCAGGACAGCGATTACTCACCTCGCGTTGGACGAAGACTTTTTCTTCAACGAGGCGTTCGCGAAGGATATTCTACAGACTCCCGACAAGGCCCAGATCCCCGTCATTCGCGTGAGGAAGAGACGGAGATATCGTGGACGCAGATCCGGGTGCCTTGTAAGGATCCGACGGCGAACGAGTAAACTGCCTCTCCCATCAATCCTATTAGCCAATGTTCAATCTTTTGAGAATAAAATTGACGATTTAAGATTACGGTTATCCTACCAACGGGACATTAAAAACTGTAATATCTTATGTTTCACGGAGTCGTGGCTGAACGACAACAATGACAACATTCAGCTAGCGGGCTATACGCTACATCGACAGGACAGAACTGCAGACTCTGGTAAGACAAAGGGTGGCGGTCTGTGTATATTTGTAAACAACAGCTGGTGCACAAAATCAAATACTAAGGAAGTCTCGAGGTTTTGCTCGCCTGAGGTAGAGTATCTTATGATAAGCTGTAGACCACACTATTTACCAAGAGAGTTTTCATCTATATTTTTCATAGCTGTCTATTTACCACCACAAACCAATGCTGGCATTAAGATTGCACTGAATGAGTTGTACAAGGCCATTAATCAACAGGAAAACGCTCATCCAGATGCAGCGCTCCTAGTAGCCGGGGACTTTAATGCAGGGAAACTTAAATCCGTTCTACCTCATTTCTACCAGCATGTTAAATGTGCAACCAGAGGGGAAAAAACTCTAGACCACCTTTACTCCACACACAAAGACGCATACAAAGCTCTCCCTCGCCCTCCATTTGGCAAATCTGACCATAACTCTATCCTCCTGATTCCTGCTTATAAGCAAAAACTGAAGCAGGAAGCACCAGTGATTCGGCTAATAAAAAAGTGGTCAGATGACGCAGATGCTAAGCTACAGGACTGTTTTGCTAGCACAGACTGGAACATGTTCCGGGATTCTTCAGACAGCATTGAGGAGTACACCACATCAGTCACTGGCTTCATCAATAAGTGCATCGATGATGTCGTCCCCACAGTGACCGTACGTACATACCCCAACCAGAAGCCATGGATTACAGGAAACATCCGCACTGAGCTAAAGGGTAGAGCTGCCGCTTTCAAGGAACGGGACTCTAACCCGGACGCTTATAAGAAATCCCGCTATGACCTCCGACGAACCATCAAACAGGCAAAGAGTCAATACAGGTCTAAGATTGAATCATACTACACTGGCTCTGACGCTCGTCGGATGTGGCAGGGCTTGAAAACTATTACAGACTACAAAGGGAAGCACAGCCGCGAGCTGCCCAGTGACACAAGCCTACCAGACGAGCTAAACCACTTCTATGCTCGCTTCGAGGCAAGCAACACTGAAGCATGCACGAGAGCACCAGCTGTTCCGGACGACTATGTGATCACGCTCTCCGTAGCCGATGTGAGTAAGACTTTTAAGCAGGTCAACATTCACAAGGCCGCAGGGCCAGACGGATTACCAGGACGTGTACTCCGAGCATGTGCTGACCAACTGGCAAGTGTCTTCACTGACATTTTCAACATGTCCCTGACTGAGTCTGTAATACCAACATGTTTCAAGCAGACCACCATAGTCCCCGTGCCCAAGAACTCTAAGATAACCTGCCTAAATGACTACCGACCCGTAGCACTGACGTCTGTAGCCATGAAGTGCTTTGAAAGACTGGTCATGGCTCACATCAACAGCATAATCCCAGAAACCCTAGACCCACTCCAATTTGCATACCGCCCCAACAGATCCACAGATGATGCAATCTCTATCGCACTCCACACTGCCCTTTCCCACCTGGACAAGAGGAACACCTACGTGAGAATGCTATTCATTGACTACAGCTCAGCATTCAACACCATAGTGCCCTCTAAGCTCATCACTAAGCTAAGGATCCTGGGACTAAACACCTCCCTCTGCAACTGGATCCTGGACTTCCTGACGGGCCGCCCCCAGGTGGTAAGGGTAGGTAACAACACATCTGCCACACTGATCCTCAACACGGGGGCCCCTCAGGGGTGCGTGCTCAGTCCCCTCCTGTACTCTCTGTTCACCCATGACTGCATGGCCAGGCACGACTCCAACACCATCATTAAGTTTGCCGACGACACAACAGTGGTAGGCCTGATCACCGACAACGATGAGACAGCCTATAGGGAGGAGGTCAGAGATCTGGCCGTGTGGTGCCAGGACAACAACCTCTCCCTCAACGTGACCAAGACAAAGGAGATGATTGTGGACTACAGGAAAAAAAAGAGGACTGAGCACGCCCCCATTCTCATCGACGGGGCTGTAGTGGAACAGGTTGAGAGCTTCAAGTTCCTTGGTGTCCACATCACCAACGAACTATCATGGTCCAAACACACCAAGACAGTCGTGAAGAGGGCACGACAAAGCCTATTCCCCCTCAGGAGACTAAAAAGATTTGGCATGGGTCCTCAGATCCTCAAAAAATTCTACAGCTGCACCATCGAGAGCATCCTGACTGGTTGCATCACCGCCTGGTATGGCAACTGCTTGGCCTCTGACCGCAAGGCACTACAGAGGGTAGTGCGTACGGCCCAGTACATCACTGGGGCAAAGCTCCCTGCCATCCAGGACCTCTATACCAGGCGGTGTCAGAGGAAGGCCCTCAAAATTGTCAAAGACTCCAGCCACCCTAGTCATAGACTGTTCTCTCTGCTACCGCACGGCAAGCGGTACCGGAGTGCCAAGTCTAGGTCCAAAAGACTTCTCAACAGCTTCTACCCCCAAGCCATAAGACTCCTGAACAGCTAATCATGGCTACCCGGACTATTTGCACTGCCCCCCCCACCCCATCCTTTTTACGCTGCTGCTACTCTGTTAAGTATTTATGCATAGTCACTTTAACTCTACCCACATGTACATATTACCTCAACTACCTCAACTAGCCGGTGCCCCCGCACATTGACTATGCAACGGTACCCCCCTGTATATATAGCCTCCCTACTGTCACTTTATTTTACTGTATATATAGCCTCCCTACTGTCACTTTATTTTACTTCTGCTCTTTTTTTCTCAACACTTTTTTGTTGTTGTTTTATTCTTACTTTTTTGTTTAAAATAAATGCACTGTTGGTTAAGGGCTGTAAGTAAGCATTTCACTGTAATGTCTGCACCTGTTGTATTCGGCGCATGTGACCAATAAAATTTGATTTGATTTGATTTGATTTGATGACTGTGGGCATTTTTGCATACTTTTTGTTCTAAATAGAGACGGCATATTAGATTGTGTAAAGATGCAGGAAATGAGCTTTAAATGCCCCAAAAAAATCTGTGGGAGGACCCCCAGACCCCCTGCCAGGGTATGTCCCCCCCACTTCTAAAACCAAAGTTGCGCCCCTGCTATTTAGAATGATTGTTTTTTATTCTGTATAGACAGGAGTAAGCTAATTTGGCTATAGGCCTATAATTTTGGCAATTTCATTTACTTTAGGGAAAGCATTACTTCCCCTAGCATTATGGACACGCTGGCTATGCCTTTTAATGTGGCATAAACACAACCAGTTGTGATGTTTTCATCTGATTGTCAAACAATTACTTAACAAAGGCGCTCCAGTAGGCTACCTGCGCACATTCGTCCACTCACAAAATAATTTTAGCATCCAAACCCCAACAGTGCACTGTGCACCTGCAATTTGATGAATGGAAAGAGATGTTACAAAACACCTACGTGTATTTTAATGACGTTCTGCGATTGTCATTAGGCCTACACTTATAGCCTGAATTGACGCATCCACTGTTGTCCACGCACGCTTCGGTCTCCGCCACTCACCTCACCTCCACCCTGTCCACCAACATCTCGCCCACTCATCTCAGGCTTGACAAAATGTAAGTGTTCTCTTAATTTGGAGTTTATGCCACCCGGTTTCCAGTCAATTGGCAAATGTTGTATGTGGCTGACATGCAGTAATGTTAAATAATGGTGTAATAGCCGATAGGTTTTTGGGAATGTTATTTTAATTGTGATAGGCTCACTTTTTACCGGTATAGCATACCCCAACTATTTATTTTGCCAGGACGCCGTACCGGACCGTACCACCTTACTTTCACCCCTGATAATATCTCCCTTGTGGCTATTGCCCTCTACTGTCACTAGCAAATAATTAAAGATTCCCACAATGCTGCTGCAGCATCAGTCCGGAAGTGAGACGTATATTGACAATATGGCCACTGATTTCAGAAGAGGGACATGTTTGATTTAACAGTCCAGTCGGTTGCAAACAAACCCATTACAATCGTCTAGATTCGATGCATGTGAATGAAGGGACTCGGGAATCCACAGGATGTTGTCATTGAGCTGAGGATACATTCAGAGCGTGAAAATCGTCATGTCGTTTTTCAGGAGGAAAGGTAAGGAAGTATGCTAGCCGAGCCAGCTAGCGCAAGCCGAAGGGTGTAAAGAAGAGGCTCGCCCGAGGGGTTGAGGAATGCGCGATGGCTAATAACTGAGATGAGAATGCGCTTGACAGGTCTGTGTCAAGTCAAGGCCTTAGACAAATATCCGTTGGATAATTGAGGAAATACATTTGTTTCTGTATCTGAAGAAATAGAACTAGCAGCCACATGATCTCAAATCTGTGTTAGCAAGCTAACGTTTGCTAATGCAGCTTTCCTTCTCAATAGCTTTGGCCACTTAAGTAGCTAGCTGATGTTCAGAGCTAACTAGCATCCATGATCGATCTCAATTCATTCTTGGACAATGCAGACTAGGTTGGGTATTATCTATATAATAATTAACTAACCACAACGTCGCCTTGAACTTGGTGATTTGCTAGCTAATAATGTCGCGCTAATGTTTCTTTGCCATGGATAGCCAATATTGGACTAAAGGAGCCTAACTCCTTAGTCCAAGGACCTTACATGTTCTGGTTAAAGCAATATAGTGTGCAACTGCAGCCCACAATTCAGGGCATTCCTGCATTTGCAGGAACACCGCCCCTCGAGCATCCCATTGGTTCCTGTATGAACGCCCCACCCCCTCGAGCATGACATATTCATGCTTGTGACACTTTTGAATGTGGGTCAAAAGGGAAATAAAAGTATTATCTGAGCTTTTTTTGCCCCTCCAGGAGTCATCCTTGCCTGCTAGCGGGACAGTGGACAGTGTCCTTCGCTCCCGCCTGCCCTCACCGTCATTAACAGAACTGCGGGTAAACAGTACCCGACAGGCGGGGGTGAAGGACACTGTCTACTGGTCGCCCCCGCTAGCACAGCGGGCGGGAGGTGGGGGTGACACCATGTGCTAGCTAGCTTGTTAGCGACACCGTATGCTAGTTTGTTAGTATGCTAGCACACGGTGTCACCCCCGCCTCCTGTATACCGTTCGCCACGCTAGCACAGCAGGCGGGAGGCTGGGGCGACACCGTGTGTTAGCTAGCTTGCTAGTTAGGGACACAGTGTGCTAGCTAACATGCTAGTTAGCTAGCTAGTACACTGTCGCCCCCGCCTGCTGTGTATCGGACTAGCTGGCAAAGCTAGCACACAGTGTATGTAGGAACGAAGGACACTGTGTACGGCTAGCTAGCTACCATTGTCGCCCCTGCCCCTTCTTCTGTGGGGTTTATTGGCGGCTGGCATCAAACGTTATTGTGCATTAATGCCAAATACTGTACTGGAGCGCCCCTGCTTCCCGCCTGTCCTTGCTTAAAAATGGACCAATATAAGTATAAAGAGGGGCTCCTGCAGATGCAGGAATGCCCACATGCAGGAATGGCTTGTTTTAAAGGGCGATTTGGCTCTGGAAGTCAAAAGAGCCAAATACTCCATCTAAACATGAATCGATTCTCAATTGTGGTACGTTTCTAGAAACATAAATCCCTCTACTTTCATATCACATAAAAATAATTTCACAAATACAAAATACACACTTACTGTACACTGTTTTAAGCAACAGTATTTTTCAGTGACAACACTTTGTGGTGTCAGTCTTCCGTTTACACACAGGTGTTCGGAGACGCAGATAGCTAATTAGCACTGGTAGTCCACTCTGTTTTCAATAAACAAGCGCTGTAAGATGGAAATGTGGTTGTGTAGGAACCCTAACCCTATAAGGGTGTGTATCAATTTAAACTGATTTCTCACCGATATGAAAGATGATGTCCATATGCTTTCAAAACTGTACTGCAAGCAATGTGTGCAGTGTTGCCAACTCCTCAGTAAGGAAAGTAGCTATTGGCTGTCCTAAAAGTCGCTAGAAGTCACAAAATGACGTCATCACCTAATTTGCATAATTGGCCATGTGCATGTAATTGTGATGGATGCTGTAGGAGAGAGGAATAACGTAGTGGGAGAGACAAAGTGAGGAAAAAACACCCTACATTTACATCCCGCCCTCAATGTAAGCCAGGGCGGGATCAGCCAGCGGCGGCTTCCCGCATGCGCGATTCATTTGCAGTCTGGACGCGGAGGAGTGAACATCTCCTGCGCTGACTGCAGCTGGGAGGGACTGCTGCGCGAGGACTGGGCTGCCTGTGAGTGATTTGGGACGAGGGTAACAAAGCACCTGCTGCTCGTTGAGAAGAGTAAGAACGATACGTGCTTTCACGTCAGAGTCTCCAATAACATCAGAAAAAGTCGCTAGATTTGTCGTTAGTCGCTTTTTTGAAAATGTCACTAGAGGGGTCTGAGAACTCGCTAAATATAGCGACAAAGTCGCTAAATTGGCAACACTGAATGCGTGTTAATGTTCAGACCGAGTGCTGCGGCTCTTAACAAAACTCCCCCATACAGAAGACGCCTTCGTCCAGTGACTTATGTGTCATGGAACTGAGAGTCATGATCAAGGGCTATGCCATGGATAGCTCACCATACAAGTAGCCTAGGCTAGACATTCTTCATTGTCATTGGCATGTTGGAACATCTGGGGTGGGGATAGCAGGACTTAATGATGCACCTTACTGCAACTTACCTTTCAAGGTGCATTAAAGATGTACTATGCAGAAATCGCTCCGCCATTTCCTGGTTGCTAAAATTCTAATAGCTCGCCTAATTTCAGTTTGTGACAAAACAAGCAACTATAGGGTAGAGAATCATTGTACCAACTAAACCGCTGTGAAATATATTTTCCATAACCAAAAATATTGTATTTTCAGCTATTTGAAGCTGGTGTACTAAACCGAAAGTAAAAGATGCAAAAACAAAACTTAAGACCGGGAGGCATAGAAATAGCACACATAGAACAGATCTACTGCTTCTTAGACTTGCTTTCAATGAGTGACAGATTTCTATGTGAATATGGTCGGGTCGCCCAAAAAGTTACATATTGCAGCTTTAAGGGATTAATTTAAGCTAATTGTGTTAAATGTCTCTAGGCTGCTCAGTATTTACCTTGGAATTGTGGTCTGAAGAGAATCAAGCAAATATTATTGCATGTACAGTACCAGTCAAATGTTTGGACACACCTACTCATTCAAGGGTTTTTCTTTATTTTTTACTATTTTCTACATTGTAGATTAATAGTGAAGACATTAAAACTATGAAAGAACACAAATGGAATCATGTAGTAACCAAAAAAGTGTTAAACAAATCAATGACCCAACACACCTCCAGGCTGTGTAAGGGCTATTTTACCAAGAAGGAGAGTGATGGAGTGCTGCATCAGATGACCTGGCCTCCACAATCCCCCGACCTCAACCCAATTGAGATGGTTAGAGATGGGTCGGAAGGCAGAGTCAAGGAAAAGAAGCCAACAAGTGCTCAGCATATGTGGGAACTCCTTCAAGACTGTTGGAAAAGCATTCCAGGTGAAGCTGGTTGAGAGAATGCCAAGACTGTGCAAAGCTGTCATCAAGGCAAAGGGTGGCTATAACACTTTTTTTTGTTACTACATGATTCCATATGTGTTATTTCATAGTTTTGATGTCTTCGCTATTATTCTACAATGTAAAAATAAAGAAAAACCCTTGAATGAGTAGGTGTGTCCAAACTTTTGACTGGTAGTGTACATCAGTAGGCCAAACTATAGACCTCGATTCCTGGGCTAGTAAAACACACACTTGTCTTGACAGCTACTGTAAAGTATTAGGCCTACAGTGCTGCAAACCATGGATAATATGAAATTTATGGCGCTAACAATCATATGCAGAGACCAATTTATATACCAAATGAAATTATAAATGCTCACCATATGATTCCTCTAATGAAAAAGAGGTTTC
Organism: Coregonus lavaretus; assembly: GCF_964263955.1. Taxonomy (NCBI): domain Eukaryota; kingdom Metazoa; phylum Chordata; class Actinopteri; order Salmoniformes; family Salmonidae; genus Coregonus; species Coregonus lavaretus. The sequence goes on from NC_139997.1 coordinate 31,082,150, forward strand.
CATCCTTCCCCCTGAGGGGCTGGTCTGTGTAGGGCAGGCTTATCTGCTGACCCACTCCTCTACTGCACTGACAGCTGAAAGAGCCTCAGAAAGACTCCTTGTGTCATGCGCAAAATGTTCAGTTTCACCACACTATTGTAACCAGGTGTATTCTGTTACTTTATGTGACAGGAGGAGGATTTAAATGGGTAGAAAAACAGGACTTTGCGTCCAGATGGTTCACTATGGTGATGAGGGTATTTTGCAGTAACAGCATGACATGAAGTGGGGAAAATGCCTCTGCTGTGACACTCAAGCTGATAGACCAAAGCCACTGCAGTCAATAAACACGCCTTGTAAGATGGCAGCCATGCTTCAATGTAAAGAATAACTATGTTGTATTCCTATTAGGAGCCACACACAAGTAGCTTGTGTCTCTCTCCGTATCTTATCTGTGCATGACAGTGAGGATCTGTGCATGAGTGTTTGCTAAACAGACGTGTTAAATTGCGTCAATTCAAATCTGGTATAGGAACAAAAAGAGGTCAATACACGTCTTCTAAAATAGACTAGTATTTTAATTAATGCAAACACTTGAATGGTAAATATGATGTTCGTATATACGGGCCCACTGAAACACCACGCAGGGCAGACAGAGAACTGAGCTATTGTTATAAGTTCTTCTTTAAATACTCTGACAAAGAGAGTTCCCGCTCCCTGCTGGGCCTGTCAGAATAGAGGCTGGGTGTGGTTTAAACTTACCCAACCTATCGTTGGCACTCAGGCTGGTCCCAGACCCTTCGCGCTTCACTGTTGCCGGGCATTAGTTGTTATCTTTACAACTTGTCTCGAGTCAGCAACCTCAGACATAGTTTGTTCTTCTTCATTGTAGCAGTACACATGTCCTTGAGCAGTTTAACAAATAGGCAGTGTGTGTGTGAGTCACAAGCCTATCTCAGCCTACCCCCTAACGGTTCCTCACATTAATCACAGCTTGTTATGTTAAACAATCTATATCAGTACAGCACAAACCTATTATGTTTAATCATTAATGTATTCTTTCTAAGCCAGGCATCACATCTAGTTGTAAGAGAATAGATCCCAACACATGGTTATCACAGTCAGAGGCGTATCTGTTTCCCGACCAGGCCTAGACCGTTATGTAACTGAATAGTTAAGTTAGTGCTTTTTCAGTGACACTGCATCATCCCTATTGCTTTACCCTACAATGACACCAGGCCCACTATTCCAGTCGCTGATCTCCCCCTGCAATGTGAATCAAATGTTAGACTGCTCTAATTACAGTGCTATGTAATTCCTTTTTGACCCACAGCAAAAGGAAAGGAACCTGAGCGACCAGTTGATGCTAAAGTCAATAGAGGTGGGTACCACACTACTTCTTCCCTGAAATGATGAATTTCAGTGATCTGCTGCTGCTGCCTGACGTTTCATTTTTGAGAAGACCTGAAAATAGAGGAAGCCAATTGTTGGATGTTCTTTGAAAGCAGTCAAGTGCCTCTTTAGTTACAGTGTTCTGTTTACTCACACTTTTTTTGGGTACCGGTATTTCCCTCTGAGCTTTCCCTTTTGAATCATTCTTCCTAATTGTATTTGTATTTATCTCTGTAAATATTCAGAGAGAATGTATTGATTTAGGTAATAAGATGCATGCACTGAGTTTAGAAAACATTAAGAACACCTGCTCTTTCCATGACAGACTGACCAGGTGAATCCAGGTGAAAGCTATTATCCCTTATTGATGTCACTTGTTAAATCCACTTCAATCAGTGTAGCTGAAGGGGAGGAGACAGGTAAAGTAGGATTTATAAGCCCTGAGACAATTGAGACATGGATTGTGTATGTGTGCCATTCAGAGGGTGAATGGGAAAGACACAAAATTGAAGTGTCTTTGAATGGGGTATGGTAGTAGGTGCCTGGTGCACCGGTTTGTGTCAAGAACTGTAATGCTGCTGTGTTCTTCACGCGCAACAGTTTCCCGTGTGTATCATGAATGGTCCACAAAGAACATCCCAAAGAACATCCAGCCAACTTGACACAACTGTGGGAAGCATTGGAGTCGACATGGGCCAGCATCCCTGTGGAACGCTTTCGAAACCTTGTAGAGTCAATTCAATATTAGGAAGGTGTTCCTAATGTTTGGTATACTCGGTGTACAGTGATGGAAAAAAGTGTTTGATCCCCTGCTGATTTTGTACGTTTGCCCACTGACAAAGAAATGATCAGTCTATAATTTTAATGGTAGGTTTATTTGAACAGTGAGAGACAGAATAACAACAACAAAATCCAGAAAAACGCATGTCAAAAATGTTATAAATTGATTAGCATTTTAATGAGGGAAATAAGTATTTAACCCCTCGGCAAAACATGACTTAGTACTTGGTGGCAAAACCCTTGTTGGCAATCACAGAGGTCAGACGTTTCTTGTAGTTGGCCACCAGGTTTGCACACATCTCAGGAGGGATTTTGTTCCACTCCTCTTTGCAGATCTTCTCCAAGTCATTAAGGTTTGGAAGCTGACGTTTGGCAACTCGAACCTTCAGCTCCCTCCACAGATTTTCTATGGGATTAAGGTCTGGAGACTGGCTAGGCCACTCCAGGACCTTAATGTGCTACTTCTTGAGCCACTCCTTTGTTGCCTTGGCCGTGTGTTTTGGGTCATTGTCATTATGGAATACCCATCCACGACCCATTTTCACCCAATATTTGACAGTACATTGCCCCGTCCATCGTCCCTTTGATGCGGTGAAGTTGTCCTGTCCCCTTAGCAGAAAAACACCCCCAAAGCATAATGTTTCCACCTCCATGTTTGACGGTGGGGATGGTGTTCTTGGGGTCATAGGCAGCATTCCTCCTCCTCCAAACACAGCGAGTTGAGTTGATGCCAAAGAGCTCGATTTTGGTCTCATCTGACCACAACACTTTCACCCAGTTCTCCTCTGAATCATTCAGATGTTCATTGGGAAACTTCAGACGGGCATGTATATGTGCTTTCTTGAGCAGGGGGACCTTGCGGGCGCTGCAGGATTTCAGTCTTGGTGACTATTACATTAAACATTTTGTCATTTAGCAGACGCTCTTATCCAGAGCGACTTACAGTTAGTGAGTGCATACATTATTATTTGTATTTATTTTTCATACTGGCCTCCCGTGGGAATCGAACCCACAACCCTGGCGTTGTAAACGCCATGCTCTACAAACTGAACTACATCCCTGCCGGCCATTCTCTCCCCTACCCTGGGCCAATTGAGCGCCGCCCCATGGGTCTCCCGGTCGCGGCCGGCTACGACAGAGCCTGGATTCGAACCAGGATCTCTAGTGGCACAGCTAGCACTGTGATGCAGTGCCTTAGATCACTGCGCCACTCGGGAGACTATGGTCCCAGCTGCCTTGAGATCATTGACAAGATCCTCCCGTGTAGTTCTGGGCTGATTCCTCACCGTTCTCATGATCATTGCAACTCCACGAGGTGAGATCTTGCATGGAGCCCCAGGCCGAGGGAGATTGACAGGTCTTTTGTTTCTTCCATTTGCGAATAATCGCACCAACTGTTGTCACCTTCTCACCAAGCTGCTTGGCGATGGTCTTGTAGCCCATTCCAGCCTTGTGTAGGTCTACAATTTTGTCCCTGACATCCTTGGAGAGCTCTTTGGTCTTGGCCATGGTGGAGAGTTTGGAATCTGATTGATTGATTGCTTCTGTGGACAGGTGTCTTTTATACAGGTAACAAGCTGAGATTAGGAGCACTCCCTTTAAGAGTGTGCTCCTAATCTCAGCTCGTTAACTGTATAAAAGACACCTGGGAGAAAGAAATCTTTCTGATTTGAGAGGGGGTCAAATACTTATTTCCCTCATTAAAATGCAAATCAATTTATAAAATGTTTGACATGTGTTTTTCTGGATTTTTTTGTTGTTATTCTGTCTCTCACTGTTCAAATAAACCTACCATTAAAATTATAGACTGATCATGTCTTTGTCAGTGGGCAAACGTACAAAATCAGCAGGGGATCAAATACTTTTTTCCCTCACTCTATATCAGGCAGTAATTGTATCCGAAGTTGAGACTTTAAAGTGTTGGGTTTAAGAGTTGTTAGCAGTGAAGCAGTGACCTTTTTAGTAAGTTTAAACTCCCACTCTCCACACCCCAGTGTAAAAAAAAAAAAAAAAAGGTCACAGCACCCTCTGTTCTTTAACTGGACACATTCATGTACTGGATCACTACAGACTTCAGTTAAAGTGTCGTTTTTCAGGCCCTTAACATAGGTTGTTGATGTTGTGGGTTTCTGTCATCTAGAAAGTTAAGCCTACATTGAATGTATTGATCAAAGGCATTAAGATACCTCTTTTTTTTTTTTTTTTATATCCTCCTCTCCTCCTCCCCTGTAGCCCCAGCCCCGGTAGCCCCAGCGAGCCCCCAGTCCCCATCTCTGAGCCTCTGGAACCACCATGCCATCCTGGAGGCAGCGGGACCCAGCCATGTGGCTATCAATGCCATCTCTGCCAACATGGACTCCTTCGCCCGCGGACGCACAGCAATCCTCAAGAAACAGCCCATCCACATGGAGGCTGCACACTTTGGGGATCTGGGTATGTACCTCCAGTCCTCCACTGATTTGTCTTTGTTTTCAGGGCCCGTATTAACAAGCGTTTCAGAGTAGGAGTGCTGATCTAGGATTAGGTCACCCCTCTTATTCATTATGATTGAAAAGGCAAAACTGGTGATTTAGAGTGATTTGAATGGATGAGCTCTTATACTTTAAGTTCTCTCCTTTTGACTGGATCGTGTGTGCCCATCTTTGAGTGAGTTGATACAATGTGATAATGGTGGCTAGTGGACATGGTGCTGGTGTGTTTAACTGCCAACGGGCAAGGCTAATCCTGCGAAGCACTCGCTCCAGCTTCATGCATGGGTTAGCCTTTTGACCAACCAGCACGCTACCAGAAAGCTTTTTAGTATGATGCGTAAGTATGGCCCAGAGTTTTTCCTGAGTGAACACATGGCCTGGTAAAACTCCTGGTCCTACTTATAATTAGTGTGTGGTACTGAGAAGCATGCTGTGCCCTAAGTATGATACATAAGAACTCCCTAAATCTTCTTCCCTCTGAAGATGTAGGCTATTTAAATCAAGCATTTCATTAGTGGGTGGATATCAGGTGCTAGTTTTTATAGTGCTACAGCAGCCATCTACACCAGTATTGTTTATGATAATGGTGAGTGACAACACCTGCTGGGACAGATCCTTTAGTTACCGGTGACGGTGAGTCAGAGGGAGGGGGTGGTAGAACCAGTGGTGCATCATTGAGCCCTGGCTTGGGAATGCAGTAGAGTAGGGTGACTATACTACAGTGCATTCTGAAAGTATTCAGACCCCTTGACCTTTTCCACATTTCGTTACGTTACAGCCTTATTCTAAAATGGATTAAATTTAAAAAAATGTCCTTCTCAATCTACACACAATACCCCATAATGACTAAGGGCAACATAACATTTTTGGGGTGTGCAAATTTATTAAAAATAAAATACAGAAATACCTTATTTACAGAAGTATTCAGACCCTTTGCTATGACACTCGAAATTGAGCTCAGGAGCATCCTGTTTCTATTGATCATCCTTGAGATGTTTCTACAACTTGTTTGGAGTCTATCTGTTGTAAATTCAATTGATTGGACATGATTTGTGCTAAATGACTAAAATGTAAATTTGTAAAGGTGCACACCTGTCTATATAAGGTCCCACAGTTGACAGTGCATGTCAGAGCAAAAATCAAGCCATGAGGTCGAAGGAATTGTCCGTAGAGCTCCGAAACAGGATTGTATCTCGGCACAGCTATGGGGAAGGGTACCAAAACATGTCTGCAGCATTGAAGGTCCCCAACAACACAGTAGCCACTATCATTCTTAAATGGAAGTAGTTTGGAACCACCAAGACTCTTCCTAGAGCTGGCCGCCCAGCCAAACTGAGCAATCGGGGGAGAAGGGCCTTGGTCAGGGAGGTGACCAAGAACCCGATGGTCACTCTGATAGAGCTCCAGAGTTCCTCTGTGGAAATAGGAGAACCTTCCAGAAGGACAACCATCTCTGCAGCACTCCAGATGGAACCCACTCCTCAGTAAAAGGCACAAGACAGCCCGCTTGGAGTTTGCCAAAAGGCACCTAAAGGACTCTGACCATGAGAAACAAGATTCTCTGGTCTGATGAAACCAAGATTTAATGCTAAGCGTCACGTCTGGCGGGAACCTGGCACCATCCCTATGGTGAAGCGTGGCGGCAGCAGCATTCTGTGGGGATGTTTTTCAGCGGCAGGGACTGGGAGACTAGTCAGGATCAAGGGAAAGATGAACGGAGCAAAGTACAGAGAGATCGTTGATGAAAACCTGCTCCAGAGAAGCTCAGGACCTCAGACTGGGTCAAAGGTTCACCTTCCAACAGGACTACAACCCTTTGCACACAGCCAAGACAACGCAGGAGTGGCTTCGGGACAAGTCTCTGAATGTCCTTGAGTGGTCCAGCCAGAGCCCAGACTTGAACCCAATCGAACATCTCTGGAGAGACCTGAAAATAGCTGTGCAGCGACGCTCCCCATCCAACCTGACAGAGCGTGAGAGGATTTGCAGAGAAGAATGGGAGAAACTCCCCAAATACAGGTGTGCCAAGCTTGTAGCGTCACACCCAAGAAGACTTGAGGCTGTAATTGCTGCCAAAGGCTCACTGTTTAGTGCTCCTACTTTAGTCCATTATGTAATGGAGGCCTCCAGCCAAGCTTCAGTCATTCATTCATATCGCCTCTCTGATCATGTGACCCAGGAACTGTGCCGTAGTTGAATAGGTTTTTTAAATAGATTTTTTTATAAGTATTCTCTTTTGTTATTAATGATTGTGTATGGTGTTAGTGGTTTTATTCAGAATGCTGTGGTTGTTTAGGCCGGGTTACTTTTAAAGACTTTGTGAGAACTGCTGATGTAAAAAGGGCTTTATAATGACATTTGATTGATTGGTTGATTGTGTCTTTCAGGGCGGTCCAGTGTTATCATACTGTATGGTTGTGTAGTGGTTTTATTCAGTGTTGTGTGTTTCAGGGCGCTCTAGTGTGAACTACCTGGCCTCTGAGACGCGTTCGCGCCTGTCTAAGACGGTGGATCAGATTCTGCGGGACAATGTGGCCATGCCATACTACATCCAGTTCCAGGAGGCCCGCGGGGCTGACCACCTGGTCCGCTTCTGGCTGGAGGCCGAGAGCTTTCGCTCCACCAGCTGGTCTCGGGTCCGGGCCCACAGCCTCAACTCCGTCAAACACAGCTCCCTGGCCGAGCCCGCCTCCACCCCAGTCTCCCCCGACCCCTCCTCCCCTTCAGACATGGACCTACCCTCCATCCCCAGGCCTACCTCCTCACACCCCCTTACCCCCAGCCCTCAGGACACTAACAGTAACAGTACTGAAGGCCCCACGGCGCAGCTCGTCCACAGGGACTCCTTCAGCTCTGTGGTGGACCAGAGGCCTGGCACCCCCAGCAGGGCAGACACCCCCACTAGACAGTCCTCTTACATTACAGGGACCTCCTTCAAGCTGCAGTCCACCAACGCCCTCAAGGAGCTCTCAGACAAGCTCATGAAGAGTATGTTTGACTGGTCGTAATTGTAAATAAGAATCTGTTCATAATTTACTTGTATAGATAAAGGTTAAGTAAGTAGCCTGGAGTCTCTTAGAGCTGACTGGTGGTGCATGTTTCAGAGAGACGCTATGGCTGTACTCACAATCCTTTTGTGTGTTGGGCTTGTCTTTATCATAATTTATCTATAGGCCTGCATAACACACTGACTAGAGAAGGCTAGTATATTCGCTATATTTGTTATCTCCACCGTGTGAAACAACTGGCTGTCAGAATAACAATGTTAATATGTTTTAATTGCACATTGGAGGTAACAATATTTGAGTTGTACACAGTTTATGACACGTGTGACTGACTGTTAAACGTCTTCTCCTCCTCTGTTGTAGGTATAGAGAGAGATGCAGTGAACATCTTCACCAAGTACATCTCTCCAGACGCTACTAGGCCCGTCCCCATAACAGAACAGCTCAGAAACGACATAGTCGGTAAGAAATGAGTCCTGATTGCCACTTATTTGCCATTAGTATGAGACTTTGACTGTAAGACACTGCAGTCACTGTATGAGTACTGAATCAGACTGTATGAGTATTGTATCAGAACTTTGTGAGTACTGTATGCATTCCTATGAATGTTAGACCTAGTACGAATGTTGCAACCAACGTTAAAGATCAAATCAGCCGTAATCATCTCAGTATATTTAACTAGGTTTCAGGATAACTATTTTGTGGATGATTAATAATCGGTTGTGTGATTTGTGACCGTTTTTGTCCTTTTCTCCATTTTGCCAGCTAAAATCTGTGGGGAGGATGGAATGGTGGACCCAAACTGCTTCGTCATTGCACAGTCTGTTGTCTTCTCCATCATGGAACAACAGTATGTTTTTTTTGTTTTTCCAATCTTCCTGTTCTAGTATCCATTGGAAGATTGATTATTTATCATATGAGTTAATGTTAAAGTGCCAGTGTTTTTCTTTAAGGGTCTCATGATTTTTCTCCTAGGATTAAAGTTTTACCGCTGTTCTGTTATACACTAATCCACTCCTATATCATAAATGTAAATGTGACCATATATAATCTATATTTCCCAGGCACTTTAGTGAATTCTTGCGCAGCCATCATTTCTGTAAATACCAGATCGAAGTGTTGACCAGTGGCTCTGTGTTCCTGGCAGACATCTTGTTCTGTGAGTCGGCCCTCTTCTACTTCTCTGAGGTAAGAGCAACAGCTGGACCCCACAATTTATGTTACTGTTGTTCACTATTAAATATACACAACCACAGTTTATCAACTTCATTCATAGGTGTTTTACTCATTAGTGGTACTGGTGTTATTTGTTTCTATTCTGTTCTTCTCTATTATATTCTACATTAGTGTCATATGGTAGGTGTTAATAGAAGTGTCATTGGTGATAAAGCTAATATGGTGTCTGTCTGTGTGTCTCCCCAGTACATGGAGAAGGAGGACGCTGTGAATGTCCTGCAGTTCTGGCTGGCAGCAGATAACTTCCAGGACCAGCTGGCTGCTAAGGCTGGCCAGTACGACGGCCTGGAGGCCCAGAACGACGCCATGATCCTTTACGACAAGTAACGGCTCACACACATCGCACCGAATAGGGATCTAGCGTTCGTCTGCCGATCGTTCAGCGCGCTGTGTTTTAGGGACCACCCGCTATAGACGTCTGACTTACGACATTTTCACGCTATTCTACATGTAAAATCGATGCACTCTCGGTTAGCAAATTTCGGCCGGCACTCTGTTCAGAGGTATTAAGTACTCTAGGCCCGCAAACGCTATTATTAATAATAATAAATAATGTGCCATTTAGCAGACGCTTTTATCCAAAGCGACTTACAGTCATGCGTGCATACATTTCTTGTGTATGGGTGGTCCCGGGGATCGAACCCACTACCCTGGCGTTACAAGCGCCATGCTCTACCAACTGAGCTACAGAGGACCGCTATTGGTGTGCCTAAGACATCTGTCTCTTTAAACTATATTTGTCTTAACAATATCTTTGCCTCAACACTATCTTTGCCTCAACGCTATCTTTGCCTCAACACTATCTTTGCCTCAACACTATCTTTGCCTCAACACTATCTTTGCCTCAACACTATCTTTGCCTCAACACTATCTTTGAAAAGGAACAGTTTGGAGTTTATAGGGTAATTATTAGACCAAAGGTGAGAACACAACAGCAGTTCACCTGACACAAGACTGAATCCAAACAGTACACTGTTGATTTTATGTGCATTTTAAATGAGGTTTATGATATGGAAATGTCAAGTGCACATTTGGACTTAAAGGTGTTTGGCTTGCTTGTATGACATCAAAGTGGTATTTATTATGATCCTCAACTTATCATCTTTCAAAATACATAGTCCTCTTAATTTACAGAATTTCCCTCACTAAGACAACAAACAATTCTCAAAAGTTGCCCAGTGAGCGAGAGGTATTGGGGCAACTTCTTGTTCAGAATGGCTGTCAGTCAAAACCCATACAGTGCTGTGAAGCACAGAGCCAAAGTTCTGACATCATGTATAGCAAAACTTTGACAGCCACTGCGTTCCAATGTAGGTGTTTATCAGTGCCCAAATCTGCAATTTTCAACCCGTATATGGGTACGAGTGTAAAGGGCTACCACCTCCACATTACATTTACATTTTAGTCATTTAGCAGACGCTCTTATCCAGAGCGACTTACAGTTAGTGAGTGCATACATTTTTCATACTGGCCCCCGTGGGAAACGAACCCACAACCCTGGCGTTGCAAGCGCCATGCTCTACCAACTGAGCTACAGGGGACATTACTCAGCCTGGCTTGTTTATTTGGGCACCAGTTTAATAATGATCTCATCTGTTTCCTCCCCAGGTATTTCTCACTCCAAGCCACCAACCCGCTGGGTTTCGATGACTCTGTACGGATGGAGATAGAGTCTAATATCTGCCGGGAGGGAGGGCCTTTACCTTACTGCTTCACCACTCCTCTCAGACAGGCGTGGACCACCATGGAAAAGGTGAGAGGTCGTAGGTCACCCAGTTACCTGGGTCAGATACATTATGTGAATATATAGGAAACACACAGGGGTCACTCACCACTGTAAAATCCACTGGAATTCAGCTAGAAAAACTAAACAAAAATTACATTTAAGTCATTACATGTCGAAATTATTTACCTTTGGGAACACCTTTAGATTGAAACCATGAGGCTTAGATGACCAGTTTGGGGTTATTGAAGGTAGGGGTACCAGAGCCATAGATATGTTTCAGTGGTACGATGTTGCCAAAGGCTAGGATGATGATTAAACACTTCGTCAGGCTCTGGAAAAAACGGAAGACCTTTGTGACAGAAAGGCATGACCCACTTGCATTTTAAAGTTTAGCTTTGCTAATATGAAGTTCATGTCATTTTTCTTCCCGCAGGTCTACATGCCAGGCTTCCTGTCGAGTAATCTTTACTACAAATATCTGAGTGACCTTATCAACTCTGTCCGAGCGGATGAGTTTGTGCTCGCCAGCGCTTCTGGTCAAGGCGTGGCCTCGGACGGTGACCGCAGCACCAATGCCACTGAGGGGTCTCAAGCCCAGGTAGATAACCCCACACCTAACCTGCTCACAGCCTGTACTTTCTCTTTACCTCTACTGGCATTTTTCTCTTCTCATCAGATATTTAGAGAAGTTTGTCTAAGTACACTCAAATCAATTATGTTCAACAGCAGTAGCACTCATACCTTTGTTCAATAGTCTGTGGGTATTAATTTGTTTACAAAACGTAAATATATTAATTAATGGATTGATATTCCCTCTAGTTCTGCTCTAAATGTGCAAATTATTTTATATTTTTTCGTTTACAGCAAGGTGCCAAAAAGGAGGCAGCAATAAAAATCCTGAAAAACTTTGACGAGGCGATAACAGTGGACATAGCCAGCTTGGACCCAGAGTCCCTGTACCAGCGCCCCTACGCTGGGTGAGTCTCTGCATAGCAGCCTCAGGCCTTCTTAGTTATATATTCTCACCACTCCAAGTACAGTCACCTCAAATGGCTCTGTAAACGACATTACTATTTCAAATATTTGATTTGGTGTTTTCATGTTTCTCTACTGGACAAAATGAGTGAAAATTGTTTTTATAATTGTGCAAAATTTCCCCCATAGCTACCCATCAACTGTCCTGAATTTACTACTGTAATTTTCCCAAGAGAGTTCTTTGATGCTAGCTAAGTAGGCCAGTATGTAATGACCATTGATGTGTGACTAAACCGCTCCAAATACATATTTTCAAAGACTACCATGCAGTCCTCAGTGTGACATGGCAGATTTGTAGGTCATCCCCATTACATTACAATCAGCTCTGATAGAAGTCTAATGGCCCAACACAGGCTCATGTAGGAGATGTGTGTGGCCTTAGGCAGCCCGGGTAGTGTCCTAGTTGCAGTAAGAGATTAGCTTGGTCCCAGATCTGTTTGTGCTGGGACCAAATGACATTGACTATTAGGAGTTGGCTATACAGCACAAACTGATCTGGGACCAGGCTTGTAACAGGGTTTCTGTCTCCATAAACATCCTATATGTATGACTTCATTGGCTATGTCCCCTCACTGTTCAGAAGAATGACGTTTGGGAAAGTCAACGAGCTGGGCCAGTTTATCAGGGAGGCCGAACCAGAACCGGATGTGAAGAAATCCAAAGGTAACAGACAAACACTAATGTAACAATTCTATATAGGCTATACAGTGCCTTCAGCAAGTATTCATAACCCTTGACTTATTCTACATTCTGTTGTGTTACAGCCTGAATTCAAAATGTATTAAATCTTTTTTTCTCACCCATCAACACACAATAAAATACTCCATAATGACCAAGTGAAAACATGTTTTTAGAAATGTTTGCAAATGTATTGAAAATGAAATACTGAAATATCTAATTTACGTAAGTATTCATATCCCTTTGCTATGACACTCAACTTGATTGGAGTCCACCTGTGGCCAATTCAATTCTTTGGACATGATTTAGAAAGAAACACACCTGTCTATATAAGGTTCCACAGTTGACAGTGAATGTCAGAGCAGAAACTATACCATGAAGTCCAAGGAACTGTCCATAGATCTCCGAGATAGAATTGTGATGAGGGATATATCTGGGGAAGGGTATAAAACAATTTCTAGAGTGTTGAAAGTTTCCAAGAGCACAGTGGTCTCCATGATTGGGAAATGGAAAAATATGGAACTACCCAGACTCTGCCTAGAGCTGGCCGTCCGACCAAATTGAGCAACCGGGCAAGAAGACCTTGGTCAGGGAGGTGACCAAGAACCCAAAGACCACTCTGACAGAACTACAGAGTTCCTTGGCTGAGCTGGGAGAACCTGCCAGACGGACAACAGTCTCTACAGCACTTCACCAATCTAGGCTTTATGGGAGAGTGACCAGACAGAAGCCACTCCTGAGAAAAAGGCACATGACAGCTCACCTGGAGTTTGCAAAAAGGCACGTGAAAGACTGAGAGCATAAGGCAAAATATTATGTGGTCTGATGAGACAAAAATGTAACTCTTTGGCCTGAATGCAAAGTGCTATGTCTGGAGAAAACCAGGCACAGCTCATCACCCTACTGTGAAGTATGGTGGAGGCAGCATCATGCTATGGGGATATTTTTCAGTGGCAGGGACTGGGAGACTGGTAAGGATAGATGGAACAATGAATGGAGCCAAATACAGGCAAATCCTTGATGAGAACCTGCTTCAGATTGCAAACGACCTTAGACAGTGAAGAGGCGACTCCGGGATGCTGACCTTCTAGGCAGAGTTGCAAAGAAAAAGCCATATCTCAGACTGGCCAATAAAAATAAAATAAGATGAGTCTGAGATATGGCTTTTTCTTTGCAACTCTGCCTAGAAGGTCAGCATCCCAGAGTCGCCTCTTCACTGTTGACGTTGAGACTGGTGTTTTGCGGTTACTATTTAATGAAGCTGCCAGTTGAGGACCTGTGAGGCGTCTGTTTCTCAAACTAGACACTCTATTGTATTTGTCCTCTTGCTCACTTGTGCACCGGGGGCCTCCCACTCCTCTTTCTATTCTGGTTAGAGCCAGTTTGCGCTGTTCTGTGAAGGGAGTAGTACACAGCATTGTACGAGATCTTCAGTTTCTTGGCAATTTCTCGCATGGAATAGCCTTCATTTCTCAGAACAAGAATGGACTGATGAGTTTCAGAAGAAAGTTATTTGTTTCTGGCCATTTTGAGCCTGTAATCGAACCCACAATTGCTGATGCTCCAGATACTCAACTAGTCTCAAGAAGGCCTTATTTAATCAGCACAACAGTTTTCAGCTATGCTAACATAATTGCAAAAGGGTTTTCTAATGATCAATTAGCCTTTTAAAATGATAAACTTGGATTAGCAAACACAACGTGCCATTGGAACACAGGACTGATGGTTGCTGATAATGGTCCTCTGTACGCCTATGTAGATATTCCATTAAAAATCAGCCGTTTCCAGCTACAATAGCCATTTACAACATTAACAATGTCTACACTGTATTTCTGATCAATTTGATGTTATTTTAATGGACATTTCTAAGTGACCCCAAACCTTTGAACAGAAGTGTGTATGTATGTATGTGTATATATATATATATATATATATATATATATATATATATATATATTATTTCCTAATATTGAGTTGCCCCCCCCCCCTTGCCCTCAGAACAGCCTTAATTTGTCGGGGCATGGACTCTACAAGGTGTCGAAAGCATTCCCACAGTTGTGTCAAGTTGGCTAGATGTCCTTTGGGTGGTGGACCAGTCTTGATACACACGGAAACTGTTGAGCGTGAAAAACTATTAGCGTTGCAGTTCTTGACACAAACCGGTGCGCCTGGCACCTACTACAATACCCTGTTCAAAGGCACTTAAGTATTTTGCCTTGCCCATTCAGCCTCTGAATGCTTATTTAACCTGTCTCCTCCCCTTCATCTACACTGATTGAAGTGGATTTAACAAGTGACATCAAAAAGGGATCATAGCTTTCACCTGGTCAGTCTGTGTCATGGAAAGAGCAGGTGTCCTTAATGTTTTGTACACTCAGTGTATATACAGTGAGGGAAAAAAGTATTTGATCCCCTGCTGATTTTGTATGTTTGCCCACTGATAAAGAAATTATCAGTCTATAATTTTAATGGTAGGTTTATTTGAACAATGAGAGACAGAATAACAACAACAAAATCCAGAAAAACACATGTCAAAAATGTTATAAATTGATTTGCATTTTAATGAGGGAAATAAGTATTTGACCCCCTCTCAGAGAGATTTCTAGCTCCCAGGTGTCTTTTATACAGTTAACGAGCTGAGATTAGGAGCACACTCTTAAAGGGAGTGCTCCTAATCTCAGTTTGTTACCTGTATAAAAGACACCTGTCCACAGAAGCAATCAATCAAGCAGATTCCAAACTCTCCACCATGGTCAAGACCAAAGAGCTCTCCAAGGATGTCAGGGACAAGATTGTAGACCTACACAAGGCTGGAATGGGCTACAAGACCAATCGCCAAGCAGCTTGGTGAGAAGGTTACAACAGTTGGTGTGATTATTCGCAAATGGAAGAAACACAAAAGAACGGTCAATCTCCCTCGGCCTGGGGCTCCATGCAAGATCTCACCTCGTGGAGTTGCAATGATCATGAGAACGGTGAGGAATCAGCCCAGAACTACACGGGAGGATCTTGTCAATGATCTCAAGGCAGCTGGGACCATAGTCACCAAGAAAACAATCGGTAACACACTACGCCGTGAAGGACTGAAATCCTGCAGCGCCCGTAAGGTCCCCCTGCTCAAGAAAGCACATATACAGGCCGGTCTGAAGTTTGCCAATGAACATCTGAATGATTCAGAGAACTGGGTGAAAGTGTTGTGGTCAGATGAGACCAAAATCGAGCTCTTTGGCATCAACTCAACTCGCCGTGTTTGGAGGAGGAGGAATGCTGCCTATGACCCCAAGAACACCATCCTCACCGTCAAACATGGAGGTGGAAACATTATGCTTTGGGGGTGCTTTTCTGCTAAGGGGACAGGACAACTTCACCGCATCAAAGGGACGATGGACGGGGCCATGTACTGTCAAATCTTGGGTGAGAACCTCCTTCCCTCAGCCAGGGCATTGAAAATGGGTCGTGGATGGGTATTCCAGCATGCCAATGACCCAAAACACACGGCCAAGGCAACAAAGGAGTGGCTCAAGAAGTAGCACATTAAGGTCCTGGAGTGGCCTAGCCAGTCTCCAGACCTTAATCCCATAGAAAATCTGTGGAGGGAGCTGAAGGTTCGAGTTGCCAAACGTCAGCCTCGAAACCTTAATGACTTGGAGAAGATCTGCAAAGAGGAATGGGACAAAATCCCTCCTGAGATGTGTGCAAACCTGGTGGCCAACTACAAGAAACGTCTGACCTCTGTGATTGCCAACAAGGGTTTTGCCACCAAGTACTAAGTCATGTTTTGCAGAGGGGTCAAATACTTATTTCCCTCATTAAAATGCAAATCAATTTATAACATTTTTGACATGCTTTTTTCTGGATTTTTTTGTTGTTATTCTGTCTCTCACTGTTCAAAAAAACCTACCATTTAAAATTATAGACTGATCATGTCTTTGTCAGTGGGCAAACGTACAAAATCAGCAGGGGATCAAATACTTTTTTCCCTCACTGTATGTCTGTCCCTGTCCTGTCTGTCTCTCTCTCACTCTTAGCTCTTTCTCTCTACTGTTCATTGTTGCTTGTATGGGTTTAGTGCCATGTCACTCAGGCATGAATGGTGAGGGTATTGCCTTCTATTCTTATCCTAACCCCAACCAGAAAGTGGGTTGAAAAATGTGAGGCACCCCAAATACAACCCAAGGTGCTTCTAGATCTTATAAAAGACTACACAGTATAACATTAATCTATTATTTAGGATTTCTTAGAAGAGAACATTCTCTGATCCATATAAGTCCTGGACTAAACATTTTTTTACTAGATTTCATGGCTCAAATCACAAACCAGCTATTCCAGGCCTTGGTTTCCACCAAATGCATACATCGCATTCTAAGATAATTCTGTTCTGTGATATATTTTTCATGTATCTCATATGTCCAGTAGCTTACAGAGGAGCAATAGATAAGAGGCTCGTCCTCTGACTATTGCCCTATTTCTCTCTCTCTTCTCCTCTCACAGGTTCCATGCTCTCTCTAGCCATGAAGAAACTTGTTCAAGGCAACTCTGATGAGGTGTGTAAACCAACAAAACAAACTCCTCTTGTGTTGAATCTGTTTGAACTAACAAACAATAGGATTGATGAACACTTTGAATCGTAACGTGTGTGTTTAGGCCCAGGAGGAGATGGCCTGGAAGATCGCTAAGATGATCGTCAATGACGTCGTACACCAGGCGCACCACGACAGTCCTGGCAAATCCACCAAGGTAAGTCAGTCTGCCTCAATCTACAACATGGTGGACCCTTGATAAGTACACTGCACATCGGATATAGTGCATTGCAGACAATTCACCAGGCCCAATTTCAATGAATGCCTTGTAATTGTTCCGGATATCTGTATGCTCTGGTTTCCTATTCATGACAGTTCAAAGCCATTGCATTTGTCTGGCACTGTAGTCAACTATATATAATAACTCCTGACCCGTGACAAGTTTACTGTTGTTTGATGATGCCTCCCGAGTGGCGCAGTGGTCTAAGGCACTGCATCGCAGTGCTAGCTGAGCCACTAGAGATCCTGGTTCGAATCCAGGCTCTGTCGTAGCCGGCCGCGACCGGGAGACCCATGGGGCGGCGCACAATTGGCCCAGCGTCGTCCAGGGTAGGGGAGGGAATGGCCGGCAGGGATGTAGGTCAGTTGGTAGAGCATGGCGTTTGCAACACCAGGGTTGTGGGTTCGATTCCCACGGGGGGGTATAAAAAAAAAACAAAAAAAATGTATGCACTCACTAACTGTAAGTCGCTCTGGATAAGAGCGTCTGCTAAATGACTAAAATGTAAATGATTGTCCATGTTTCATTGTCAATCTCTCTCCCCAGTTATGAGCCTCCTGTGGAGAACCAAATGATTGTCACTCCCCTTGTCCCTCACCCTATCCAGACAGACTGACAGACAAACGCATCACCTAGTCCAGTGATTAACTGTACTCTGGATTTACCTTACGATGAAACGCATCAATGGAGATCGAAGAACAAAGGCATTCCATGATCTCCTGCATCAACTTGTACCGGTGTTTGTGTCTGTGCGTGTGTGAGTATATGTGCGTGAGCGAAAAACTTGAAGTATATCATCCATCCATCCTTCCAACTGGTCGTAACACTTTGAAGGCATCTATGAACAAATTATGAGGAAAAAGTAAAACAAAGAGCACCAGAGGACCAGACTTCCTTCCAGAACAAATTCCCTAGGGAAGGAGAGCTGGCAAACGACAAACTATGACACAAAATGGTGCTGAACGGGAGCTGTCAGAAGAAGCAGCACTTCAGAAAGCATCGGTACTGCCGTGGTCACCTCTGTTACCATGCCATCCAAGAGGGGGCCTGCAGGGACCTGAAGCATCCTTCACAAAGCGATCACTAAGATGATTAGGTTGTCCACTCCCCTCTCTTGATTCCTGCACATTGTCTCTCCTTACACCACCACCCATTGCCCTTATGCCCATTCCTTATTTCTGGTTTTTAAATGAAATCTCTTTGAAAGGGTTCAGAGTGACTCTTACAATTTTAACAGATGGAATTCATCAGTTGGTGCTTTGTACAGTTTTTATTTGCGACTTTTATTTGGGCCCTCCTGGAGTATTGTCAGTGGGGTGGGTTACTATGATGATATGATGAGTCGGGTTGAGTTGTCCTGCCCTCCTGGCTGTGCCCTAATGGACTGTAGAGGGCTGGTCAGACATGTTACAGTCAAACTGGAATGGACCATATTGATTTCCCGGTCTAGCTTAACCGCCTGTAGCTCTAGCGCTGGCCCCATGTCCATATCATTACAGAGCATAGACAAATGCATAAATACTCCTTATTGTGGACTGAGGAAGTGCTACAGTTGCAATGAAAGAACAACTCCATGCCACTCCATATAATGTTATACATATGTAGAGTTCTCTTTAACCCCTATATATTCATGTTAGTTATTTTTTATGGTGATTGTTGACGTTTTCTTTTTTTGTATGTACTGTCAAAAGCAATGTCTAAGCAAATATCAATGACAAATGTTCCATTGGAAAGTCTTTGAATATAATGTTAATATTGTTATGATTTGAACCTCATTGAGATGGGTGGAAAAGGACCAGAAAGACTCTTGGTACTATGTACCACTAATATTGTTTTTGTGACATATGTGTACTTAATCTATAATATATTTAAATTGTGTTGGATTTATATACTGTGTATGTATGTATGTATGTATGTATGTATGTATGTATGTATGTATGTATGTATGTATGCATGTATGTATGCATGTATGTATGCATGTATGTATGCATGTATGTATGCATGTATGTATGCATGCATGCATGCATGCATGTATGCATGTATGTATGTATGTATGTATGTATGTATGTATGTATGTATGTATGTATGTATGTATGTATGTATGTATGTATGTATGTATGTATGTATGTATGTATGTATGTATGTATGTATGTATGTATGTATGTATGTATGTATGTATGTATGTATGTATGTATGTATGTATGTATGTATGTATGTATGTATGTTTTTTATTTTTATTTAGCAGAGTACTAGAAGGAACAGAAGTGCTGCCACTGATGGAAAATGATAGAATTCCTCTTTGCACGAAATGCAGTCTTGTCTGCCACCAAACATAGGGATGTATTTGGCTCCATATCAGTCATCATTAGCTTGTTGGCTGGTCTTAGTTTGTGGCAAACACGTTCTTAATTGCACTTGGGTATTTAACCTCTAGCATTGCCAGATAATGATGCAACCTGTAATTCAGCAAATTAGTGCTCATCCCAGTGCAGTGTTTCAAGTGTGTGGTTGGCTTTTGAATAAGTTCAGAGAGATGCTGCAGTTTTATGCATCAAAATTATGTTTTATCCCCATTTTATGTTGTACAGTATGAAAGACTGTTGTAAATATTTTATGGCTATAGTACAATAACTTTTCTGCCTATATTGTAGCTAAAGTAGGTTTAAAACAACAAAATTCGATTTATCTTGTTGCAATGCCGTTTAACCAGTGGGGGGCAATGTGGACTGTATTGTAACGTTAATGAGCAAGATAAATGTTTATCTAACTACGAATGATCAGCAATAATCAAGTATGTAATATTCAGTGATTTTGATTTTGTTTAAACGAAGAAAAAAAAGACGTATTTTCCAATAATTAAGTACTGTATTATACTGTACATATTCTTTCCTCTTGTTTCCAATAGACAATTGCAGTAAAATATGGGCACATTTGCTTATTTTTGGTAATGTGTAATCGTGATGGTTTAATATCACTTTCATTTAAAATTGATATCCTAAGCAACATGAGGACACAAGGGAAGGTTTACAACATTTTTCATGATGGGGATACGCCCACTTGGGTATTCTCAGCGCGCAATAACGCGCGCGCCAATGTGGAGACTTTTGTTGTATTGCCTGCTGGTTATCACGCTTAACAAAAACCACGGCTTCTCCTGCTGAGCAAAAAGCGCGGCGACTCAAATACCGGACCTATAAAGAGAAAGTGCAACACTAACCATATGTTTCCTTTTTCATCTCGTGCGTAAAATTCGATTTAAGATCATTTTTGATAGTTCCAGACGGCGACCATCTACGGACTGACAGTTGCGTATCTGTGTCTCGGCTGCGTGTGACAAACATATCTAATGTCCTGCGGTGACTCACATTTCTATGTTCTCAAGTATAGTCGCGGATAGCCTATTTAAAGTAGACATTACTTCTTGTTGAGGTGGCAGCTTGTTTACCTAGACGTGCTCATGTTTGACTCTTTTATGAAATCCCGAGCCGATGTTTAGGTCACTGGAATATCCCTTTAAATAATCATCTTTACGGATAAGAAATTGTTAACTATTTCTGTTGGTGTAATATTTGTTGGGGGAGAGCTTCAGCTGATCTCTTCGGGGTGTGTGAGCTCCAAATGCATTCATTGCTGGATCGGAAGAAGAAAGAAGCCGGGGTTGGGATCGATCTGTCTCCGAGCTACTCGTTGCCCCAAGCTGCGAGGATGTTCAGCTGTGTGGGCTGCTTTTGGGTCCTCCTGTCCTCTGCTCTGGTAGCTATCTGTAGTTTCAGTTTTATATCTCCTGCGTGGATTGTCAAGGACCATCTGAAAAACAAGGACTCGGTGAGCTTCGGTTTACTTTGGCACTGCTCGGAGTCCCTGGACCATATGTACAGATGCTACACCTTCGGAGGACTCGGAAAATTCGCGGAGATCCCGTCCAGCTCGTGGCAGGTATGGAATTCACTGACCATTTTATTTTTTTTTTTTTATTTCACCTTTATTTAACCAGGTAAACCAGTTGAGAACAGGTTCTCATTTACAACTGTGACCTGGCCAAGACAAAGCAAAGTAGTGCAACAAAAAACAACACAGAGTTACATATGGGGTAAAAAAAAACATAAAGTCAGAGATACAACAGAAAATATATATACAGTGTGTGCAAATGTAGCAAGTTATGGAGGTAAGGCAATAAATAGGCTATAGTGCAGAATAATTACAATAGTATTAACACTGGAATGCTAGATGTGCAAGAGATTATGTGCAAATAGAGATAATGGGGTGCAAAAGAGCAAATTAAATAACAATATAGGGATGAGGTAGTTGGGTGGGCTAATTTCAGATGGGCTGTGTACAGGTGCAGTGATCGGTAAGGTGCTCTGACAACTGATGCTTAAAGTTGTTGAGGGAGATAAGAGTCTCCAGCTTCAGAGATTTTTGCAATTCGTTCCAGTCATTGGCAGCAGAGAACTGGAAGGAATGGCGGCCAAAGGAGGTGTTGGCTTTGGGAATGACCAGTGAGATATACCTGCTGGAGCGCAGACTACGGGTGGGTGCTGCTATGGTGACCAATGAGCTAAGATAAGGCGGGGATTTGCCTAGCAGTGATTTATAGATGGCCTGGAGCCAGTGGGTTTGACGACGAACATGTAGTGAGGACCAGCCAACAAGAGCGTACAGGTCACAGTGGTGGGTAGTGTATGGGGCTTTGGAGACAAAACGGATGGCACTGTGATAGACTACATCCAATTTGCTGAGTAGAGTGTTGGAGGCTATTTTATAAATGACATCGCCGAAGTCAAGGATCGGTAGGATAGTCAGTTTTACGAGGGCATGTTTGGCAGCATGAGTGAAGGAGGCTTTGTTGCGAAATAGGAAGCCGATCCTAGATTTAACTTTGGATTGGAGATTCTTTATGTGAGTCTGGAAGTTGAGTTTACAGTCTAACCAGACACCTAGGTATTTGTAGTTGTCCACATACTCTAGGTCAGACCCGTCGAGAGTGGTGATTCTAGTCGGGTGGGCGGGTGCTAGCAGCGTTCGATTGAAAAGCATGCATTTAGTTTTACTAGTGTTTAAGAGCAGTTGAAGGCTACTGAAGGATTGTTGTATGGCATTGAAGCTCGTTTGGAGGTTTGTTAACACAGTGTCCAATGAAGGGCCAGATGTATACAAAATGGTGTCGTCTGCGTAGAGGTGGATCTGAGAGTCACCAGCAGCAAGAGCGACATCATTGATATACACGGAGAAAAGTGTCGGCCCAAGATGCAATAGGCTTCTTGAATGGATGTGTTATGGTAACAATTTAGTAAATAGTGTTGCATACAATCGTAACACTGTTTATTACATTGCTATTACATCCAAAATCCTCAGTGGAATACATGTTCATGATGTATGTGATGTGCACAATCAATGATACACCTTTGCCTTATAAGGCCGTTCATAATTGAGGGAGGACTTGAAGTAGATTCATGACAGCTCCTGCATCGCTGTCTTGAGTGTTTTCAGTGACGTTAGTGTTGTGGATGATGGACATGGCAGCATGCACAATCAATAAGATTGAACTAAAGTCATTAGGTGTTGTTTAAAGCTGATAAGGTCAACCGGTTTTATTGAATTAGTTATGTTAGGATGAAAGGTCCAGGCTCCTTGCCCCACTCAGGTGAGAACTTGACAAAGCTGAGGTTGTGGATTAAAAGAATGCTTAGGGATTTTGGCAATGAGGCCCCTTATCTACTTTCCCAGAGTCAGATGAAGTCATTGATACCATTTTTATGTCTGTGTGGTTTGAAGTAAGTTTCTAACTAGTGTTAGCGCAACGGCTAACTAGCGTTAGCCCAATGACTGCTTGTCTATGCTAGCAAATAAACTCCTGAGTGGCGCAGTGGTCTAAGGCACTGCATCGCAGTGCAAACTGTGCCACTAGAGATCCTGGTTCGAATCCAGGCCGGCCGCGACCGGGAGACCCATGGGGCGGCGCACAATTGGCCCAGCGTCGTCCAGGGTAGGGGAGGGAATGGCCGGCAGGGATGTAGCTCAGTTGATAGCGCATAGGTTGATAGGGTTGTGGGTTCGTTTCCCACGGGGGGCCAGTATAAAAAAAAAAATGTGTTCACTAACTGTAAGTCGCTCTGGATAAGAGCGTCTGCTAAATGACTAAAATGTAAATGTAAATACCCATAGACTTCCAGTTATTGTGCTAATGCTGGTTATCATTTGCTCACAAAACTACCTCTAACTTCCTTCATACTGGACACAGACACATAAAAATGGTATCCACGAGTTCATCTGATTCTGGGGATGATAAAGGGCCTCATTGCCAAAATCCCGAAGTATCCCATTAACCTTCCTCAACAACATGGATGGAGAGGGGTCTTGTGCCATCAGTGTTTACCCAGACGGGTTAATGTGGGCAAGTGTTTGGCACCATATCTGGCCAATATCTGGGTTTCTATTCTGCCACTATTAGGTACAACTTTACTAAACAGAGGTAGTACAGTACACTCAGGGAGGGGTAGCTATGATCGTGATGAACCATAATACTGGCAATAAGGACCTTGTCATTTCTTATGTTACTTATCACTATTTATTATTAAGGTGTTTGTTGGCGCTAAGGGGGACTGGGCTAGGGTTAGCATGGCTGTTGAGTG
Source organism: Coregonus lavaretus (assembly GCF_964263955.1). Lineage (NCBI taxonomy): Eukaryota > Metazoa > Chordata > Actinopteri > Salmoniformes > Salmonidae > Coregonus > Coregonus lavaretus. Next base: position 31,105,884 of record NC_139997.1, read on the forward strand.
AGAATACATTATTGTGTGACTAATGTGCTCTCACATCACATATTCTTCCACCTACAGTCAGTAGGCTTGTTTCTTTATCTCATAGGATAAATGGTCACAGAACTACTGCCATGCGTAGACCCAGAAACTGCAGGCTTCATTACTGGATACAATTTCAGTTTTTCCTATTCAGAATATGAATGCTTTGATTTGACAAAGCATAGCGTAGTGCTTTATTTAATACTGTCATTAATGGGTCACAAACTGTGAGGGCGATAGAGGCTCTCGCTCCTCTTGTTAAAGAGCTTATGCCAATCTTAATTTATTAACAGTTATGCACTTTTGAAAACGCTTCAACAATCATAAACCTTCAGTCTGTAAACACCCAAAATCTGTCAGAAAAAGCATTATTATTCAACATTTTAAAGTCCATTCAATGCAGAAGGGCATGTACTAAGAAAAGACTGGGGTACATTAATGACAGCGAGCTATGGGACCATGTGTCAAATGAAATCAACAAGAGATTTCACTGAGGCTGGCTAAGTGACTATGTTGGATAAGTCCCCGGCAAATTGAATTAGTGATTATGTAAGTTATCTCATTTGCAACTCTGAGACTGGGGCAGCCAGAAGAATGGGGCCCCCCAGGAGTCCAGTTGCATCGCTCCAGCATTCCTGTAGAGCTGTCCAGTGCATCTTTTCTTTCTAGATTAGAAAGAGCAGACTAGACCTCCTACCATGCTGTAAAACCCCCTAGCTGCAATACCCCACCAGCTACCTCAGGAGTTATGATTATGTATGAGGAGGAGAAATTAACATTTGAAAGGGAGATAGATACACTATATATACAAAAGTATCCACATGTATGTGGACACCCCTTCAAATGAGTGGCTTCGTCTATTTCAGCCACACACAAACATTGGCAGTAGAATGGCCCGTGACTTTCAACGTGGCACCGTCATAGAATGCCACCTTTCCAACAAGTCAGTTCGTCAAATTTCAGCTCTAGCAGGGCAGAGATTTGACGAACTGACTTGTTGGAAAAGTGGCATCCTATGAGCTCTACAGTATGTGCCATTCTACTGACAATGTTGGACTATGGAGATTGCATGGCTGTGTGCTCAATTTTATACACCTGTCAGCAACAGATGTGGCTGAAATAGCCGAATCCACACATTTTAAGGGGTGTCCACATACTTGTAGTGTACATACACACCCCAACACACACACACTTTTTTGCACTAACTCTCCTGCACTGACTCTATGCACACACATTGGACTATACCCACACACTCACGCATACTTACACCCCAACACATACACTACATACGCCCATACACACACAACACGTGCACACATGCATACTGACGCCACACACACACACTCACACTCACACACACTCACCACATACACTGCTTCTACTGTCTATCTATCCTGTTGCCTAGCCACTTTACCCCTACGGTATGTACATAGCTACCTCAATTACCTCGTAGCCCTGCAGATCGACTCGGTACTGGTACTCCCTGTATACAGCCATGTTATTTGTTACTCGTTATTGTTATTCATTATTCACTGTGTATTTATTTTTTATTTTTTAATCTTTATTTTTAACCTTTATTTTTAACATTGTTGGAAAAGGACCTATAAGTAAGCATTTCACTGTTAGTTTACACCTGTTGTTAACTAAGCATGTGACAAATAACATTTGATTTGATTTTGATTTGATCTTCCCTTTATTTTGACTCATTTCTGAGGAGTCTCACCTGTTCTGTCTTCCTGCCAGGCAGTAATACCCAGGGAGGTGTTGACTGAGTGAAGTACTTCTTGTACATGGATGCATCTGTGATCAAGGTGGCCCACGCATCACAGCATCCCAGCATCATGCCCCCATGGCCATTAATAAAGGTTAAGCGGCCATTAACGTTTCATCAGGCACATGTTACGGCCCCCGCTTCACCCCCGCCAGGCAGACACCCATCATTGATGTGCAGATTATTCCACTGATGCTCTTGCCCTCCATAAAAATAAAAAGAACTCCACCTCTTGCTCACACACACAAATATACATACACATACTGTGCGTATGCATGTACGCACATACCTTGCGTACGTACACACTAACTGCCCCCCCCCCCCAAACACACACAGACACACACACTACCACCCAAAATCACTACCTCCTGTTCCCCTCTGACAAAAAAAGGAATAAGGCCCCCTATCTCAGAAAGCCATGAGTCCAGCAATGAGGGGCTGTGTGTGTGTGTGTGTATTTGTGTGCACGCGCTAAGAGCTCCCACAGAGCCCAGTAGAGGGGACTGAACGACGGAGGAGAAGGAGGAGGGCTGCGGCTCTCTCAAACTCCCTCTGTGCCTGGTCTAGATGTGCTCTTGTTAGCGTGGTGAATTTCTGTTCTCCCTCCATGTTTTAAAGCCCTGGTTGGTCTGCTCTGCCATCCCAGAGATATGCTAGGCTGCAGCCCTGACTGGCAGGCCTGATAGTGTCTGCTGATGTGGCAGCTCTGCTGCTAGGGAGGAATGAGTATGTTTAACATATGGGTTAAAAACACATTTGCATATGTACAGATGTAAGACCTGATCTCTTAGAATAGAACATAGATGTGATTCAATAGAATTATACAACAATTATACACTATCACAGTATTTTTTTTAGTTTTATTTAACCAGGTAAGCCAGTTGAGAACAAGTTCTCATTTACAACTGTGACCTGGCCAAGATAAAGCAAAGCAGTGTGATAAAAACAACAACAACACAGTTACATATGGGATAAACAAAACGTACAGTCAATAACACAATAGAAAATCTATATACAGTGTGTGCAAATGTAGTAATGGAGGTAAGGCAATAAATAGGCCATAGTGCAAAATAATTACAATTTAGTATTAACACTAGAGTGATAGATGTGCAGAAGGAGTGTTGTATGGCATTGAAGCTCATTTGGAGGTTTGTTAACACAGTGTCCAATGAAGGGCCAGATGTATACAAAATGGTGTCGTCTGCGTAGAGGTGGATCTGAGAGTCACCAGCAGCAAGAGCGACATCATTGATATACACAGAGAATAGAGTCAACCCCCGAGAATTGAACCCTGTGGCACCCCCATAGAGACTGCCAGAGGTCTAGACAACAGGCCCTCCGATTTGACACATTGAACTCTATCTGAGAAGTAGTTGGTGAACCAGGCGAGGCAGTCATTTGAGAAACCAAGGCAATATGAGCAGTCAATATAATACATTTCATTAACAGAATAGTTTGCTATGGTTTTACCATACGCAAAATAACAGAAGGGATCATCTGAATCAATCCTCTGATTCTCTCAGGTTATTTCACCTTATCATAACACTGACTGGGTTGTGTTTTTGTTATCATCCCTCAGAGCAGCCTGAGCCTGCCTGCGTGTCCCCGGGCTGCAGGCAGAGGTTGCCAGATGAGTGTGTACAGTCAGTCCAGGTGTTAGCGGTTGCCAGGTTGGAGGAGGTGTTAGCCAGGGACTTGTACTGTGACCTGCTGCTAGGGAAAGTGTGAAGGAGGAGGAGGTGGTGGTGCTCGCCTCAACTGCCAGAAGAATTGAGAGTTAACAGCTTAATATGCTTCCAGCAGCTGAGGGCTGGTATTGTCTGGGCTGTACACTGGCACTACTGGATTAACCTGGCCATGTAGCACGCTGGATAACAGCTCTGTCTTGACACATCCAACTGCTGTGTGAATGGTGTGTGTGTGTGTGTGTGTGGTGTGTGTGTGTGTGTGTGTGTGTACACCTACAAAGATTGTCATGGTTGCGATGTAGATGAGTCATGGCCAGCCTCCAGAAACAGTGATTGGAAAATGTGGAAGTCAATCCTCATCTTTTGTTTGTCTCTTCAGAAAATGGCAGGTTGACAAGCTTGAGAGTCTCACGGTTCAGAGGGACCGGTTGTCTAGCAATCAAATTAATGCACAACACAATCATTTCCTCAGACTCCCATACATAGCTGCCAAAACGATGAGTCACACATTGTCCTTTCAGACATCTTGTTTTAAATACTTAATCTGAGTCTGTAAAAACACTTCATTCCTTATAACAGTATATAAACCCCCCCAAAGCTTCAAAATGCAATTTTGACTTTCAGACTCCATAGTGACAGAACAGAACTGTCTCTGAGTGGAAGTGGAATGCTCTTCAAATAGAACTGACTGAACTTTTAGAGGGTGGTAGACAGTCCAGGCAATTCCCATTTTCTTTTTGCTCTGTACCTACAGTACATTTTTTACATTTTACTCATTTAGCAGACGATCTTATCCACAGTGACTTACAGTGAGTGCATACATTTTCATACTTTTTTCATACTGTACAGTACCAGTCAAAAGTTTGGACACACCTACTCATTCAAGGTTTTTTCTTTATTTTTACTATCTTTTACATTGTAGAATAATAGTGAAGACATCAAAACTATGAAATAACACATATGGAATCATGTAGTAACCAAACAAGTGTTAAACAAATCAAAATATATTTTATATTTGAGATTCTTCAAATAGCCACCCTTTGCCTTGATGACAGCTTTGCACACTCTTGGCATTCTCTCAACCAGCTTCATGAGGTAGTCACCTGGATTGCATTTCAATTAACAGGTGTGCCTTTTTAAAAGTGCATTTATGGTGGATGTGTGTGTTGGCCTCTACTCTGTATCTCCCCCGTTCTGGAACCTATCCCCGTTTTGAGAGAGGAGATTAGAAGCGTGGCGGTTTGCAGGTCGGGCCGAGCCAAGAGCCAAGGTCCCAGAAGGGCCCACATATTACAATGGCACGGGAGTCAAAGGATTCCCTGTCACTCCCCGAGATATACACCAGTTATGTCCATGCACTTTCAGAATGAAGAGTTGCAAAGTCTCTCCAAATCGAAAGCACTCACTGTGTCTGTCCCTCCCTGGTGCAGGCTGAGGTTGAGGTTTTCCTCCCTGTAGATGTACTGTTAGCGCTCACTGTTTCAGTAGGAGAAGGCCTCCAATTCATGGCTAATGGGATAGCTAGCTCTGAGCTGTGCTGAAAGCTATTTGTCCAGGAATGTGTATCTCTACTATAGATTATGTTATGTGGCCTAATGTAAGTGTCTCGTATCTCTGTGGCCCATGGGGACAGGGCTGCCTTGGTGTGGAACAGCAGTGAGAGACAAAAGCAGACTGCCCCATTACAAAAAACGGCAGAGAGATTTATCTGTGTGGATTCTCCTGACCTGATTCTATTTCTATCTCTCTGTCTTAGACAGAGAGAAATCACAGGATGCCTACTCACACGCATGCACACACATACGCGTGCACACACACACACACACACACATAGCTATGTCTTATTATACTTGTGAGGACTTTTTGGGGACCAACAATTGATTCCCATTCAAAATCCTATTTTCCCTGACCCTTACCTTAACCTTAACCCTAAACCTAACCCCTAACCCTAAAATAGCCTATTTACATTTTAGTCATTTAGCAGACGCTCTTATCCAGAGCTACTTACAGTTAGTGAGTGCATACATTTTTCTTTTTTTTTTTACAAGTGAAAACCGGCAAAATGTCCTCACTTCTCCGAATTTTTGTTGGTTTACTATTCTTATGAGGACTTTTGGTACTCACAAATATAGTAAAACATGTCCAAACACTAAAGCACAACTGTGATCAGAAGCAACATAGTGATGTGATTGATAGTCGCTGTCCATGTCAATGCTTATACAGTAATTAGGAGTCCAGGGAATGCTAGTCAGGGGTGCAGAGACAGGACCCAGGGGCTAGAGAGAGGAGGATGAAGAGGAGGAGGGTAACATGGAGGAACGAAAGTGAATTTGGATGAGAGAGAAGAAGGAAGTGAGTTTGATGAAAGGGAGAGAGGGAGAAAGACAGGGAGTATTTGGTATGTTATTAGGATCCCCATTAGCTGTTGTGATAGCAGCAGCTGCTCTTCCTGGGGTCCACACAAAACATGAAACAGCTCAAGGTCAGAACTACATACATTTTAAATGTCAGACATAGCCTACATATCAGTACATACCCAAAATTCTAGGTCAAATAGGGGAAAGGCTTTGTGCCGTGAGGTGTTGCTTTATCTGTTTTTTGTCTTTCTTTTAATTAGTTTGATTTATAAAAACAAAACAAACAGAAACAACACAAAAATAACACAGCCACCACACCCGATACATGCCCACACCTGTCCATGAGCGCACAAAAACGCACAGTAGCCTCCCCTTTCAATACACATATACAGTGCATTCGGATAGTATTCAGACCACTTGACTTTTTCCACATTTTGTTACGTTACAGCCTTATTCTAAAATTGATTTAAAACATTTTAATGTCCACATCAATCTAAACAAAATACCCCAGAATTACAAAGCGAAAACAGGTTTTTAAAATTTTTTACAAATGTATTAAAAATAAAAAACAGATATTTACGTAGGTATTCAGACCCTTTGCTATGAGACTCGAAATTGAGCTCAGGTGCATCCTGTTTCCATTGATCATCCTTGAGATGTTTCTACAACTTGATTGGAGTCCACCTGTGGTAAATTCAATTGATTGGACATGATTTGGAAAGGCACACACCTGTCTGTATAAGGTCCCACAGTTGACAGTGCATGTCAGAGCAACAACCAAGCCATGAGGTTGAAGGAATTGTCCATAGAGCTCAGAGACAGGATTGTGTCAAGGCACAGATCTGGGGAAGGGTACCAAAGGTCCCCAAGAACACAGTGGCCTCCATCATTCATAAATGGAAGAAGTTTGGAACCACCAAGACTCTTTCTAGAGCTGGCCGCCCGGCCAAACTGAGCAATCGGGGGAGAATGGCCTTGGTCCGGGAGGTGACCAAGAACCCGATGGCCACTCTGACAGAGCTCCAGAGTTCCTCTGTGAAGATGGGAGAACCTTCCAGAAGGATAACCATCTCTGCAATACTCCACCAATCAGGTCTTTATGGTAGAGTAGCCAGACGGAAGCCACTCCTCAGTGAAAGGCACATGATAGCCCACTTGGAGTTTGCCAAAAGGCACCTAAAGGATTCAGACCATGAGAAACAAGATTCTCTGGCCTGATGAAACCAAGATTGAACTCTTTGGCCTGAATGCCAAGCGTCACGTCTGGAGGAAACCTGGCACCATCCCTATGGTAAAGCATGGTGGTGGCAGCATCATGCTGTGGGGATGTTTTTCAGCGGCAGGGACTGGGAGACTAGTCAAGATCAAGGGAAAGATGACCGGAGCAAGGTACAGAGCGATCCTTGATGAAAACCTGCTCCAGAGCGCTCAGGACCTCAGACTAGGGCGAAGGTTCACCTTCCAACAGGACAACGACCCTAAGCACACAGCCAATACAACGCAGGAGTGGCTTCGGGACAAGTCTCTGAATGTCCTTGAGTGGCCCAGCCAGAGCCCGGACCTAAACCCAATCGAACATCTCTGGAGAGACCTGAAAATAGCTGTGCAGTGACGCTCCCCATCCAACCTGACAGAGCGTAAGAGCATCTACGGAGAAGAATGGGAGAAACTCCCCAAATACAGGTGTGGCAAGCCTGTAGCGTCTTACCCAAAGGTGCCAAAGGTGCTTCAACAAAGTACTGAGTAAAGGGCCTGAATACTTATGTAAATGTGATATTTCCGTTTTTTATTTTTTATAAATGTGCAAGATTTTCTAAAAACCTGTTTTTGCTTTGTCATTATGGGGTATTGTGTGTAGATTGATGAGGGAAAAAAACAATTGAATCAATTTTTAGAATAAGGCTGTAACGTAACAAAATGTGGAAAATGTCAAGGGGTCTGAATACTTTCTGAATGCACTGTACATTTCAAATTCAAACACTTATGTATGTAAATTACCATATTTTATCAAAAGTCTTTTTTTTTGCTTAATTTGATCAAACACAGACTCTAATGGAATGTAACTACATAGTTCAGCCCTCCAGCTCATTATTGATGGTGAGTATGATGCTTTCCAATTGACAGCTATCATTTTTTTTGCAGCAATTAGACCTAAGTTACAAAATGTTATTTGATATTGGACACCAATATTTACATTTCTCAACAGTCATAATTGTGGAGATGGATGGATATAAATTCCTAGATAGCAAATATATTATCCCAAAATGGTGTCAGTTTGTCACAGGACCACAGCGTATGTAGTATAATAATATAATATGCCATTTAGCAGACACTTTTATCCAAAGCGACTTAGTCGTGTGTGCATACATTTTTACGTAGGGTAGGGTTCCTTTTAGTTTTTTTGCATCTCCAACAGAGATATGACATTTCTGGGTGCATTACATGCGTTCTGGCAGGAGTGTAGTAAATCCTATGGATTATCTTGAATTGCAATAATTTATCAAATCAAATTTTATTTGTCACATGCTTTGTAAACAACAGGTGTAGATTAACAGTGAAATGCTTGCTTGCGGGCCCTTCCCAATAATGCAGAGAGAAATTATCAATAATAGAAAAATAATAACACAAGGAATAAATACACAATGAGTAACGATAACTTGGCTATATACACGGGGTACCAATACCGAGTCGATGTGCAGGGGTACGAGGTAATTGAGGTTGATATGTATACACAGTGAGGGAAAAAAGTATTTGATCCCCTGCTGATTTTGTACGTTTGCCCACTGACAAAGACATGATCAGTCTATAATTTTTATGGTGGGTTTATTTGAACAGTGAGAGACAGAATAACAACAAAACAATCCAGAAAAACGCATGTCAAAAATGTTATAAATTGATTTGCATTTTAATGAGGGAAATAAGTATTTGACCCCTCTGCAAAACATGACTTAGTACTTGGTGGCAAAACCCTTGTTGGCAAATCACAGAGGTCAGATGTTTCTTTTAGTTGGCCACCAGGTTTGCACACATCTCAGGAGGGATTTTGTCCCACTCCTCTTTGCAGATCTTCTCCAAGTCATTAAGGTTTCGAGGCTGACGTTTGGCAACTCGAAGCTTCAACTCCCTCCACAGATTTTCTATGGGATTAAGGTCTGGAGACTGGCTAGGCCACTCCAGGACCTTAATGTGCCTCTTCTTGAGCCACTCCTTTGTTGCCTTGGCCGTGTGTTTTGGGTCATTGTCATGCTGGAATACCCATCCACGACCCATTTTCAATGCCCTGGCTGAGGGAAGGAGGTTCTCACCCAAGATTTGACGGTACATGGCCCTGTCCATCGTCCCTTTCATGCGGTGAAGTTGTCCTGTCCCCTTAGCAGAAAAACACCCCCAAAGCATAATGTTTCCACCTCCATGTTTGACGGTGGGGATGGTGTTCTTGGGGTCATAGGCAGCATTCCTCCTCCTCCAAACACGGCGAGTTGAGTTAATGCCAAAGAGCTCGATTTTGGTCTCATCTGACCACAACACTTTCACCCAGTTCTCCTCTCAATCATTCAGATGTTCATTGGCAAACTTCAGACGGGCCTGTATATGTGCTTTCTTGAGCAGGGGGACCTTGTGGGCGCTGCAGGATTTCAGTCCTTCACAGCGTAGTGTGTTATCAATTGTTTTCTTGGTGACTATGGTCCCAGCTGCCTTGAGATCATCGACAAGATCCTCCCGTGTAGTTCTGGGCTGATTCCTCACCGTTCTCTTGATCATTCAACTCCACGAGGTGAGATCTTGCATGGAGCCCCAGGCCGAGGGAGATTGACAGTTATTTTGTGTTTCTTCCATTTGCGAATAATCGCACCAACTGTTGTCACCTTCTCACCAAGCTGCTTGGCGATGGTCTTGTAGCCCATTCCAGCGTTCTGTAGGTCTACAATCTTGTCTCTGACATCCTTGGAGAGCTCTTTGGTCTTGGCCATGGTGGAGTGTTTGGAATCTGATTGATTGATTGCTTCTATGGACAGGTGTCTTTTATACAGGTAACAAGCTGTGATTAGGAGCACTCCCTTTAAGAGTGTGCTCCTAATCTCAGCTCGTTACCTGTATAAAAGACACCTGGGAGCCAGAAATCTTTCTGATTGAGAGGGGGTCAAATACTTATTTCCCTCATTAAAATGCAAATCAATTTATAACATTTTTGACATGCGTTTTTCTGGATTTTTTTGTTGTTATTCTGTCTCTCACTGTTCAAATAAACCTACCATTAAAATTATAGACTGATCATTTCTTTGTCAGTGGGCAAACGTACAAAATCAGCAGAGGATCAAATACTTTTTTCCCTCACTGTATGTGACCGACCGGCTCGATTCGGTCTTATGTAGCAAAATGTGAAATTGTGTTTTTTACGTTGGATAAAAAGAGAGACTCAGAGCTAGAAAATGGTATATCATACACTACAGTTGAAGAACAATGGGAAAGTAATTCTGCTTTGAAAGTTGATCAACTTGTAACCCCACTTTTGAGAAAATGGCCCTTGAATGTTTTGGTAAACCTACTGGACAGCTCTTCTTTGTCTACACACATTCAGCATCGTTCACACCCTCTTAAGCCTTAGCCCCACCCATCTCCTTACAATAAGGAAAAACTCCAGGCAAAAATACAACTAGTTAAGTGGATGGGTCACTTGTCTAGACATGTACACATGTTCATGAAATAAAATAGATGGCCGTAATCACCCCCAGAGACACCTGGCTAACTTGATGTCATTTTGTTTAGACATGTGGCCAGCTAGCTAGCTAAACAATTAACCATAATCCCAACCCATAGCTACAGTACAAATAGTACAAAAAGCCTTAGCCCTACCCATCTTTTTAAGGATTCACATGTGAGGCCATGTGCTAAACAGAGTGAGTACAGTAATGTACTAAAATACCAAAGATTTCAAGACTAATGGCTGGTTTATGCTATGTCTATTGAGATGTCTCTAGACAGTTGTCGCAGTGACATCATGAACATTCTATTGTCGTCCGACATCAAATTTATCGTTGTCATTTTGAAAAAGTATAAACACAAACACTACAGGCTACATGACATCAGCAGCCTGGTGGCCCAAAATAGCATAACTGGTGTATTTTAACACTAATAAACCCATCCGTTTAAAAATAAATTAGGTTAAGGGGGGGCGCTAGTGAGCAAGCCATGGAGTAGGTCACGTTTTTCCGAGCTACTGCTGAAATTGCATTTATTTAATAATTGCTTTGACCCAAAAAGAACTAGGAAACACAACCTTTGCTTTACTTTGTTCAACTTTTATTTTTGTTTTAATGCATAAATGGAGCATAACTTGCGTCATGGAGTCACTGACAAAATAGAAAACACTAGGCCCAAGACGATGAGCTCAAGTTCAACAAGTGGGAGTAGCGGCTCCTCCCCTCGGCTTGGCAAACAAATTAACACTTAGGATTTGAAGGCCGAGATTCTTGCTGCCCTCAGAGCGGACATTTGATCAATACTCAAGGAGGTGTTCAGTGAGGACTTTAATTTTATTAAGTCGGCGTTACAAGCAGTCAAGAATGAACTCGCAAAGCATACAGCAATGGTTCGTACTGAACTGGATACAGTAAAGAAAACCGTCTCCGACATGGTAAAAGGCTTGTCAACATGCTCAGATGACATGACTACGCTACAAACCACGGTTAATAAGCTAGAAACTGATGTGACTAGCCTTAAGGAACAATGCATACATTTACAAGGTCATATGCGAAGATCCAATATCAGGATCATGGGGGTGGCTGAGGACCCGGCCTCAAGTTCTACTTCATCGGTGTCAAAGTTATTGAAGGAAGCCCTCAAAATGGATAAAGACGTCCTTGTAGACCGCTTACATCGGCGCTCTCAAATAAGAAAGCCTTGCGGAAAACCTTGCTTCATTGTGGCTAAACTACACTACTATTAGGATTGTATTGATGTTCTTTGGCATGCCAGAGAATTTGGCACACTTCGATGCAACGGAGCACCCATCTCTATCTTCCCAGACTATGCCCCCAGCGTTGCTCGTGACTGTGCTGCTTTCAACGATGTCAACAGTCTGCTCAGTGGACGGACCAATGTTAGGTATGGTGTGGCTTTTCATGCCCGACTCCGTATAACATACAATGGCACCGAGAAGGAGTTCCAAGACCCCCATAAGGCGATGGCCTTCGTAAAGGCGAACATTCTACCGATGTCGGACGAAGCAAACGAATGTGTCTAGCACTGCAGACTCTCTCTTTTTTAGATACTGTATATCATTGCCAATGGCATCAGTTGATATTGTTATTATTAGGTAACGTTAGTGAATGTTGCCGGTACCATCAGTTGATATTGTTATTATTAGGTAACGTTAGTGAATGTTGCCGGTACCATCAGTTGATATTGTTATTATTAGGTAACGTTAGTGAATGTTGCCGGTACCATCTGTTGATATTGTTATTATTAGGTAACGTTAGTGAATGTTGCCGGTACCATCAGTTGATGTTGTTATTATTATGTAACGTTAGTGCCTTAGTTCTGGTGAGTCAATTCTCCTTTTGTTTTATTTTATTACCATGAAGCTGCTCATTTTCATTTCTCGATGGTACCCGTATCCAGGGTAGATAAAGCACAGTTCTAATATTAGGCTATGTCATTTCTTTAAATCGTTGCTGCTAGTGGTATTGCTGTAAGATTTGATTTATAAAATGTTTTATACTTTCTTTTAAAACTAGTTTTGGGTTGTAAATAAGTATTTATTATTTATTTGTTATGCACAACTTGTTTAAATCCTTCACTATTTCAGCAGGGCTCTCTACTAGTTAGGTTTAGTGTTCCCCACTACAAGCACATCATGTGTGGATATCGCTGGGTGGGGATTAGCGGTTACCTTGTTCTATTAGGTGACCAGGGTGGGTTTTCTTTTTCACACCAGACTTCAGAGTATTGTTTCTTTATGTTTTTTATTCTTCTTCAACTTTTGGGTTTTGTATTTGCTATTTTTAAAAAAATGTTTAATGGATCAGTTGTTATTGTGTAATCTAGCATCTATCCTTTTCCCATCTAACTTTACATGGCTAGGCCTAATATCATGAGAGGGACAGCTGGTTGTTCGGTCACTTTTGCTAGTTGGAATGTTAAATCTTTAAATCACCCAGTGAAACTTAAAAGGGTTCTTTATCATTTAAATCACCTTAAAGTAGATATCGCCTTTCTTCAGGAGACACATCTCCGCACTTTCGACCACTCTCGTTTAAAAGGAGGGTGGATCGGTCAATCATATCATTCCAATTTTCATTCTAAAACTAGAGGAGCAGCCATTTTAATTAGTAAAAACATACTGTTCGCAATGTCAAGACTCAGTAGGCCGTTTCATTATTGTAGTAGGAAGACTGTATAATACACCTGTTATCTAAGCTAACATTTATGCATCAAATTGGGATAATTCTTCACAAATGTATTTTCTCAATTACCAAATATGGACACACACCACCTAATACTAGGTGGTGATATGAATTGTGTACTGTTGCCCAATCTGGATCGTAGCTCTCCTAGGTTATCATCTTCATCAAAGACAGTATCTGCAATTCAGCTATTTCTTAAGATATATGGTGTATCTGATGCGTGGCGTTTCCGCAATCTCACAGCTAGGGAGTATTATTTTTTCTCGCCAGTTCATAAGACCTTCTCACGTATAGACTACTTTTTCCTAGACAATAGATTTCTGCCACTTATCACTGAGTGTGATTACCAAGCTATAGTCATTTCGGATCATTCTCCCCTTACTATGAAACTACTTATACCAAATACACAGCCTAATTATCGATCTTGGCGGCTTAACTCACTACTGCTATCAGAAGAAACCTTTGTTGCTTTTATATAATCTCAAATTGAGCTATTTCTCGAGCTTATTCAAACCCATGGAATGTCTCCTACAACAGTATGGGAATCAATGAAGTCTTATCTAAGGGGCCAAATTATTTCGTGAAGTGCAATATTCAACACTTAGGGGAACTTACAAATAAAATCTTGGATTTGGATATGGCATATTCACACTCTTCATCCGCAGATTTACTAAAACAACATTTGACACTTCAGACAGAGTTTGGTCTTTTTTCAACTCAACAAGCTGAAATATCTAATTAGTAAATCTCAATACCAAAATTATGAACATGGAGAGAAATAAGGGAAAATGCTAGCACACCAGCTGTGTCAGAGAACCGCAAATCAAACCATACCTGAGATAACTGACGAGCTGGGTAACAAATGTATTGATCATTTAGAGATCAATTCAGGCTTTCATAACTTTTACTCACAATTATACACTTCGGAATCCGCTGGTAATGCTATCTTACTCTTACTTTGAGAACTTAGATATTCCTACAGTTGAACCTGAGATAGCTGCTGAATTGTGTTGGCAATTACATCTATGCAGTGTGGTAAATCCCCTGGACCTGATGGATTTCTGAGCAAGTTCTTAAAATTATCAGATCAACTTGCTTTCTGTATTTGAGGACTCATTCTCCTCAAACTCTTTACCCTCAACAATGAGACAGGCATGTATTTCACTTATTCTGAAAAAGGAACGCGAGTGTGGTTCAAATAGGCCAATTTCTTTAGAAAAAGATGCTTGCCTGCTATTTGGAGTCAGTCCTTCCCTCCATTAAGTGAACCGTTATATCAAAGGGGGATAAGCTTGATCTATACATTATTAAACTCGCACAATCTGGATTCCCTGAACTCTCTTAAGAACCAATGGGAAAAGGATTTAGGTGAACAACTTTCAGATGAAATTTGGCAGAGTATGCTTCAGAGAATACATTCTTCATCTGTTTGTATAAGACATGCTGTAATTCAATTTAAAATAGTTCATCGGCTGCATTGGTCAAAGGCAAAATTAGCTAAGATCAGACCAGGAATAGATCTCACTTGTGACCGATTGTAAGCAGGCTCCTGCTACTTTATTGCACATGTCTTGGACATGGCCGAAATTATCCGATTTCTGGATATTAATTAGAGACGTTATCTAAGATACTGGAGAGACCTATAAAACCTTCTGCCTTTATTGCATTATTCGGAGTGGCACCACAGGAGGCCCCTCTAAGAAGTTCTATGGGCAACATGCTGGCATTTACTACTCTTCTAGCTAGACGTCTTATACTATTTAAGTGGAAGGATCGGTTTCCTCCTACTTTTAGCCATTGGATAAAGGAAGTTATGCAACATCTCAAGCTAGGGAAATACACTACTCCGTTAGGGGATCTGCAATTACATTTGATAATATCTGGCAACCTGTCCTATCCTCTGTAGAAGACATGGACCCAGCTAATTTCAGAACTCCATAAACCAACCCAAAATTAGAATTTGTGTAACTATTTTTTACAATTTTTTACTTTTTGTTTTATTATATATATATATATATATATATATATATATATATATTTTTTTAACAATTTGATTATATTTAAGCAATAAGGCCCGAGGGGGTGTGGTATATGGCCAATATACCACGGCTAAGGGCTGTTCTTAGGCACGACGCAACACAGAGATATATATTGGCCATATATCACAAAACCCAGAGGTGCCTTATTGCTATTATAAACTGGTTACCAACATAATTAGAGCAGTAAAAATAACTGTTTTGTCATACCCGTGGTATACGATCTGATGTACCACGGCTGTCAGCCAATCAGCATTCAGGGCTCGAACCACCCAGTTTATTATACTCATTGTATATCATGCCTGTTTCATGTCTGGTTTTGGGGTGGGGCTCTGTTAGAGCATGGGTTGGTTGGGGGGGGGGGGGTTGATTTGGTAGGGGATCCTTGTGTGTTTTGCCCTCTACCTGTTCTGTCTGTGTTATCTGTATAATCATAAAAAATGGCAAATTAAAAACATTTGAGAAAAAAATATATACAGTGGGGAAAAAAAGTATTTAGTCAGCCACCAATTGTGCAAGTTCTCCCACTTAAAAAGATGAGAGAGGCCTGTAATTTTCATCATAGGTACACGTCAACTATGACAGACAATTTGAGAAAAAAAATTCCAGAAAATCATATTGTAGGATTTTTTATGAATTTATTTGCAAATTATGGTGGAAAATAAGTATTTGGTCACCTACAAACAAGCAAGATTTCTGGCTCTCACAGACCTGTAACTTCTTCTTTAAGAGGCTCCTCTGTCCTCCACTCGTTACCTGTATTAATGGCACCTGTTTGAACTTGTTATCAGTATAAAAGACACCTGTCCACAACCTCAAACAGTCACTCTCCAAACTCCACTATGGCCAAGACCAAACAGCTGTCAAAGGACACCAGAAACAAAATTGTAGACCTGCACCAGGCTGGGAAGACTGAATCTGCATTAGGTAAGCAGCTTGGTTTGAAGAAATCAACTGTGGGAGCAATTATTAGGAAATGGAAGACATACAAGACCACTGATAATCTCCCTCGATCTGGGGCTCCACGCAAGATCTCACCCCGTGGGGTCAAAATGATCACAAGAATGGTGAGCAAAAATCCCAGAACCACACAGGGGGACCTAGTGAATGACCTGCAGAGAGCTGGGACCAAAGTGACAAAGCCTACCATCAGTAACACACTACGCCGCCAGGGACACAAATCCTGCAGTGCCAGACGTGTCCCCCTGCTTAAGCCAGTACATGTCCAGGCCCGTCTGAAGTTTGCTAGAGTGCATTTGGATGATCCAGAAGAGGATTGGGAGAATGTCAGATGAAACCAAAATATAACTTTTTGGTAAAAACTCAACTCGTCGTGTTTGGAGGACAAAGAATGCTGAGTTGCATCCAAAGAACACCATACCTACTGTGAAGCATGGCGGTGGAAAATTCATGCTTTGGGGCTGTTTTTCTGCAAAGGGACCAGGACGACTAATCTGTGTAAAGGAAAGAATGAATGGGGCCATGTATCGTGAGATTTTGAGTGAAAACCTCCTTCCATCAGCAAGGGCATTGAAGATGAAACGTGGCTGGGTCTTTCAGCATGACAATGATCCCAAACACACCGCCCGGGCAACGAAGGAGTGGCTTCGTAAAAAGCATTTCAAGGTCCTGGAGTGGCCTAGCCAGTCTCCAGATCTCAACCCCATAGAAAATCTTTGGAGGGAGTTGAAAGTCTGTGTTGCCCAGCGACAGCCCCAAAACATCACTGCTCTAGAGGAGATCTGCATGGAGGAATGGGCCAAAATACCAGCAACAGTGTGTGAAAACCTTGTGAAGACTTACAGAAAACGTTTGACCTGTGTCATTGCCAACAAAGGGTATATAACAAAGTATTGAGAAACTTTTGTTATTGACCAAATACTTATTTTCCACCATAATTTGCAAATAAATTCATAAAAAATCCTACAATGTGATTTTCTGGATTTTTTTTCCTCATTTTGTCTGTCATAGTTGACGT
Organism: Coregonus lavaretus; assembly: GCF_964263955.1. Taxonomy (NCBI): domain Eukaryota; kingdom Metazoa; phylum Chordata; class Actinopteri; order Salmoniformes; family Salmonidae; genus Coregonus; species Coregonus lavaretus. The sequence goes on from NC_139997.1 coordinate 31,123,138, forward strand.
GTACCTATGATGAAAATTCCAGGCCTCTCTCATCTTTTTAAGTGGGAGAACTTGCACAATTGGTGGCTGACTAAATACTTTTTTTCTCCACTGTATATAGTGCCTTCGGAAAGTATTCAGCCCCCTTGACTTTTTCCACATTTTGTTACGTTACAGCCATATTGTAAAAATTTTTTTTTTAAAGAATCCTCAGTAGATCCTCTCAAGCTCTGTCAGGTTGGATGGGGAGCGTTGCAGCACAGCTATTTTCAGGTCTCTCCAGAGATGTTCAAGTCCAGGCTCTGGCTGGGCCACTCAAGGACATTCAAAGACTTGTCCTGAAGCCACTCTTGCGTTGTCTTGGCTGTGTGCTTAGGGTCGTTGTCCTGTTGGAAGGTGAACCTTTGCCCCTCGGTCCTGACTAGTCTCCCAGTCCCTGCCGATGAAAAACATCCACACAGTATGATGCTGCCACCACCATGCTTCACCGTAGGGATAGTGCCAGGGGTCCTCCAGACGTGACACTTGGCATTCAGGTTCAATCTTAGTTTCATCAGTCCAGAGAATCTTGTTTCTCATGGTCTGAGTCCTTTAGGTGCCTTTTGGCAAACTCCAAGCAGGCTGTCATGTGCCTTTTACTGAGGAGTGGCTTCCGTCTGGCCACTCTACCATAAAGGCCTGATTGGGGTGGAGGCGGGCTCGGCCAGGGAGCTGTGTTTGACGGAGTTGAGGCTGTGGGCCCGGACCCGAGACCAGCTGGTGGAGCGAAAGCTCTCGGCCTCCAGCCAGAAGCGGACCAGGTGGTCAGCCCCGCGGGCCTCCTGGAACTGGATGTAGTATGGCATGGCCACATTGTCCCGCAGAATCTGATCCACCGTCTTAGACAGGCGCGAACGCGTCTCAGAGGCCAGGTAGTTCACACTAGAGCGCCCTGAAACACACAACACTGAATAAAACCACTACACAACCATACAGTATGATAACACTGGACCGCCCTGAAAGACACAATCAACCAATCAATCAAATGTCATTATAAAGCCCTTTTTACATCAGCAGTTCTCACAAAGTCTTTAAAAGTAACCCGGCCTAAACAACCACAGCATTCTGAATAAAACCACTAACACCATACACAATCAATAATAACAAAAGAGAATACTTATAAAAAAATCTATTTAAAAAACCTATTCAACTACGGCACAGTTCCTGGGTCACATGATCAGAGAGGCGATATGAATGAATGACTGAAGCCTGGCTGGAGGCCTCCATTACATAATGGACTACAGTAGGAGCACTAAACAGTGAGCCTTTGGCAGCAATTACAGCCTCAAGTCTTCTTGGGTGTGACGCTACAAGCTTGGCACACCTGTATTTGGGGAGTTTCTCCCATTCTTCTCTGCAAATCCTCTCACGCTCTGTCAGGTTGGATGGGGAGCGTCGCTGCACAGCTATTTTCAGGTCTCTCCAGAGATGTTCGATTGGGTTCAAGTCTGGGCTCTGGCTGGACCACTCAAGGACATTCAGAGACTTGTCCCGAAGCCACTCCTGCGTTGTCTTGGCTGTGTGCAAAGGGTCGTAGTCCTGTTGGAAGGTGAACCTTAGCCCCAGTCTGAGGTTCTGAGCACTCTGGAGCAGGTTTTCATCAACGATCTCTCTGTACTTTGCTACGTTCATCTTTCCCTTGATCCTGACTAGTCTCCCAGTCCCTGCCGCTGAAAAACATCCCCACAGAATGCTGCTGCCGCCACGCTTCACCATAGGGATGGTGCCACGTTCCCGCCAGACGTGACGCTTAGCATTCAGGTCAAAGAGTTTAATCTTGGTTTCATCAGACCGGAGAATCTTGTTTCTCATGGTCTGAGAGTCCTTTAGGTGCCTTTTGGCAAACTCCAAGCGGGCTGTCATGTGCCTTTTACTGAGGAGTGGGTTCCATCTGGAGTGCTGCAGAGATGGTTGTCATTCTGGAAGGTTCTCCCATCTCTACAGAGGAACTCTAGAGTTTTAGAATAAGGCTGTAACGTAACAAAATGTGAAAAAAGTCAAGGGGTCTGAATACTTTCCGCACTGTATGTTTTTAGTATATGTCAATCTAGCAAACCAGGCAACTAAAAGCATAGCTAGCTAATGTTTAGTGAGCTGGCTAACCAGTTCAGATAATGACCATATCATGTAGCTGACAACGTCTTAACTTTAGCTCATTTGTATTAATTATTACAGGAAAATAAACTCACAACAAGATCATTATTTACAAGTTAATGACAAGCTAATGACAGAAAATATATTACGGTTGTGTGTGACAAAATAAAAGCAGGGCATTCTACCGGATAATTTTATAACTTGGACACTGTCTCATTGGCCTAACGTTATATCCTAATTTGACTGTGGTGCAGGTCATGTGGTTCTTCACATTACTGTCTCTGGTAAACACACACTATATCAAATAAAGTCAACATTTATTTGTCACATGCATAGGATACAGAAGATGTAAACTTATTTTTGTTTAGACATCTAGCTAGCTAGCTAAACAATTAACCAAAATCCCAACTCATAACGTTACTACCCTGCATGAATCTGCAGGTAACTAACCAACTAGGTTCAATGTTAGCTAGCTAGCTAACATTAGGCTATAACTAGCAATGCAAATGGCCCTGAGAAACAAATAATATTACTACACATCATACGCATAACGTTAGCTAGTGAGCCAGCCAGTACTCTTTAACTTGCAATGAAAACAACTTTCTGACAAAATAAGAAACATATAATATCTGAAAAAATATCTTACCCATATACATGGATGAACGAAATAAATACCAGACCAAAACCAAACTTTTATAAGACAGGCACCAAATATGCCCATTCCACCCTATCGAACGCTTTTTCAGCATCCAATGATACTGCCACTTTTGGTACTTTCGAGTTCCTGGTATGATTGATTATATTGAAAAATCGGCGGAGATTGTTTGAAGACATCCTGTTTCATATGAACCCTGTTTGATCTAAGTGAATCAATTTTGTATTACTATTTCTACACGAAAAGCCAATACCTTAGCAATGATTTTATAATCCACATTCAAAAGAGATATTGGGCGGAAGGATCCGCATGACAATGGACCCTTATCTTTAAGTAATTTTACATTTTAGCAAACACTCTTGTCCAGAGCGATTTACAGTAGTGAGTGGATACATTTTCATACTTTTTCCCATGCTGGTCCACCGTGGGAATCAAACCCACTACCCTGGCGTTGCAAGCACCATGCTCTACCAACTTAGCCACTTAGGAGTAGGGTAATTTTAGTCATATTGATTTGTGAAGTAAATTTTTTCTCTAGAGCTGCTGTGAGCATAAGTAACATGGTGTTTAGTCATTTGAGACAAATGTGTGTGTGAAATTCCACTGGGAATCCATCATTACCAGGAGATTTCGCATTTTGTAGACTATTAATGGCCTCCACCAGCTCACCTAGGGAAATGTTTCTGTCCATAATATTTTCTCTGGCTAATTAAGGAAATTGTCTATCTTTCATTTAACTTTTGTTTTCGGATTTATACAGTTTGTGATAAAATGTTTTAAAGACTGAGTCCATTGTTATGCTACCATCTGGGGTTTTAATGCTGTGGATGGTACATTCCTCCTCCTCTTTCTTAATTTGCCAAGCAAGCATTTTCCCCACACTTTCACCTTGCTCAACACATTGTTGTTTGGATTTCAGGGCAGCAATCTCTGCAGAGTGGGTGTTTATTGTGTTGTATTCAAGCTTCAAAGTGTTCAACTGTTAAAGGGTGTCAACATTTCTATCTAAGCTGTGTTTTCGTTCTAAGTCGTGGATTTTGTGTTCTAGTATTTCTAAGTCTTTATTGGTCTTATTTTTCTTATGTGAAGAGTAAGACATGATACAACCTCTCATACAGTTGAAGTCGGAAGTTTACATACACCTTAGCCAAATACATTTAAACTCAGTTTTAAACAATTCCTGACATTTAATCCTAGTAAAAATTCCCTGTCTTAGGTCAGTTAGGATCACCACTTTATTTTAAGAATGTGAAATGTCAGAATAATAGTAGAGAGAATGATTTATTTCAGCTTTAATTTCTTTCATCACATTCCCAGTGGGAATGTATTTGGTAGCATTGCCTTTAAATTGTTTAACTTGGGTCAAACGTTTCGGGTAGCCAATAAGTTGGGTGAATTTTGGGCCATTCCTCCTGACAAGGCTGGTGTAACTGAGTCAGGTTTGTAGGCCTCCTTGCTCGCACACGCTTTTTCTGTTCTGCCCACACATTTTCTATAGGATTGAGGTCAGGGCTTTGTGATGGCCACTCCAATACCTTGACTTTGTTGTCTTTAAGCCATTTTGCCACAACTTTGGAAGTATGCGTGGGGTCATTGTCCATTTGGAAGACTAATTTGCGACCAAGCTTTAACTTCCTGACTGATGTCTTGAGATGTTGCTTCAATATATCTACATAATTTTTCTTCCTCATGATGCCATCTATTTTGTGAAGTGCACCAGTCCCTCCTGCAGCAAAGCACTCCCACAGCTTGATGCTGCCACCCCCGTGCTTCACAGTTGGGATGGGGTTCTTCGGCTTGCAAGCTACCTCCTTTTTCCTCCAAACATAACAATGGTCATTATGGCCAAACAGTTATATTTTTGTTTCATCAGACCAGAGTACATTTCTCCAAAAAGTACGATATTTGTCCCCATGTGCAGTTGCAAACCGTAGTCTGGCTTTTTGGAGCAGTGGCTTCTTCCTTGCTGAGCGGCCTTTCAGGTTATGTTTATATAGGACTCGTTTTACTGTGGATATAGATACTTTTGTACCTGTTTCCTCCAGCATCTTCACAAGGTCCTTTGCTGTTGTTCTGGGATTGATCACACCAAAGTACGTTCATCTCTAGGAGACAGAACGCGTCTCCTTCCTGAGCGGTATGACGGCTGCGTGGTCCCATGGTGTTTATACTTGCGTACTATTGTTTGTACAGATGAACGTGGTACCTTCAGGCGTTTGGAGATTGCTCCCAAGGATGAACCAGACTTACGGAGTTCTACAATTTTTCTTCTGAGGTCTTGGCTGATTTCTTTTGATTTCCCCATGATGTCAAGAAAAGAGGCACTGCGTTTGAAGGTAGGCCTTGAAATACATCCACAGGTACACCTCCAATTGACTCAAATGATGTCAATTAGCCTATCAGAAGCTTCTAAAGCCATGACATCATTTTCTGGAATTTTCCAAGCTGTTTAAAGGCACAGTGAACTTAGTGTATCTAGTGTATGTGATACAGTGAATTATAAGTGAAATAATCTGTCTGTAAACAATTGTTGGAAAAATTACTTGTGTCATGCACAAAGTAGATGTCCTAACCGACTTGCCAAAACTATAGTTTGTTAACAAGAAATTTGTGGAGTGGTTTAAAAATGAGTTTTAATGACTCCAACCTAACTGTATGTAAACTTCCGACATGTATATGCTTTAAGAGCTTCCCAGACAACAGGTGGGCATACTTCATTATCTACATTTAATTCAAAAAACATGTCTATCTGTGTGTTGAGATATGAGGTAACCTCCTTATATCCAAGTAACATTGTGTTGAATCGCCATGCCTTTGTTATTGGCATAGGAGGTTTAAGCATAAATGTGAAGGACAATGGTCTATGGTCCGTAATTATTCTTGGAAGGTATTTACATTCAGAAACACAGTCAATTAAAGAAAAGTTTACAATAAAAAAGTGAATTCTTGAATATGATATGTGGACATGAGAGTAATAGGAGTATTCTTTTTCAGTTGGATTTTATATCTCCACAGTTCACATAGACCCATCTCTTTTGATGTTGTGGTTTAATACCTTAGACATGTTAGGAAGAGGATATAGTTTAGTTGATGACTTGTATAAAGTTGCATCCTGCTTTTTTTTTTTTGGGGGGGGGGGGTAAATCAGCTTAATATTGCAGATAGATTGTAACTTATATCAATGTAATTGTCTGCATCACTTCCAATCCCCCATGTTTTTTATATATATACTCCCCTTTATTACTTTTCAACCCCGCCATCCTTTCCCTACTTGGGGTAAATTAGTGAACATCAATGCCCAGGCCTCTACTTCCAGCCTATACTTACTATCTACACCTTATGGACACAGTCAATTTTACAATCATTCTATTTTACTTGTTTTTGCTCCTGAACTACTTCTACTCTCAACCTCTCCGATCATTTTCATGATGTCCGTCCGGTTTGCTTCTATATGCCATATCTTTCTAACTGTGCTCTTTCCCAAAAGCTCCCAACATACAACCTATATACTTATTATGGACACAGTATGCTTACATTATTAGTTATCTTGTTATTATTTGTTGTTATTTGTTATTAGTCCCATCCTTCAACTCCATTCAATACCTCCCATCTATCTCTTAACACCATCCATATAGGATTTCTATTTGCCATATATATTTCAACCGTACTGTGATGTTTTACAAAAGTTCTGAACCTTTCTATTCTCATTGCTTCTACAGATTGTGAATTAAAAAATAACATTTTTGCTAAAAGTATTATTATATTATTGATCGATTGACTATTACTTTACAGATCACCCAGTAATGCTATCTGCAAGGTTAGCTCCAGGTAAATATTGCAATCCTTTAGCCATTCCTGGACCTGTGTCCAAAAACAAGCTACAAATGAACAGAACCAAAACAAATGATCTAATGATTCTGTCTCTTCACAGCAAAATCTGCAGAGCTGGGAAGATTGTATCCCCCATATAAATAACATTCTATTGGTAGCAAGAATTTTATATAATAATTTAAATTGAAAGATTCTAATTTTTGAATCCGGTGTCGTTTTGCGTGTCAGTTCATAAACACTATGCCATGGGATCGGTATGTCAAAAATCTCTTCCCAACTATTTTGCAATCTATATGGGACGGCTGTCAATCCTTTGGTCCTTAAGTGAAACTGTTATTTACTTACTTTCTCCCCCTTCCACTTTCCTCTTCCACTTTTGCGGTAAGGCTGCAATTATTTGGTTGTAATTTTGGGTAGAGCAGACATTTCCATATGTTTTTGTTAGCTGCATGTGCGACATAACTCCACCAGTCCTACCGATGATATCATTTACGAAGATTATACCTTTTTTAAACATTCTGTCAAAAAATAAAGGTTTTTTGTTAATTAGTATATTTGAATTTAACCACAATATTTGTTGCATTATTTCTTCTGTCGTTTCTGGAGGTTTAAATTGAAATTGCAACCAACTTTCTATGGCTTGTTTTAGAAATAGTGATATTTGGGAGATGATTTCCTTTTCAAATAACTGAAAATGAGTTGTTGTAATCTGAATAAAAGGAAAAAGGCCATTCTTGAACATTGGGTGAGACAATCTTACTAATTTGCTTGAGAACCAGTTCGGATTTAAGTATAACTTTTATATGACTGAATCTTTTAGTGATACAGTGAGGGGAAAAAGCATTTGATCCCCTGCTGATTTTGTACGTTTGCCCACTGACAAAGACATGATCAGTCTATAATTTTAATGGTAGGTTTATTTGAACAGTGAAAGACAGAATAACAACAAAAAAATCCAGAAAAATGCATGTCAGAAATGTTATAAATTGATTTGCATTTTAATGAGGGAAATAAGTATTTGACCCCTCTGCAAAACATGACTTAGTACTTGGTGGCAAAACCCTTGTTGGCAATCACAGAGGTCAGACGTTTCTTGTAGTTGGCCACCAGGTTTGCACACATCTCAGGAGGGATTTTGTCCCACTCCTCTTTGCTGATCTTCTCCAAGTCATTAAGGTTTCGAGGCTGACGTTTGGCAACTCAAACCTTCAGCTCCCTCCACAGATTTTCTATGGGATTAAGGTCTGGAGACTGGCTAGGCCACTCCAGGACCTTAATGTGCTTCTTCTTGAGCCACTCCTTTGTTGCCTTGGCCGTGTGTTTTGGGTCATTGTCATGCTGGAATACCCATCCACGACCCATTTTCAATGCCCTGGCTGAGGGAAGGAGTTTCTCACCCAAGATTTGACAGTACATGTCCCCGTCCATCGTTCCTTTGATGCGGTGAAGTTGTCCTGTCCCCTTAGCAGAAAAACACCCCCAAAGCATAATGTTTCCACCTCCATGTTTGACGGTGGGGATGGTGTTCTTGGGGTCATAGGCAGCATTCCTCCTCCTCCAAACACGGCGAGTTGAGTTGATGGCATAGAGCTCGATTTTGGTCTCATCTGACCACAACACTTTCACCCAGTTCTCCTCTGAATCATTCAGATGTTCATTGGCAAACTTCAGACGGGCCTGTATATGTGCTTTCTTGAGCAGGGGGACCTTGCGGGCGCTGCAGGATTTCAGTCCTTCACGGCGTAGTGTGTTACCAATTGTTTTCTTGGTGACTATGGTCCCAGCTGCCTTGAGATCATTGACAAGATCCTCCCGTGTAGTTCTGGGCTGATTCCTCACTGTTCTCATGATCATTGCAACTCCACGAGGTGAGATCTTGCATGGAGCCCCAGGCCGAGGGAGATTGACAGTTCTTTTGTGTTTCTTCCATTTGCGAATAATCGCACCAACTGTTGTCACCTTCTCACCAAGCTGCTTGGCGATGGTCTTGTAGCCCATTCCAGCCTTGTGTAGGTCTACAATCTTGTCCCTGACATCCTTGGAGAGCTCTTTGGTTTTGGCCATGGTGGAGAGTTTGGAATCTGATTGATTGATTGCTTCTGTGGACAGGTGTCTTTTATACAGGTAACAAACTGAGATTAGGAGCACTCCCTTTACGAGTGTGCTCCTAATCTCAGCTCGTTACCTGTATAAAAGACACCTGGGAGCCAGAAATCTTTCTGATTGAGAGGGGGTCAAATACTTATTTCCCTCATTGAAATGAACATTCAATTTATAACATTTTTGACATGCGTTTTTCTGGATTTTTTTGTTGTTATTCTGTCTCTCACTGTTCAAATAAACCTACCATTAAAATTATAGACTGATCATGTCTTTGTCAGTGGGCAAACTTACAAAATCAGCAGGGGATCAAACACTTTTTTCCCTCACTGTAGGTCTAATGCTTTAATATTTAATTTCTGTCCTCCGAATTCATATTCATTATATAAATAGGCCCTTTTAATTTTGTCTGGCTTGCCGTTCCAAATAAAATTGATTTATTTTTTTCTCATATAATTTAAAACACTGTTCGCTAGGCGTAGGCAAGACCATAAGCAAATAGGTAAACTGGGATAATACTAAAGAGTTAATCAGGGTGATTTTTCCACAAATTGACAGGTATTTACCTTTCCATGGTAGTAAGATTTTATCTATTTTTGCTAACTTTCTATTAAAATGTATTGAAGTGAGATCATTTATTTCCTTTGGGATATGTATTCCGAGTATATCCACATCACCATCAGACCATTTTATTGGTAAACTACATGGTAATGTAAAAATTGTATTTTTTAGTGATCCAATACGTAATATAGTACATTTGTCATAATTTGGTTGTAATCCAGAGAGGTTAGAAAATGTATCTAGATCCTCTATGAGGCTGTGGAGGGATTCTAGTTGTGGATTTAAAAGAAAACATGAATCATCAGCGTACAATGACACCTTTGTTTTTAAGCCCTGGATTTCTAATCCTCTGATATTATTACTGGATCTGATTTTAATAGCTAACATCTCGATGGCCACAATAAATAGATATGCCGATAGTGGACAACCTTGTTTCACTCCTCTTGACAGTTTAAAACTTTCTGAGAAATAGCCATTATTTACTATTTTACACCTAGGGTTACTATACATGATTTTGACCCATTTTATAAGAGATTCTCCAAAATTGAAATGCTCCAGGCATTTATATATAATCCCCAGTCGTACTTTATCAAATGCCTTTTCGAAGTCTGCTATGAATAGCAGGCCTGGTTTCCCATATTTTCCATAGTGTTCTATTGTTTCCAATACTTGCCTTATATTATCTCCAATGTATCTTCCATGTAAAAAACCTGTCTGATTAGAATGAATAATATCCAACAATACCTTTTTAATTCTATGCGCTATACATTTTGCTAGAATTTTTGCATCACAACACTGAAGTGTAAGGGGCCTCCAATTTTTTTAATGGACTGGATCTTTATATTTTCCACTTGTATCCTGTTTCAGTAATAATGAGATCAGACCTTCTTCTTGAGTGTCAGATAATCTACCATTTACATTGAGAATTTTTGTAAAATATCGTTATTTAACTTTGGGTTGTCTTCATTTGGGCAATAGCAATTCAGGAAAGTTACTTTTTATTGTGCCAGGTCTCATTTTACCATGATAAAACTTCCATTTGGGTCTGTAGTAATTTCTGTAGACTTAAATGGGACTTTTTTATCAATGACAATTGATTTTCCTTTGCATCTTGAGGAGTAGGTGAAGGAGATTGCCAACACATCCCAAGCTCGCCCAAACCTTTAACTTTTTATTGCTGATAGGTGAGTTTCTTGTACAAAACAGATGTTGGTGTTATTATTTTTCAAATATGGAAATACCTTAATTATTTTGGCTGGCTGCACAATTCCATTGACATTCAATGTCACACATGTTAATGTATTCATACAGTATCGTAAGTATTATCCACAACGCGTGATATTGAGATGGATCTTTACATATTTGTTGTCTCATATTGACTCCATACATTGTAAGGTGTTGATACGCTACATAAACAGCTCCAATGAAAATAGTGTTGAACAATCCTCAAGCTTCTTAGTGGGCATTTATTCACAATAAATAGAAAAGAAAACAATAAATCCCTCATGTTCCTCTTTCCCGCCCTCCCCTTTCCCCTTTGATGCTTTCCGCATGAATCTGTCCTGTACTGTTGCACAGGTGAGAGAGTGACCTTATTGGTGCCTCCATAGTGGCTATTCCCTTTAATGCAGGTTATTTGTCAGTTACTAAGTCACTATGCAATACAGACTTACAGTGCCTTCAGAAAGTATTCATACCCCTTGACTTATTCCACATTTGTGACCCGTTTCAAGAAGCAAGGTGTATGTCGCACGTCACTACTTCACAGGAGAGGCATTTTAACGTTTTATTTTATTTATTTTTTTGGCAGAAATGCCTTCTGGAACATGTGAACTTTCATGTGCCTTAATAACAAACTTGTATGTCATCTGTAAATACTAATACAATTGTTAAATTACGAGCCTAGTTTGTTTAGCCACGGAAAAAGACAGGAACCTTCCCGCTTGCCATGATTGGCTGAGATAATGGATGGGCTGCACATGCCCAGAGATGAGTTCAGATTGGTCTGCCGTGTGTGACGACCCTCCCACTCTGTCTGCCGAATTCTTTCTTTGTTCTTGTTTTCCTTAATAGGATGTCGGTGGGCGGAGCTGGGAGGGCTCGGGTGTGTCCCAGGGATAAATACACCTTTCCCCCGTTCATTGTGGAGACTCTCTCCATGCAGACGCACTGTTGGATTTTGGTTGTGGCATTATTATTATTATTATTATATTTGTTTGTTTGCTTGCTTTGGTGCCTTTCAACACTCCTCATTATCACATCTATGCACGCATCCACTCACTTACACTACTGATTACTGACCACACACACACACCATTGTTAATTGTATATAGTTTGCTTTAGTTAATAAATATATTTTGTTATTCCTTATCTCCAAGTTGTCTCCCTATTTGTTACGATCTACGAGCCGGTTCGTGACAAATGGGGGTTCGTCCGGGAACATCATCATAAGGTTGGTTCCTAGACATTTTGGTGTATAGTATTTTGTTGCATTATGATTGGTTAATGTTACTTGGGATGCGCTTTGGTTGGTATTCACTGCATAGTCTAATAAGTGTTTGGTATTGTGCCTTAAAGACGTATCAGTGATTTTGGTTGTCCGGTGATGTTATCAAACGGTGCGCTACCTGGTAAAGTATGCTAGTAGGCCTAATACTAGTGTTTGGGTAACTGGTATGAGTATTTTGTTTGGGAGGAAACGTGGAGTTAGTGTTCGATAAACTCTTTAGGTGCTTTGTTTGCATCTTTTGGTAAATGTTTTTGTTGTTGTGATGTTTGGTAGGCCCAGTGTTGGTTGCCTTTTGTTTGTTAAACTAGCCACTGCAGTGGATAGTTTTGTGTGCTGCGTTGGAGAGAGTACATTGGTTCGTTTCCAGGCCCCTGCCCAGGCTGGAAACTCTTGCTCTACTCACTGTTGGGACATCGGTCCGAGGAGGTGAGTACAATCGGCTGTGTACCTCAGTGGGAGATTTGGGTAGGGTAGTGCTATTTGCTACCTGGAGCTATAGCCTTTCTTTTCCCCTGTTAGGCTTAGCGATTTGTTCCACTTTGGAATACGTTGGGCATAGTTATTTTGTTTGTTTTTGTGTGGTGTACGTGGATGGAGCAGTTGTCTCGGGGGCACATCCGTGGCTTGGGTGGAATCCGCCAGTGTGCTGTTTTTTCCCCCCATGCCAGTGGGCTACAGTGTGTAATTACCCACTGCGAATCTGCACGAAGACCAGGGTTGAGTTATTGTAGGATTTGGGGAAGCTCCTTATATATCTCATCTCTCGCCTGTGGTGTCCAGTGTGATTGGCTCTTCTCTTGTTGTGGTCTGGTGTGCTCAGCAGAGGGGAAGAGCGAGATTCTTTTTAGAAGTTATTTGTGACTATGGCGTCTAATATAGACTAGTTAATTCGCTTTCCATCAGAGGAACTGTTAGAATTATGTACTAAAGAATAGCTGTTGAAGATTGCTGAACACTACCGGGTTGAAATTAGTGATAAATGTCTAAAGAAATTCTGTAAAGTTGATATTCAAGGCCAATCTGATGGAGAGTGATATACTGGAAGTTACCACTGGGGCAGTCTCTGGTTTTGTTACAATGGCCGCTCCGTTTGTTAGCCCTAGTGGTGGTTATTTTGAACAGCAGAAATAACTGCTTCTGTTACAGTTAGAGCATGATCGTGTTAAGTATGAAAAGGAATTGGAATTTAAACAGGATTTGGAGCGTGCTAAAATCAAGCTGCAACGAGCGGTTAGAATTGGTTAGGGAAGGAAAGCTCTCGAGGGAGAGTTTGCTTTGGGAACGTGACCCTGATTTACCTAGGGGTCGCTCCTCTCTCAGTCGTGCCCCGGACACATTTTATATTGTTGGAAACTTACGGCTGTTGCCAAAATTAATGAGAAGGACCCTGAGACGTTATTTTCGTTGTTTGAGCATGTTGCTGACGCTAGGAGTTGGCCTGACTCTGATCGCACTTTAATGTTGCAGTGTGTTGACTGGTAAAGCGCAGGAAGCATATTCATCTCTTGCTGTAGCTGACAGTGTCAGCTATGATAAGGTTAAAATGGTTGTGTTACAGATTTACTAATTGGTTCCTGAGGCTTACCGCCAACAATTTAGAATTTTAAAAAGGGCTGACAAACACTCATGTTGAGTTTGCGCAAGAGTTATCTTCACAGTTTAATCGCTGGTGTTCCGCCTCCGCGGTTACGACTTTCCAGGGGCTGTGTGATCTGATTATGCTAGAGCAATTTAAGGACACAATCCCTGATCGAATAGCCACATACATTAACAAACGAAAAGTGAAGACAGTCTCTGAAGCTGCGGTTTTGGTGGACGAGTATGTTTTGACTCTCAAAACTGGCTTTGCAGATCCCCGTATTCGGAGTGAGTGGGGACGTTCTGAAAGATTTGGGTCTCGCCCACCGAGATACTCTGGTTCACGGGCAGAGCTTCATTCGTCTAGGGCTGAGCCTGGCTCCCGTGGTAAAGCTAACTTCGGTCAAGTGTGTCACTACTATCAGGGTTCAGGTCATTGGAAAAATTAATGTCCTGTTCTCAGGGCTAACGTTAAACCTAGGCCTACGGCGTTAGCAGTGCCTGTCCCACATCAGTTCACTCCTGTCAAGGTGCATGTGAAAGTTCCAATTGACCCAGATAATTTACCTTTCATTACGGACGGTTTTGTGTCTGTTAGGAAGTAATGACCTAGTGCCAGTGAAGATCCTAAGGGACACAGGTGCCTCTGAGTCATTTGTGTTAGTCTGTGTTACCCTTCTCTGCTGAGACTGATTCAGGGAATAGTTTTTTAATTAGGGGAATCAGTTTGAATACTGTCTGTTCCATTGCATAAACTGATGTTGGATTCTGAACTGTTGAAAGGCGAGGTAGTTGTAGGGGTGTGTCCTTCGTTGCCTATTGAGGGTATCGACATTATCCTTGGGAATAACTTGGCTGGTGAGAGTGTATGGCCTGTCGTGTCTCCATCTCTAGTGGTTTCCTGTAAGCCGTCATTTGTACGGATTCCTGATGAGAGCGTGTAGAGTTACCCAGAGGTGTTCTCTGCGTGCGTGGAGATGCGTTCCATGAGCCGTGGAGACCTGGTCACAGCGCCGGCTAATGATAATGGTACAAAGAAATCTGTCACTACTTTCCCTGTTATCCCGTTATCTGTGCCCTGCTCTGATCTAATCAAAGAGCAACGGGTTGACCCAACATTAGAAGAGTTGCGTGACAAAATTGTGCCTGGGGAACAGTTGTGAGATGTCACCCATGGCTATTTTCTCCAGGATGTCCTGATGAGAAAATGGGTGCCTCATGGTAGTGGTTTTGTGGGGGAGGCAATTATTCAGGTTGTGGTACCAGCTAAGGTTCGTGAGTTTGTGCTGAACATTTCCCACGACAATGTTGCTGGCCATGCGTGACAACCTACAATCGCATACTGAGACATTTATTTTGGCCTAGGTTAAAGAGGGATGTTTCTGCCTTCATCAAAACCTGTCACACCTGTCAATTAACGGGTAAACCTAATCAAGCTATTAAGCCGGTACCGCTGTTTCCTATTCCCATACTCAGCCAACCTTTTGCCTATCTGATTATACACTGTGCTGGCCCTCTTCCTTGCTCTAAGAATGGTAGTAGTTACCTGTTCACTGTGATGTGTCAGACCACTAGGTTTCCTGCTGCCTATCCTCTCAGGTAGCTTAGTGGTTAAGAGCGTTGTGCCAGTAACCGAAAGGTCGCTGGTTCTAATCCCCGAGCCGACTAGGTGAAAAATCTGTCGATGTGCCCTTGAGCAAGGCACTTAACCCTAATTGCTCATGTAAGTCGCTCTGGATAAGAGTGTCTGCTAAATGACTAAACAAAATACAAAAATATGACTAAGTCTGGGCTAAAAGCTTTGACTCAGTTTATCACCATACACGCTCACCCTAAGGTCATTCAGCGTGATCAAGGTTCTAATTTCACCTCTAATCTGTTTGGTCAGGTTCTCCAACAGCTCCATATTAAACATAATTTGGCTAGCTCCTATCATGCTCAAAGTCAAGGTGCGCTGGAACGTTTCCATCAAACACTTAAGTCTTTGTTGAGAGCTTATTGTACGGAGATGGATAAGGATTGGGAGGAGGGGTTGCCTTGGTTACTGTTAGCCACCAGGGAAGTTTCACAGGAGAGCACAGGTTTCAGTCCAAATTACCTTGTGTTCGGACATAGTGTTCATGGACTTCTAACGGTGCTCCAGGATGACTGGAAGTCTCCTGATCTACCCCAGTCTCTGTATCTTATGTATGTGATTTCCTGCGATGCCTGTACGCTGCTGGTGAGATGGCTGAAGAGAAGCTATCATCTTCACAAGGGAGGATGAAAGGCATATTTGATCGGCGAGCTGAGCCTCGTCACTTTAGTTCAGGTGACCAGGTTCTTGCTCTGCTGCCAATTGTTGGTTCTCCTTTTCACGCCAAGTTTCAAGGTCCATATACGGTTGTGTGCCAGTGCACTGAGCAAAACTATCTAGTTGCCACTCCGGAATGGAGGAAAGCGCACCAACTGTGCCATGTAAATCTGTTAAAACCCTATTACGCACGTTCCTCTGGGGCCGAAGAGTGTGAGTCCGCAGAGGACGGTAAACCTGTTCTTTTGGCCGGTACTGTTACATTGCTGGGTTCTTATTTTTGTCATGCTGTGTCTGTGCATTGTGAGGATGTCCCTGGTCCCGACAATTGCATACTGCAGGGTAGATTGAAAAATTCAAAGACACTGGATGTTTTGGATAACCTTCTCACTCATCTACCTGCTGATAGGCCAGATGAGTTGGTTGGATTGATTCGGTGTTTTCCAGTTTTGTTTTCTGATACACCTACTCGTACAAACTTAATAGAAGATGATATTGACGTTGGGGATGCTGACCCCATCCGTCAGCGGTTCTATAGAGTTTATCAGAGAAACGGCATTGTCTGGATGCTGAGGTAAGGTACATGCTGGTAAGGTACAACCTTCTTTCTCTAGCTGGGCTTCTCCCTATGTCTTGGTCAGTAAACCGGATGGGACCAACATATTTTGTACGGACTACCTTAAGGTAAACAGTGTCACTAAGCCAGATTCATTTCCTCTTCCTCGGATGGAGGACTGCGTTGATCAGGTCGTAGCAGCTAAGTTTGTGAGCAAGTTAAAGGGCTATTGGCAGGTGCCACTGATGTGTAGGGCATGTGAAATCTCTGCCTTTATTACATCCTCTGGTCTCTACTCGTATTCGGTAATGAGTTTCGGCATGCGTAATACACCTGCCACTTTTCAGTGCCTTATGAATAGGGTTGTCTCCGGTCTGGTCGGGTGCGCTGTTTATCTGGACGATGTAGTGGTTTATGCAGATACTTGGGAGGAGCATCTGTCCCGTATTCAAGCCTTGTTCGACCGCCTTGTGGTGGGTCGCCTCACTATCAATCTGGCTAAGTGTGAGTTTGCTCAGGCAACCGTTACGTACCTTGGTAAGGTGGTTGTGCAGGGTCAAGTGCGTCCTGTTCGGGCTAAAGTGGTAGCTATTGATGCTTTTCCACCCCCAACTACTAAAAAGGAACTGATGCGTTTCTTGGGAAAGATTGGTTATTACCGTGGTTTCTGTAGGAACTTCTCTACCGTAGTCTCTTCCCTGACAGATTTGCTGAAAGCTAAGGCGGTTTACATCTGGTCTCCTCTCTGTCAACAGGCTTTTGAAGATGCAAAGAGGTTGCTCACCTCAACTCCGGTGCTGGCTGCTCCTTGCGTGGATTTGTCATTCACCTTGCACGTGGATGCGAGTCATGTGGGGGCAGTTGCAGTCCTGCTGCAAGCAGATGTGTCCGGTGTTGAGGCCTGTTAGTTTATTTTCCAATAAATGTAACCGTTATCAGTTGAACTACTCTGTGGTGGAAAAAGAAGCGCTAGCACTCATATGGGGCTACAACACTTCGAGGTGTATGTCTGGGCGGGTGTACCTATTGTGGTCTACACTGACCATAACCCTTTCACCTTCTTGAGGTCTGTGTCCCAACCAGAGGATAATGAGATGGTGTTTGTTTTTACAGGCCTTCCATCTCGATGTGCGGCACATCAGGGGGACTGATAATGTTGTTGCTGTCTCGTACGCCATGGTCCTGAACGAATCTGGTCTTATTGATCGGTGGACACGTGTTTTCTCATATGCGTTGTCCCCGAGTGTATGCGTGTCGTCCACGTGACTGACTACTGTTTATTTTGTGTTGTCCTGTTGCTCCTGTTTTCTGTTCCCTGCTGTTCTCGTTTTCTGCTTTCCTCTTAAAGGTTGCTTCCTGTGCGCGAAGGTTGCTGAGGTCTGGGGAGGACGAGGTTGGCTGGGGCAGTATTTCATTTGTGTGTGTGTATGTATGGTTGGTGTGGTGTTCCGGGGTCCTTGGTGGTCCCTGGTTTCATGGGGGGTGGGGGGAGACCCTCCCACTCTGTCTGCCGAAGTCTCTCTTTGTTCTTGTTTTCCTTAATAGGATATCGGTGGGCGGAACCGGGAGGGTCGTCAGAGAAATGGGACACGGTGTGTCCCAGAGATAAATACACCTTTCCCCCAGACACACTGTTGGATTTTGGTTGTGGCAGTTTTGTTTGTTTGCTTTGGCACCTTTCAACAGTCATTATCACATCTATGCACGCATCCACTCACTTACACTACTGTTTACTGACTACATACACCATTGTTAATTGTATATAAACTCAGCAAAAAAAGAAACGTCCCTTTTTCAGGACCCTGTCTTTCAAAGATAATTCGTAAAAATCCAAATAACTTCACAGATCTTCATAGTAAAGAGTTTAAACACTGTTTCCCATGCTTGTTCAATGAACCATAAACAATTAATGAACATGCACCTGTGGAACGGTCGTTAAGACACTAACAGCTTACAGATGGTAGGCAATTAAGGACACAGTTATGAAAACTTAGGACACTAAAGAGGACTTTCTACTGACTCTGAAAAACATAAAAGGAAAGATGCCCAGGGTCCCTGCTCATCTGCGTGAACGTGCCTTAGGCATGCTGCAATGAGTCATGAGGACTGCAGATGTGGCCGGGGCAATAAATTGCAATGTCTGTACTGTGAGACGCCTAAGACAGCGCTACAGGGAGACAGGATGGACAGCTGATCATCCTCGCAGTGGCAGACCACGTGTAACAACATCTGCACAGGATCGGTACATCCGAACATCACACCTGCGGGACAGGTACAGGATGGCAACGACTGCCCGAGTTACACCAGGAATGCACAATCCCTCCATCAGTGCTCAGACTGTCCACAATAGGCTGAGAGAGACTGGACTGAGGGCTTGTAGGCCTGTTGTAAGGCAGATCCTCACCAGACATCACCGGCAACAACGTCGCCTGTGGGCACAAACCCACCGTCGCTGGACCAGACAGGACTGGCAAAAAGTGCTCTTCACTGACGAGTCGTGGTTTTGTCTCACCAGGGGTGATGGTCGGATTCGCGTTTATCGTTGAAGGAATGAGCATTACACCGAGGCCTGTACTCTGGAGCGGGATCGATTTGGAGGTGGAGGGTCCGTCATGGTCTGGGCGGTGTGTCACAGCATCATCGGACTGAGCTTGTTGTCATTGCAGGCAATCTCAACGCTGTGCGTTACAGGGAAGACATCCTCCTCCCTCATGTGGTACCCTTCCTGCAGGCACATCCTGATATGACCCTCCAGCATGACAATGCCACCAGCCATACTGCTCGTTCTGTGCGTGATTTCCTGCAAGACAGGAATGTCAGTGTTCTGCCATGGCCAGTGACGAGCCCGGATCTCAATCCCATTGAGCACGTCTGGGACCTGTTGGATCGGAGGCTGAGGGCTAGGGTCATTCCCCCCAGAAATGTCCGGGAACTTGCTGGTGCCTTGGTGGAAGAGTGGGGTAACATCTCACAGCAAGAACTGGCAAATCTGGTGAAGTCCATGAGGAGGAGATGCACTGTAGTACTTAATGCAGCTGGTGGCCACACCAGATACTGACTGTTACTTTTGATTTTGCCCCCCCCCCCCCCCCCGAGTTTAGTTTGCTTTAGTTAATAAATATATTTTGTTATTCCTTATCTCCAAGTTGTCTCCCTATTTGTTACGGGCGACGAGCCGGTTCGTGACATGTAGGACGCTTCTGTCTGTAGCATGAGCTGCTCAATATGTGTAGATAATACCTGCTACTGCAGCTTTTTTGAAAGATATAACGTTAGCCATGGAGCTCTGAAAAAGTGTTGCTACTGCTCTCAACAACATTGCTGCCCAGAATTTAGCATGCACTATAGACAGATCAGTTGGAAAATGTTTTGGTGGACTACGTTCACACCCACTTATGCCTTAGCCCCACCCATCTCTTTACAATAAAAACTCCAGGCTAAAATACATCTAGCAAAGTGGATGGGTCTCTATTGTCTAGACATGTACACATGTTCATGAAATACAATAGATGGCCATAATCACCCCCAGACACACCTGGCTAACTTGATGGGACATGTAATCATTCTCATGGTTTTAAGGTGCGTTTTAAAAATGAAATATATACAGTCGTGGTCAAAAGTTTTGAGAATGACACAAATACTAACTTTCACAAAGTCTGCTGCCTCAGTTTTAATGATGGCAATTTGCATATACTCCAGAATGTCATGAAGAGTGATCAGATGAATTGCAATTAATAGCAAAGTCCCTCTTTGCCATGAAAATGAACTTAATCCCCAAAAAACATTTCCACTGCATTTCAGCCCTGCCACAAAAGGACCAGCTGCCATCATGTCAGTGATTCTCTCGTCAACACAGGTGAGAGTGTTGACGAGGACAAGGCTGGAGATCACTCTGTCATGCTGATTGAGTTAGAATAACAGACTGGAAGCTTTAAAAGGAGGATGGTGCTTGAAATCATTGTTCTTCCTCTGTTAACCATGGTTACCTGCAAGGAAACACGTGCCGTCATTGCTTTGCACAAAAAGGGCTTCACAGGCAGGAATATTGCTGCTAGTAAGATTGCACCTGGTGGGTACGCCCACCCAGGTAGTGGCAGTGCTGGCAACACTGGCTGCAGTAACCCATGGGGAGGGGGTCACACTCGGACAATCAGAGAGGGGGTTTATCATTGTGGCCCAGGTGGCACAAAATAATCAAAGGTCTGACCGCATGGAGATGCTTGGGAAAATGGTTACAACAGGGGATCAGAGTGTTTGTGTCTCAGGTGAAGAGGGTGGATCTGATCTCCATCACCTAGGACTTGACATAGATTAAGTAGATTAATCAAATCTCACATTGTTATCAATTTCTGCTCAATCTGCATGCTTTCTCAATCAGCTTTAACTGTATGTGCACTCGTAGATCAAGTTATTTCTCGAGTTGGGCTCTGGGATATAACAGCCGTTGAGTATCGGATTTTATGGTGGATTGTGGAGGAGGGGGGTTGAGTGTGTTGGAGTATGTGAGTATGTGCGTGTGTGCTTGTCTGGCATCTGTTGTGGGGGGGGGTGGGGATGTTGGGGGGGGGGGGGGGGGGGGGTATGGGATGGACCGCGGGAATTATTTGCTAGGATAATAATTGCTTGTCAATGAATTAAATGTAATACAATGGCAATCCTGGTTATATGTTAGAATCCTATGCGTGAACTGCCGACTTTATTACGCATATTAATTGATAATGATGGAAAATAGGATATGCATAATAAAAAATAAAAAAATAGTTATATAGATATATATATATATAGAGGTGAAAGCATTGGAAATGCTTTTGGCGGTTAACCTGCTTCTGTTTTGTGGGTGGCACTGTGTGCTGTTTTCGATGGATGGGTCCTGGCCTCTCGGGGCCTTAGGGATACGGAGGGACGTGGGTGGGATGCTGATCACTGGGATGACGGCTCAACTTGGGATGGGGAGGGGCTTTAGCGGGGGAATTAGTGGAGAACAATTGAAGGGTTACTCCGTAGCAATGCAAATATCACGGTACAGCTATATGGACACTCAATCATTACGCTATTTTTTATTGGTAAATTTACAAACATATATAATGATAAATAGACTTGAAACTTGTATCTCATTATGGTGTATGGTGAAATAAGTATAGCCAGTTATAATTGTAATGGCTTAGCTGATAATAACAAAAGAAGAACAATATTTACATGGCTCAAAGAGAAGGAATATAATATCTATTGTATACAGGAAACTCATTCAACAATTCGAGATGAAGTAGCGTGGAAAAAAGAATGGGGGGGGGGGAAATATACTTCTCCCATGGGCAAAGAAATTCAAAAGGGGTGATGATATTAATTAATAGTAATTTCGATCCGAATGTGCAAATTGTCCAAATAGATACGCAAGGTAGATGGATTATTTTAAATATGGTATTGGACCATAAACAGATATGGCTCATTAACCTTTACGGACCAAATAATGATGATCCACAATTCTTTGACAATATATATAATAAATTATCAAGCCTGCAAGCAACTCAAGACAATATTATTATGGTGGGGGATTATAATACTGTTTTAAATAGCTCAATGGACCGAAAAGGAAATCACACCACAAACAATCACCCACATGCTCTTAAGGAAATTGTGAATGTCATGGATACATTAGAACTAGTAGATATATGGAGGCTTAAACATGCTGATCTAGTGAGATATACATGGCGGAGACTGAATCAAGCTAGTCATCTTGACTTCTTTCTTATCTCATTCTCGTTGGCACCAAAAGTAAAAAAAGTGTTGATAGGGGACAGAATGCGGTCGGACCATCATATAATAGGCATATACATTACTCTGACTGAATTTCCACGTGGGCGAGGATATTGGAAATTTAATCAAAGCCTATTAGATGATAATTTATTTATAATTAGAACAAAGGAATTTATAACTGACTTTTTCCAACATAACATAGGTACAGCGAATCCCCTTATTTTATGGGACACCTTTAAATGTGCCTTTAGAGGCCATGCAATTCAGTACTCAAAAAAAAAAAAAAAGCAATTTAGGTCAAAAGAGTTTATACTAAGAAAGGAAATAGAAAGTCTAACAGAACAGATAGATGGCAATAAAAACTGTAACATAGAGGCTCAGAATAAATTAGAGGAAAAACAAAAAGAAATGGAAAAACTTATTCAAGAAAGATCAAGTGTAATATATTATAAAAATAAAGCAAACTGGATGGAATATGGGGAAAAATGCACAAAATTCTTTTTTAATCTTCAACATAGGAATGCTACCAAAAAGAACTTAATGAAACTGGTTACAATTGACGGAGTCACCCATAATTCACCTAATGATATTTTGAAGGAAGAAACAAAGTATTTTAAGCATATGTTTTCTTTTCAGTCGCCTCCATCTCCTCTAACTGAAGCTAATTGTAGAGATTTTTTTTCTATTGATAATGTCAAATTAACAGCCACACAGAAAGACTCATGTGAAGGTGAAATTACAGAGGAGGAACTTCTGGATGCAATTAAAGACTTTAAGTCCGGGAAAACTCCAGGGTTGGATGGCATACCAATCGAGGTATACCAAACCTTTTTTGATATACTAAGAGGACCGTTATTAGCATGTTTTAACCACTCCTATGTAAATGGTAGATTATCTGACACTCAAGAAGAAGGTCTGATCTCATTATTACTGAAACAGGATACAAGTGGAAAATATAAAGATCCAGTCCATTTACAAAATTGGAGGCCCCTTACACTTCAGTGTTGTGATGCAAAAATCCTAGCAAAATGTATAGCGCATAGAATTAAAAAGGTATTGTCGGATATTATTCATTCTAATCAGACAGGTTTTTTACATGGAAGATACATTGGAGATAATATAAGGCAAGTATTGGAAACAATAGAACACTATGGAAAATATGGGAAACCAGGCCTGCTATTCATAGCAGACTTCGAAAAGGCATTTGATAAAGTTCGACTGGAATTTATATATAAATGCCTGGAGCATTTCAATTTTGGAGAATCTCTTATAAAATGGGTCAAAATCATGTATAGTAACCCTAGGTGTAAAATAGTAAATAATGGCTATTTCTCAGAAAGTTTTAAACTGTCAAGAGGAGTGAAACAAGGTTGTCCACTATCGGCATATCTATTTATTGTGGCCATCGAGATGTTAGCTATTAAAATCAGATCCAATAATAATATCAGAGGATTAGAAATACAGGGCTTAAAAACAAAGGTGTCATTGTACGCAGATGATTCATGTTTTCTTTTAGATCCACAACTAGAATCCCTCCACAGCCTCATAGAGGATCTAGATACATTTTCTAACCTCTCTGGATTAAAACCAAATTATGATAAATGTACTATATTACGTATTGGATCACTAAAAAATACAATTTTTACATTACCATGTAGTTTACCAATAAAATGGTCTGATGGTGATGTGGATATACTCGGAATACATATCCCAAAGGAAATAAATGATCTCACTTCAATACATTTTAATAGAAAGTTAGCAAAAATAGATAAGATCTTACTACCATGGAAAGGAAAATACCTGTCAATTTGTGGAAAAATCACCCTGATTAACTCTTTAGTATTATCCCAGTTTACCTATTTGCTTATGGTCTTGCCTACGCCTAGCAAACAGTTTTTTAAATTATATGAGAAAAAAATATTCAATTTTATTTGGAACGGCAAGCCAGACAAAATTAAAAGAGCATATTTATATAATGAATATGAATTCGGAGGACAGAAATTATTAAATATTAAAGCATTAGACCTATCACTAAAATCTTCAGTCATCCAAAAGTTATACTTAAATCCGAACTGGTTCTCAAGCAAATTAGTAAGATTGTCTCACCCACTGTTCAAGAAAGGCCTTTTTCCCTTTATTCAGATTACAACCTCTCACTTTCAGTTATTTGAAAAGGAAATAATCTCCCAAATGTCACTATTTCTAAAACAAGCCATAGAAAGTTGGTTGCAATTTCAATTTAATCCTCCAGAAACGACAGAACAAATAATGCAACAAATATTGTGGTTAAATTCAAATATACTAATTGACAAAAAACCTTTATTTTCTGACAGAATGTTTAAAAAAGGTATAATCTTCGTAAATGATATCATCGGTAGGACTGGTGGAGTTATGTCGCACATGCAGCTAACAAAAACATATGGAAATGTCTGCTCTATCCAAAATTACAACCAAATAATTGCAGCCTTACCGCAAAAGTGGAAGAGGAAAGTTGAAGGGGGAGAAAGTAAGGAACTTGTCTGTCGGCCTTGCATTAAAGAACATAATTGGTTAAGGAAAACTGTGATAAATAAAAAAGTATATCAGTTTCACTTAAGGACCAAAGGATTGACAGCCGTCCCATATAGATTGCAAAATAGTTGGGAAGAGATCTTTGACGTACCGATCCCATGGCATAGTGTTTATGAACTGACACGCAAAACGACACCGGATTCAAAAATTAGAATCTTTCAATTTAAATTATTATATAAAATTCTTGCTACCAATAGAATGTTATTTATATGGGGGATACAATCTTCCCAGCTCTGCAGATTTTGCTGTGAGGAGATAGAATCATTAGATCATTTGTTTTGGTTCTGTCCATTTGTAGCTTGTTTTTGGACACAGGTCCAGGAATGGCTAAAGGATTGCAATATTTACCTGGAACTAACCTTGCAGATAGCATTACTGGGTGATCTGAAAAGTCATAGTCAATCAATCAATAATATAATAATACTTTTAGCAAAAATGTTTATTTTTAATTCACAATCTGTAGAAGCAATGAGAATAGAAAGGTTCAGAACTTTTGTAAAACATCACAGTACGGTTGAAATATATATGGCAAATAGAAATCCTATATGGATGGTGTTGGGAGATAGATGGGAGGTATTGAATGGAATTGAAGGATGGGACTAATAACAAATAACAACAAATAATAACAAAGATAGCTAATAATGTAAGCATACTGTGTCCATAATAAGTATATAGGTTGTATGTTGGGAGCTTTTGGGAAAGAGCACAGTTAGAAAGATATGGCATTTAGAGGCGAACCGGATGGACATCATGGAGATGATCGGAGAGGTTGAGAGTAGAAGAGGTTCAGGAGCAAAAAAATTAATAAATATATATATATATATATATATATATATATATATATATATAGAATTATTGTAAAATTAACTCTGTCCATAAGGTGTAGATAGTAAGTATAGACCGGAAGTAGAGGCCTGGGCGTTGTTGTTCACTAATTTACTCCAAGTAGGGAAAGGATGGTGGGGTTGAAAAGTAATAAAGGGGAATATATATATAAAAAATAAAAAAAACATGGGGGATTGGAAGTGATGCAGACAATTACATTGATAGATTGTATCTTCTATCTGCAATATTAAGCTGATCCATCCCCCCCCACAAAAAAATAAAAAAAATAAAATAAAAAAGATTGCACCTAAATCACCCATTTATCGGATCATCAAGAACTTAAAGGAGAGAGGTTCAATTGTTGTGAAGAAGGCGTCAGGGCGCCCAAGAAAGTCCAGCAAGCGCCAGGACCGTCTCCTAAAGTTGATTCAGCTGCGGGATCGGGGCACCACCAGTGCAGAGCTTGCTCAGGAATAGCAGCAGGCAGGTGTGAGTGCATCTGCACGCACAGTGAGGCGAAGACTTTTGGAGGATGGCCTGGTGTCAAGAAGGAGAGCAAAGAAGCCACTTCTCTCCAGGACAAACATCAGGGACAGACTGATATTCTGCAAAAGGTACAGAGATTCGACTGCTGAGTACTGGGGTAAAGTCATTTTCTCTGATGAATCCCCTTTCCGATTGTTTGGGGCATCCGGAAAACACCTTGTCCGGAGAAGAAAAGGTGAGTGCTACCATCAGTCCTGTGTCATGCCAACAGTAAGCATCCTGAGACCATTCATGTGTGGGGTTGCTTCTCAGCCAAGGGAGTGGGCTCACTCACATTTTTGCCTAAGAACACAGCCATGAATAAAGAATGGTACCAACACATCCTCCGAGACCATCCAAGAACAGTTTGGTGATGACCAATGCCTTTTCCAGCATGATGGAGCACCTTGCCATAAGGCAAAAGTGATAACTAAGTGGCTCGGGGAACAAAACATCGACATTTTGGGTCCATGGCCAGGAAACTCCCCAGACCTTAATCCCATTGAGAACTTGTGGTCGATCCTCAAGAGGCGGATGGACCAACAAAAACCCACAAATTCTGACAAACTCCAAGCATTGATTATGCAAGAATGGGCTGCCATCAGTCAGGATGTGGCCCAGAAGTTAATTGACAGCATGCCAGGGCGGATTGCAGAGGTCTTGAAAAAGAAGGGTCAACACTGCAAATATTGACTCTTTGCATAAACTTAATGTAATTGTCAATAAAAGCCTTTGACACTTATGGAATGCTTGTAATTATACTTCAGTATACCATAGTAACATCTGACAAAAATATCTCATAACACTGAAGCAGCGAACTTTGTGAAGTCCATTACTTGTGTCATTCTCAAAACCTTTGACCACGACTGTACACAGTGGACAAAACATTATGAACTTATGCTCTTTCCAATGACGTAGACTGACCAGGTGAATCCAGGTGAAAGCTATGATCCCTTATTGATGGGGTACACTCGTCTTGACCCTTTACCTGTTTTTTGAAATCAGGTTTGCCGTTCACTTAAGTAATCTGAGATGGAAGGGAGTTCCATGCAATCGTGGCTCTATATAATACGCTCTCTTAATTTGTTGTGGATTTGGGGACTGTGAAAATACCCCTGGTATGTCTGGTGGGGTAAGTGTGTGTCAGCGCTGTGTTTAAGTTGACTGCAAACAATTTGTAATTTTCAACGCATTAATGTTTCTTACAAACACAAGAAGTGATTCAGTCAGTCTCTCCTATACTTTTAGCCAAGAGAGACTAGCATGCATAGTATTGATATTAGCCCTCTGATTACAGTGAAGAGCAAGATGTGAAAGTGAGTTTGGATGAGAGAGAGGGCGAAAGGGAGAGTTTGTTTTACGGGATGTTCTCCACAGAGTTGTTTCATGAGACTGTTAGAAACACACAGGGCATTTTTCATTTGTAGTTTTGGCGCGCTGCCTAGCAAAGCGTCTTAGAACTTCTGTTAAACTAATATCACACAAATATATATCCCTTGCCCAAGGCTCAGTGAAGAATGTGTATTGGCATTTTGTGTAGTCGGTCGCCCTCACTAAGCATCAGTGGAAGTACACCCATCCCAAAATGCACTGGGTGTAATACAGCCCACTGGGCAGACCACGTAATTTCAACGTGGAAATGTGGGTAATTTTTGGTTGAGACTTGATCAATGAGATGTTTTATTCACCCACTCAAAAAGAGAGGCAAAGATGTGTTGAATTCCCAATGTGTTATCACTATGCTTTCAAAGAACAAGAAGGCCCGGACACTGTTAAAGCTCCCAATTCACCGCTTTATTGACAACGTTTCAATCCGAAATGGATCTTCGTCAGGTCAAACAAACTGAGTGCTCACATCCCAAAATAAACACATTTCAACTCACATGACGCATGGTGGGTGCAAAAAACATTTGTGTATCTTTAATAATTTGATAACAATTAGATGTTTTATTCACCCACTCAAAAAGAGAGCCAAAAGTTTGTTGAATTCCCAATGTGTTATCACTATGCTTTCAACCATCTAAAAGCACAACCAAATTCCAATGGAAAAGAAATGTCTGCTTTTTGATTGAGTTATCATCTAAATGTGTTATCACTGCACTTTCAACCGTTTAAAAGCGCAAGAAAGTTCAAATGGGAATACAATGTCAGATATTTTGTTTTTATACAACTTAATGTGTTATCACTGTGCTTCATCTATGATTATATGATTACATAAGACTTTTATAGTTACAGTGTCCTCTTGCTCAGTTGTGCACCGGGGCCTCCCACTCCTCTTTATATTCTGGTTAGAGCCAGTTTGCGCTGTTCTGTGAAGGGAGTAGTACACAGCGTTGTACGAGATCTTCAGTTTCTTGGCAATTTCTCGCATTGGAATAGCCTTCATTTCTCAGAACAAGAATAGACTGACGAGTTTCTGGCCTTTGTTTCTGGCCATTTTGTTTCTGTAATCAAACCCACAATTGCTGATGCTCCAGATACTCAACTAGTCTCAAGAAGGCCAGTTTTATTGCTTCTTTAATCAGCACAACAGTTTTCAGCTGTGCTAACATAATTGCAAAAGGGATTTCTAATGATCAATTAGCCTTTTAAAATGATAAACTTGGATTAGCAAACACAACGTGCCATTGGAACACAGGACTGATGGTTGCTGATTATGGGCCTCTGTATGCCTATGTAGATATTCCATTAAAAATCAGCCGTTTCCAGCTACAATAGCCATTTACAACATTAACAATGTTTTATTTCTGATCAATTTGATGTTATTTTAATGGACAGAAAAAAAGCTTTTCTTTCGAAAACAAGGACATTTCTAAGCGACCCCAAACTTTTGAACATTAGTGTATATTTTGTGCCACTTACTTAGTCTGACTTTAATTCCAGTTTGTCTACAAATTTTACAGAGACAGTGCACATTAATCAACATCAATATTACAGTAATGCAACATCCATGTAAATGTGCCGAGGTTAGCCAAGAGCCAATACAAATACATTATATCCAATACAATATGATTATAACAACAACCTATGCATAATAAATAACACTGTAATCAGCTGTCGTCTTACATATGAGGAGCCACAGATAACTCATGTGTATGTTGGATTCACGTCTCCATCTCAACCAAAAATCAGAGTTAAAGAATAGGACTAAATAAAATCAAACTTTAAATGCACTTTAAATAAAATTTGATTTGATTTAGACCTATTCTTTAACTTCGATTTTTGGTTGAAATGGAGACATGAATCCAACATATTCATTATTAACTTCAAGATGAAATTTGGCATCAACCAAAGCTTGAAACCCTAGGCCTATATATGTATATGTTTTGTTGAACACTGGGTTGAATTGAAACAATAGCTGTTGATGACTTCGCAAATGCTATATAAGCCTAAATAGTATAATTGATATATACACTGAGTATTTCACGCTCAACAGTTTCCCGTGTGTATCAAGACTGGTCCACCACCCAAAGGACATCCAGCCAACTTGAAACAACTGTGGGAAGCATTATAGAGTATGGTTACATTTAATTTGTTCTGTTAAACCTACCCTTTGGAATGACTTTGATAGCAACAGTGAATCTATTTAGTTATTAAAAGATCTATCGGGCTCCCGAGTGGCGCAGCGGTCTAAGGGACTGCATCTCAGTGCTTGAGGCGTCACTACAGACCCCCTGGTTCGATTCCAGGCTGTATCACAACCGGCCGTGATTGGGAGTCCTGTAGGGCGGTGCACAATTAGCCCAGCATCGTCCGGGTTTGGCCGGTGTAGGCCGTCATTGTAAATAAGAATTTGTTCTTAACTGACTTGCCTAGTTAAATAAAGGTAAAAAAAAAAATACATCAATCATCATTCTCATGGTAGGACATTGGTAATAGTCAGTGACAAATATCTAAGCAGGGCTGGGCTTGGTTAAAACCCTGGATGGGAGACCAAATGTATAGCTGTAGATAAGTAAACTCTCCTGTAGAAGGTGCTGCCCAGCCTATTGTTTTTTTCTGATAGTTGCTATACCGTTGAAGATCTGACGTTGTTTCAAAGGTACAAATTCAACATATTTTATACATGGTTTGCCTGTGTTGAAAATTGGTTACCATGATGACATAATTCTGTGGTTGAAATTTCAGTTGACCTTTTGCACATCCGTTGTATTTTCCATGTAGATTCCACGTCACAATACATTGACAAATTACGTTGAAACAACGTTGATTCAACCAGTTTGTGCCCAGTGGGAGCTATCTAGGAGGAGATGGAAAAGGAGTAGGAAATTATTTGGACAGTAGATGATGTGTCCTTTGACAGCTAACCTTATGAGAAATCAGGTGTGTGTGGGGAGATGCTTCTTTCTCTCTCTCACATTATCTTGCATGCCCCGAGGCCAGGCTCTGACCGGTGCCAAAACGAATGGCTACCATTTACATCCATCATTTGTGGATGGACTATTCTGATTGCAGCTAAAACTGTTGTGACACTTCTGAACAAACTAGCCTTGACATCATTTCACTCCAACCGCTCCACCCTCTGCGTGTGTATGTGTGTCTTTCAGCAGGGTTGGGATAAAGCAGAACACAAATTTCCCTTGTACATTCGTGTACATGGGAGAGTAAAGTAATCTTATTTTGCTGACAAGGGCCATTTGATCATAATCAAAGGAGTGCAAGGTGAACAAGTTGACCTGTAAGCAAAGCCCCAGTTCCTCATAGCCCATTCATTCCCAATTGAGTAGCCTAAATCACATCTACAGTGTGTGTGTCAGTAGCTTAGAGCTCCCCTTCCCAGTGGTCTGGATCTTGCTGATGTTGAGCCAGTTCAGAGGGCAATCCAATTTCAAACCAATTTAGCTCATGTGATTGAGAGAAGCTCAGGCATTTGTCAGTGGGGTTAACCTGTTACAGGCCTGGGATTTGGGATTTGGGGTTGGGATTCGTCCTGAGTCAGGCT
This sequence comes from Coregonus lavaretus, assembly GCF_964263955.1. NCBI lineage: Eukaryota > Metazoa > Chordata > Actinopteri > Salmoniformes > Salmonidae > Coregonus > Coregonus lavaretus. Next base: position 31,153,950 of record NC_139997.1, read on the forward strand.
TTCGGTGAGTGTGTTGGTAGAGGCAGGTATGGGTGATGAAGGGGGGTCATGAGGATTAACACAGGGTACTGAGATACCTACAGTGTGATGGATGAAACAGGTGGGCCTGAAGGACGGAGAGAGGAATGGAGAGATGGGAAGAGAAAGAGACTAAGAGAGACATGCAGGTGATCTCTTATTGGGCATACCACCAAGCGATCATGATGGATGTACAGTATGTATCCCTATGTGGCTATTACATCGTATACTGTACTGACAAATCTCAACTCCCTGTTCATTTAATGTTATTTGAAAATGCGGATGAGAAGTGGGATTCATTTTTTTTGCTTTATGTAACTTATATTTCTCTGACTAAAAACTCAGTCTCTCGTGTCCTCAAACGAGGATATGCCTCTGCTGAATTTATATATGCTTTTGTGATATTTAAGACCCTCTGATCAGCAATTCCCATGTAGAAACAGATATGTGGCTTACTAATAAAGAGCAGGGATGGAGGGATCGAGGAAAGAAGGGAGAGAGAGCGGGATAGAGGGAGGGAGGAGAGAGAGGAGAGAGAGGAATAGATATGGAGAGAGAGGGAGACAGAGAAGAAGAGAGAGCGAGTTGGAAAGAGAGAGAGGCTCAGGAGTCAGGCTGTTTTGGGCGTCTGCTGTCCATTTGTCTACCACCCTGTCACCCCACTGCCTGCCTCCATTGTAGACCCAGAGGGCAGTTTACATATGTATTGATTTAACAGGCAATGCGCGATTATATTTATTTTTTACATAAATGATAGCTCACTTGGCTTGATGCATGGAGCCAGGTTGAGGTTGTAGCCATGAGCTGGTCTCCATCAGTAGTCACTGCGCAGAAGCCAGGGATAATGGAGGAACGCAAGAGGGGAAAAGAACACTTCACCATCTGCGCTAATGCTGTAAATCACCCAACAAAATACAGAGAGAGAAAGAGAAATGTACTGTAGCCAGCAAGAGAAAGATGTACTGTAGCCAGCATCTAAAAGACAAGAACATATTTTATTTTTTATTATAGAATAATGAATTATAGATGATTTAGGGACCCCTTCATGGCTACGTCTCTCTAGACATTTTCTTTCTCTCTCTCTTTCTCTCCCTGATGAAAAAGATCAAACATTATTTTTGAGGTACTCTTCTCAAGCTCTCAAGTTATTCAAAGCCTTTTTAAACCTCAGTCAGGCAAGTCATGCAGATTAAGAGTAAACATAGTAGGTCTTCTAGGAGTAGAGTTCTATAGAGTTAAATAAGCAAGCACTTAATTTACTGTAAGTAAAGGGGACACAACCTCTAGCTGATATTTGAAAAATATGCAGCTAAATGTACAGCATGTCTAACAACTATTGTTAGATCAACTCTGGAAGTCTCCGATATGAGACGTTTTAAAAATAAGTATGTATTTGATTTGCAGGAGGCGTTTCTGTAATCCATTCTTGCTAGTTTGTTATCATGACACGTTCCGGTAATAACCATAAGTGTAGCACTTAAACTAAGAGTCCACTCTAGTCATTTCTGAGGTATGCTATGGGAATGAGTTTATTTGCAATCTATTCCATTTGTGGTACAAAATACTTTGTGAACAACTTAAATAAGACAGCCACTAATGACCAACTCTAAGACACAATTGCATGTTTTGTCACACATAAAATGTGTTCCCAATTATGTTTATTTTAGACTAATGTGTGTTGTACTCAGACAAAAACCACTACAAATTCACCCATTACAGTGAGGGAAAAAAGTATTTGATCCCCTGCTGATTTTGTATGTTTGCCCACTGACAAAGACATGATCAGTCTATAATTTTAATGGTAGGTTTATTTGAACAGTGAGAGACAGAATAACAACAACAAAATCCAGAAAAACGCATGTCAAAAATGTTATAAATTGATTTGCATTTTAATGAGGGAAATAAGTATTTGACCCCTCTGCAAAACATTACTTAGTACTTGGTGGCAAAACCCTTGTTGGCAATCACAGAGGTCAGATGTTTCTTGTAGTTGGCCACCAGGTTTACACACATCTCAGGAGGGATTTTGTCCCACTCCTCTTTGCAGATCTTCTCCAAGTCATTAAGGTTTCGAGGCTGACGTTTGGCAACTCGAACCTTCAGCTCCCTCCACAGATTTTCTATGGGATTAAGGTCTGGAGACTGGCTAGGCCACTCCAGGACCTTAATGTGCCTCTTCTTGAGCCACTCCTTTGTTGCCTTGGCTGTGTATTTTGGGTCATTGTCATGCTGGAATACCCATTGGTCTCATCTGACCACAACACTTTCACCCAGTTCTCCTCTGAATCATTCAGATGTTAATTGGCAAACTTCAGACGGGCCTGTATATGTGCTTTCTTGAGCAGGGGGACCTTGCGGGCACTGCAGGATTTCAGTCCTTCACGGTGTAGTGTGTTACCAATTGTTTTCTTGGTGACTATGGTCCCAGCTGCCTTGAGAACATTGACAAGATCCTCCCGTGTAGTTCTGGGCTGATTCCTCACCGTTCTCATGATCATTGCAACTCCACGAGGTGAGATCTTGCATGGAGCCCCAGGCCGAGGGAGATTGACAGTTATTTTGTGTTTCTTCCATTTGCGAATAATCGCACCAACTGTTGTCACCTTCTCACCAAGCTGCTTGGCGATGGTCTTGTAGCCCATTCCAGCCTTGTGTAGGTCTACAATCTTGTCCCTGACATCCTTGGAGAGCTCTTTGGTCTTGGCCATGGTGGAGAGTTTGGAATCTGATTGATTGATTGCGTCTGTGGACAGGTGTCTTTTATACAGGTAACAAGCTGAGTTTAGGAGCACTCCCTTTAAGAGTGTGCTCCTAATCTCAGCTCGTTACCTGTATAAAAGACACCTGAGAGCCAGAAATCTTTCTGATTGAGAGGGGGTCAAATACTTATTTCCCTCACTGTATGTATAGGTCACAAGAGACGATAGTGTTTATAGTCAGTCAAGTACCCATTATATTGTATAACTGCTAGATAAGCTTATTTTATTCACAGTCTAACCCAGGCCTCTGAACACAGGAAGTGAATCGTGATTAATAAGGCCCACACCACTGTGACAAACTCCTCCTTTAGATGAAGTTAAGTTCTACAGCGTATTGTTGTTCAGTTGCATCATTTCCAATGAACGGCTCATTGGGACCGATTCTGAGCTATTTAACAGTCTGATGCAACTCTGTTTCAAACACAGCAATTCAGTTAATTTACCTCTGTGTAAAGCATCCCACATTGAAACATGTCAAAGCATATCTTCTCAATCTCTCTCAAGGTGAATGTCTGAAAGGGATGAGGGACTCCAACGTTTTCTTTGTCATTTTTAATGATTTTTCTCTTATTTTGTAAAAGGTAAGCAGTTGTCTGAAACTTTACTCTTTATCCTGGACTAATAGGAAGGATCCATTACATTGATTTGGGTGATTTTGGTTAGAGAGTTGGTTGTCATTGAACATGTTGTTGTGTGGATGATAGCGTTTAGGCCTAACCATTCATCAGCAGTAGGAGAGTTGTGTAGCCAAGGCTGATATGGTACAGTGGAAGCTGGTGACTTGACAAATTTGAGGAGGATGGGAGACCCACAGTATAGGCGCGAACCGCATAGAGACGACAAAGCATGTTTCAAAAATCGTCAAAGACTAATTATTTTAACCTAAAGTATTTAATAAATACATTTATAGTACTATATTATGGGGAATGAGAGTGCTTACTTACACAGTGTTGGGAAGGGATCACAACAGTGATTGAATGAGGGTATGAGGCATGAGTTGAGGTATTTGTATTTGTATTTATTAGGGATCCGCATTGGCAGCAGCTACTCTTCCTGGGGTCCAAACACATTAAGTCACCTACATTACATATAAAACAAAAGATAAAACAGTACATCATATAACATTGTTACACCACTACATATCTACAACACAAAATGTATGATACCACCATACAACAATATTACAATATATGTGTGTGTAAAGTGCGTATGCTAGCGCCTGTGTGCGTATGCACCTGTGTGTGTGTGTCTCTTCACAGTCCCCACTGTTCCATAAGGTGTATTTTTATCTGTTTTTTAAAATCTGATTCTGCTGCTTGCATCAGTTACCTGATGTGGAATAGAGTTCCATGTAGTCATGGCTCTTTGTAGTACTGTGCGCCTCCCATAGTCTGTTCTGGACTTGGGGATTGTAAAGAGACCTCTGGTGGCATGTCTTGTGGGATATGCATGGGTGTCCAAGCTGTGTGCTAGTAGTTTAAACAGACAGCTCGGTACATTCAGCTTGTCAACACTTCTTACAAAAACAAGTAGTGATGAAGTCAATCTCTCCTCCACTTTGAGCCATGAGAGATTGACATGCATATCATTAATGTTAGCTCTCCCCGTGTACATTTAAGTGCCAGCCGTGGTGCCCTGTTCTGAGCCAATTGTAATTTTCCTCTTTGTGGCACCTGACCACACGACTGAACAGTAGTCCAGGTGCGACAAAACTAGGGCCTGTAGGACCTGCCTTGTTCATAGTTTTATTAAGAAGGCAGAGCAGTGCTTTATTATGGACAGACCTCTCCCCATCTTAACTACGGTTGTATCAACATGTTTTGATCATGACAGTTTACAATCCAGGGTTACTCCAAGCGGTCTAGTCAACTCAACTTGCTCAATTTCCACATTATTAATTACAAGATTTAGTTGAGGCTTAGGGTTTAGTGAATGATTTGTCCCAAATACAATGCTTTTAGTTTATGAAATATTTAGGACTAATTTATTCCTTGCCACCCATTCTGAAACTAATTGCAGTCTTTGTTAAGTGTTGCAGACATTTCAGTTGCTGTAGTAGCTGACGTGTATAGTGTTGGGTCATCCGCATACATAACCACACTGGCTTTACTCAATGCCAGTGGCATGTCGTTTGTAAAGATTGAAAAAAGTAAGGGGCCTAGACAGCTGCCCTGGGGAATTCCTGATTCTACCTGGATTATGTTGGAGAGGCTTCCATTAAAGAACATCTTCTGTGTTCTGTTAGACAGGGAGCTCTTTATCCACAATATAGCAGGGGGTGTAAAGCCATAACACATACATTTTTCCAGCAGCAGACTATGATCGATAATGTCAAAGCTGCACTGAAGTCTAACAAAACAGCCCCCACAATCTTTTTATCATCAATTTGTTTCAGCCAATCTTCAGTCATTTGTGTAAGTACTGTGCTTGTTGAATGTCCTTCCCTATAAGCGTGCTGAAAGTCTGTTGTCAATTTGATTACTGTAAAATAGCATTGTATCTGGTGAAAAAAAAATGTTCCCCAAAAGTTTTGGTTAACAGGCTGATTGGTCGGCTAATTGAGTCAGTAAAGGGGGCTTTAATATTCTTAGGTAGCGGAATGACTTTTGCTTCCCTCCAGGCCTGAGGGCACACACTTTCTAGTAGGCTTATATTGAAGAAATGGCAAATAGGAGTGGGAATATCGTCCGCTATTATCCTCAGTAATTTTCCATCCGATTTGTCAGACCCCGGTGGCTTGTCATTGTTGCAGGCCTATGCAAATGTGAGCCTAATTAAAAATGAACTACAGTATGTCATCAATATTATGTTGATTGATTAATTCCAGTTAATAATTTTGGATTGAAAAGGTATAGGCAGCCTAGCCAACCCAAGTTTGAATATAAACCAAATTTGACCACATTCACATTTTCTCCTGACAAACAAATGGACTATAAATACCATAACGTTACCAATTTGTTTACCCTGACCAGATGGACAGGACGCATAGGCTGTATGCAGTTGCTATTATTAGTAGCCTACAGTTAGTTGATCAGGCTGAAGAATTGGCTCGTTTTCATCCCATACAGCATGTCAGATCTCTAATGTTTAGGTGTAGCCTAGACTGCTGCAACTCCACTCAAAAATAACATTCTAAAACCAAGAAAACAATATATAATTTACTTCCTCCGTCTCCTGTAGTTTGAAGAAACTAATTTGAATTGAATAATATCAAAAAAATGCTCAACTATCACTCTCCACTCTCAATCTCTATCCAATATGTCACCAACTCACCAAGCTTCTCAACACATAGAACCCCCATAATGCTCTGTGGCACAACCCCAATACACCACACTAGGTTTGTTCTCTGATCTTAATCCTATGATTGGATGGACAACATGTCAGTTCATATTGCAAAATCTTTAATTGGTTTGAGGACATCCTCCGGAAGGGGTCATAATTACCATGTAGGTCTATGGAAGGGGGTAAGGCCTACGAGCCTCATAGTTTTTGTATTGAAGTCAATGTAGCCAGAGGAGGACAGGAAATAGCTAGCCTAGAGTGTGTTGTTCAAAATACTGTAGACCATTGCAAAACAGTGTGTTTTAATCAGGAATTTGGTGACGTGAATATATTTAGTATAGTTTTATCTAAATAGGATAACTTTTTTAATGTTTCATACTTTTTTTTTAAATCTGAAATTCACTGAGTATGATGGTCCTCTCCTTCCTCCTCTGATGAGCCTCCACTGGTATGGTACAGTGTGCATGAATTATGAAATGTGCGCTGGGGACTAGTCGTAGGCCATGTCATGCATAAATGCAGTAGCTGCCTCGCTGTGTGAGTTTGGGCAGGCAGAGAGAGCGTGAGAGGTACACTCAAGGACAGCCTCAACTCTCCACAATTCACCACACACTCTCTAACCCCTCTCCACCATACACTCTCTAACCCCTCTCCACCACACACTCTCTAACCCCTCTCCACCACACACTCTCTAACCCCTCTCCACCACACACTCTCTAACCCCTCTCCACCATACACTCTCTAACCCCTCTCCACCACACACTCTCTAACCCCTCTCCACCACACACTCTCTAACCCCTCTCCACCACACACTCTCTAACCCCTCTCCACCATACACTCTCTAACCCCTCTCCACCACACACTCTCTAACCCCTCTCCACCACACACTCTCTAACCCCTCTCCACCATACACTCTCTAACCCCTCTCCACCACACACTTTCTAACCCCTCTATGTCTCTATACTAGGCTGTGAACTCTCTGTTTTGACAGGTTGACAGTAAGTATTCTCATCGGTTTTCTCTCATAAACTAAACATTTTCTCCAGAGTTTTGTTCTGACTCACTCAGAGACCTGTTTGATGTTTGACTCTTACCTCAGAAACCAGAACACTCTGAACACTCCTCAGAGGATTTGTTATCATACATTCTGTCTTTATAATCTTTGTAGTAACTATTACAAAGTTATGTTTCTCAGAGAGAAAAGCCTTCATGTTTAAAAAATAAATTAAATGTAAAAAATACAATAAAATATAAAAACATAAATAAAAAATAAAAATAATAATTGTAAAGTGGTTATCCCACTGGCTATAAGGTGAATGCACCTATTTGTAAGTCGCTCTGGATAAGAGCGTCTGCTAAATGACGTAAATGTAAATGTAAATGTTAAAGGATGTATGGATGGAGATGGACCCTTTTTTAACGTTTTTGATAATGCACTTAATTCATTTTTAAAGAAAGGGGGAAAAGTAATGTGCTGTTTACCATAACTAACAGGGCTGGTACAGTAAGGTGAGATCATGCATATCTAATCAGGGTTTTGGTAAATAAAACACCCACAGTGAAAGCAAATGTTCTTGCTATCAGAATCTCCAGAGCAAGGGAACATTATGTTTATAAGTGTGTGGGTTTGTACAGTATTACAGAGACAACTGATGTGGCTTGGGAAATAATTATAATATAGTATCTTCCATTCCATTACTTTGAACTCAAACTTACCCCCTCTCATCTTTCTCTCTCTCTGTATCTATCACTCTTCCTCTCATCTCATGCCCTTCCCTCTGCTCTCCTTTTTCTTCGTACAGCTCAGTGCTGCTCAGAGTAAGAAATAAATTGAACATAATTGTAGGATAGGATTCTGCCTCTTTGCATTCCACTTGCTGTTTGTCAGTGTGCCAGACATAGCTACATAGGTTGATTATAATTAGCACAATCACGCATAGTTGGCTTTGATTTATAGTTGGCTTGTTTATCAGGCATATTTCTTTAATTTCCACCCTCAACTTCATGCAAAAATGCCATTCTGAATGACTACAGTTTGTATAGCTGCTTGCTTTTTCTGTACTGCTATATTCCCATGTGTTTTTCTCTGTTCTCTTTTAAGCATGAACCTCAAAGCAAAAAGGAAAACAAATGCTGTGTTTGTTTGTTATTAAGAGAATTAGAGCGGGAGTAACAGTCAATTCAATTCAATTAGTCCTCCATTGAAATAGATAAAGAAAGAAACTGTGCTTGTGGTTCCTCTTTTCTCTCTCTTTGACAGCCCCGTACTGCCCTGATATAAAAGAGGCCTTTTCAGAGGCCCTCACCCAATCCCCTGGCTGGTCTGGGTCTGGGACTGGGATGGCATCATTAACACAGCCCTGTGAAGGCTTCCATACAGTTCAAACCATCCATTTGATCCCTGATTGGATCTGACTGCCATTGTGATGTATTATTTACCACAGTCCAATGGAATGGGTAGGAGGGAAGGAAAAGAGTTAGAAGAAATGAGGGAGGGAGGGAAAGTGGGCGCTAGGCAGGGGAGGGGAAGGGTGGTTATTTTATCGACTGTACCTGACCCTGTGTCTGCTTCCCATTGAGACATTAGCATCCATTTAATTGAGATTGGGGGGAGAGGGGTGGAGAGATACAGGGGAGAAGGGGCTTTTGTGCGTGATGAGGCGGCTAATGGGGTGTAAGCCCCGGGTGAAGTAACACTCCTCCTTTAGAGAGCAGGCATCATAGTTACTGGGAGGGAGTGTGATGGTTAGGGAGAGAACACTGTAGGCTACATCAAACCATCTTACAACTACAGAGCCACAGCTATAGAACTTACAACAATAGAGCCACAACCACTGTATAGAGGGGATGGTTGTTTAGCAACAAACCGACGTTTGCGCAAGTTTATAATTTTTTTATTTTACCTTTATTTAACTAGGCAAGTCAGTTAAGAACAAATTCTTATTTACAATGACGGCCTACAACGGCCAAACCTGGACGACGCTGGGCCAATTGTGCGCCGCCCTATGGGACTCCCAATCACGGCCAGTTGTGATACAGCCTGGAATCAAACCAGGGGGTCTGTAGTGACGCCTCAAGCACTGAGATGCAGTGCCTTAGACCGCTGCGCCACTCGGGAGCCCAAGTAGGCATTTCATGATAAAGTCTACACCTGTTGTATTCAGCACATGACAAATACAATTTGATTTCATTGATTTGAAGAAAGAACTAGATGAAACGAGCCACCTATGATTCCCCACATGGCAGCTTCTTGTCATTGTTGCTAGCTATCTGGCCATCCAGAATCACAACAACACATAGACTTCGGCCCCATCTAAGCATCATTTTCGTGACATTGTCAGCTAACCCGTCTATGATACAGCTGTTCTCTCTGAGCCTTTGTGTGAGGGTTAGGGTGGGGTTGGCTTAGATTATTGACAACATGTAAACTATATTTCATCTCCAATGTTTATTGAAAACATAAATACATTTGCACAATGAGTACTAGTCTCTGAAATAACTACATTGTTGGTTAGCTAGCTTGCGAATTTAGCATAGACGTCACATCTGTCAAAACACCTCAAAACAAGACATACAGTGAGGGAAAAATGTATTTGATCCCCTGCTGATTTTGTACGTTTGCCCACTGACAAAGAAATGATCAGTCTATAATTTTAATGGTAGGTTTATTTGAACAGTGAGAGACAGAATAACAACAAAAAAATCCAGAAAAACACATGTCAAAAATGTTATAAATTGATTTGCATTTTAATGAGGGAAATAAGTATTTGACCCCTCTGCAAAACATGACTTAGTACTTGGTGGCAAAACCCTTGTTGGCAATCACAGAGGTCAGACGTTTCTTGTAGTTGGCCACCAGGTTTGCACACATCTCAGGAGGGATTTTGTCCCACTCCCACTTTGCAGATCTTCTCCAAGTCATTAAGGTTTCGAAGCTGACGTTTGGCAACTCGAATCTTCAGCTCCCTCCACAGATTTTCTATGGGATTAAGGTCTGGAGACTGGCTAGGCCACTCCAGGACCTTAATGTGCTTCTTCTTGAGCCACTCCTTTGTTGCCTTGGCAACAAAGGAGTGCTCCTAAGGGAGTGCTCCTAATCTCAGCTTGTTACCTGTATAAAAGACACCTGTCCACAGAAGCAATCAATCAATCAGATTCCAAACTCTCCACCATGGCCAAGACCAAAGAGCTCTCCAAGGATGTCAGGGACAAGATTGTAGACCTACACAAGGCTGGAATGGGCTACAAGATCATCGCCAAGCAGCTTGGTGAGAAGGTGACAACAGTTGGTGCGATTATTCGCAAATGGAAGAAACACAAAATAACTGTCAATCTCCCTCGGCCTGGGGCTCCATGCAAGATCTCACCTCGTGGAGTTGCAATGATCATGAGAACGGTGAGGAATCAGCCCAGAACTACACGGGAGGATCTTGTCAATGATCTCAAGGCAGCTGGGACCATAGTCACCAAGAAAACAATTGGTAACACACTACGCCGTGAAGGACTGAAATCCTGCAGAGCCTGCAAGGTCCCCCTGCTCAAGAAAGCACATATACAGGGCCGTCTGAAGTTTGCCAATGAACATCTGAATGATTCAGAGGAGAACTGGGTGAAAGTGTTGTGGTCAGATGAGACCAAAATCGAGCTCTTTGGCATCAACTCAACTCGCCATGTTTGGAGGAGGAGGAATGCTGCCTATGACCCCAAGAACACCATCCCCACCGTCAAACATGGAGGTGGAAACATTATGCTTTGGGGGTGTTTTTCTGCTAAGGGGACAGGACAACTTCACTGCATCAAAGGGACGATGGACGGGGCCATGTACCGTCAAATCTTGGGTGAGAACCTCCTTCCCTCAGCCAGGGCATTGAAAATGGGTCGTGGATGGGGATTCCAACATGACAATGACCCAAAACACACGGCCAAGGCAACAAAGGAGTGGCTCAAGAAGAAGCACATTAAGGTCCTGGAGTGGCCTAGCCAGTCTCCAGACCATAATCCCATAGAAAATCTGTGGAGGGAGCTGAAGGTTTGAGTTGCCAAACGTCAGCCTCGAAACCTTAATGACTGCAAAGAGGAGTGGAACAAAATCCCTCCTGAGATGTGTGCAAACCTGGTGGCCAACTACAAGAAAAGTCTGACCTCTGTGATTGCCAAAAAGGGTTTTGCCACCAAGTACTAAGTCATGTTTTGCAGAGGGGTCAAATACTTACTTCCCTCATTAAAATGCAAATCAATTTATAACATTTTTGACATGCGTTTTTCTGGATTTTTTTGTTGTTATTCTGTCTTTCACTGTTCAAATAAACCTACCATTAAAATTATAGACTGATCATGTCTTTATCAGTGGGCAAACTTACAAAATCAGCAGGGGATCAAATACTTTTTTCCCTCACTGTAATAATGATTTACTTAAATCACTCAGTCATCTTATAAATTATAACCAAAACCAAATTACTTATCACAACCAAATTTAGAATGACAATTCTTATTTATTCACTTGGTCCTTATCAAAGTTAAAACCCTCAACTTTTAGCACCCATTACAACTGTCAGAATGTACACTTCTAGACACACATACATTACAAATATCCATAATTATATTATGACTTTCCTCAAGAGAATAAATACAGATCATTATATCAATGCATTCTTAATACTATTAATTTAGCAGTTTTTTGGGGGGGATGGATCAGCTTAATATTGCAGATAGATTGTATCTTCTATCAATGTAATTGTCTGCATCACTTCCAATCCCCCATGTTTTTTATATATATACTCCCCTTTATTACTTTTCAACCCCGCCATCCTTTCCATAAATTAGTAAACAACAATGCCCAGGCCTCTACTTCCGGTCTATACTTACTATCTACATCTTATGGACACAGTTAATTTTACAATAATTATTTATTTATTTATTTATTATTATTATTATTTTTGCTCCTGAACTTCTTCTACTCTCAACCTCTCCGATCATTTTCATGATGTCCATCCGGTTTGCTTCTATATGCCATATCTTTCTAACTGTGCTCTTTCCCAAAAGCTCCCAACATACAACCTATATACTTATTATGGACACAGTATGCTTACATTATTAGCTATCTTTGTTATTGTTTGTTGTTAGTTGTTATTAGTCCCATCAGTCCCATCCTTCAATTCCATTCAACACCTCCCATCTATCTCTTAACACCATCCATATAGGATTTCTATTTGCCATATATATTTCAACCGTACTGTGATGTTTTACAAAAGTTCTGAACCTTTCTATTCTCATTGCTTCTACAGATTGTGAATTAAAAATAAACATTTTTGCTAAAAGTATTATTATATTATTGATCGATTGACTATGACTTTTCAGATCACCCAGTAATGCTATCTGCAAGATTAGCTCCAGGTAAATATTGAAATCCTTTAGCCATTCCTGGACCTGTGTCCAAAAACAAGCTACAAATGGACAGAACCAAAACAAATGATCTAATGATTCTGTCTCTTCACAGCAAAATCTGCAGAGCTGGGAAGATTGTATCCCCCATATAAATAACATTCTATTGGTAGCAAGAATTTTATATAATAATTTAAATAGAAAGATTCTAATTTTTGAATCCGGTGTCGTTTTGCGTGTCAGTTCGTAAACACTATGCCATGGGATCGGTACGTCAAAGATCTCTTCCCAACTATTTTGCAATCTATATGGGACGGCTGTTAATCCTTTGGTCCTTAAATGAAACAGGTATACTTTTTTATTTATCACAGTTTTCCTTAACCAATTATGTTCTTTAATGCAAGGCCGACAGACAAGTTCCTTACTTTCTCCCCCTTCCACTTTCCTCTTCCACTTTTGCGGTAAGGCTGCAATTATTTGGTTGTAATTTTGGGTAGAGCAGACATTTCCATATGTTTTTGTTAGCTGCATGTGCAACATAACTCCACCAGTCCTTCCGATGATATCATTTACGAAGATTATACCTTTTTTAAACATTTTGTCAAAAAAAAAAGGTTTTTTGTCAATTAGTATATTTGAATTTAACCACAATATTTGTTGCATTATTTGTTCTGTCGTTTCTGGAGGATTAAATTGAAATTGCAACCAACTTTCTATGGCTTGTTTTAGAAATAGTGATATTTGGGAGATGATTTCCTTTTCAAATAACTGCAAATGAGTTGTTGTAATCTGAATAAAGGGAAAAAGGCCTTTCTTGAACATTGGGTGAGACAATCTTACTAATTTGCTTGAGAACCAGTTCGGATGTAAGTATAACTTTTGTATGACTGAAGCTTTTAGTGATAGGTCTAATGCTTTAATATTTAATAATTTCTGTCCTCCGATTTTCATATTCATTATATAAATATGCCCTTTTAATTTTGTCTGGCTTGCCGTTCCAAATAAAATTGAATCTTTTTTTCTCATATAATTTAAAAAACTGTTCGCTAGGCGTAGGCAAGACCATAAGCAAATAGGTAAACTGGGATAATACTAAAGAGTTAATCAGGGTGATTTTTCCACAAATTGACAGGTATTTTCCTTTCCATGGTAGTAAGATCTTATCTATTTTTGCTAACTTTCTATAAAATGTATTGAAGTGAGATCATTTATTTCCTTTGGGATATGTATTCCGAGTATATCCACATCACCATCACACCATTTTATTGGTAAACTACATGGTAATGTAAATTTTTTATTTTTTAGTGATCCAATACGTAATATAGTACATTTGTCATAATTTGGTTGTACAGTTAGTGAGTGCATACATTTTCATACTGGCCCCCCGTGGGAAACGAACCCACAACCCTGGCGTTGCAAGCGCCATGCTCTACCAACTGAGCTACAGGGGACTAAATCTAAATCTTCTGGCGTCTCTTCATTATGTTCTTCAGACATCTTCATATTTGAAAATGAATTGCCCATGACAATGTCACAACTTCAATGTCTCATCCGAGTCACCACCATCCCTACACTCCATTGTGTCTTGTCCATTTTGCAAACCAGTATGCCAACAACATGAGAAATGTTGTATTTGAACAGATATTTCTCCATTCTCACTCAATTGTGGACTTCTGTCCCACTCCCTCGATATAAAAACATGAGAGAAAATCCGTTGATAGCTTGAATTGGCTGTTGTAGACCGATTGCATGTAGAAGTGGTGCTATACAGGAACGTTTTCAACGCCTCTGATATTCATTTTCAGCCGGGTCAGAGGTTGTTTCTTTTTTTTTTAGGTTCACACCATTCTAAGCCAAATTATCCCTGCTATGCATCACGACACCATCTGTATTTACCTCACTAGAACACAAAACATAACAGTTTAGTTGAGTTTATTTCTAATCCAATTTCTAATCCATATAAGCATTGACTATATTACAAATTATTATGTTTTACCAATTATTCTTAATACCAATTTCTAATATACTCCCCAATTTCTATTAGGGAAACCCTCCACAGACATATAAATTAATGGTGTGAAAGTCAGGTGATTCTTGAAATTCTGGTAGATCTTGAAGTTCTTGAAGGTCTGTAGGTCTGTCCCTCCATCGAGGGAATCAGCTAGAACACGTAGCTCATCAGTAGCATTCCCCTTGCCATCGTCTCCCATCACCTGATCCTTGTCAGCTCCAGCATCCTCATCTCCCTTATCTCTAGATCGTCGTTTCCTCGTAGTACACTGTTGCAGTGGTTAAGATGATACCAGATCGATATCCCTTCTATCCATACATCCGTTGGTGTAGACTGGGTGACGATGTATGGTCCTTTTTAGCTCTGATCCTTCATCCGTCACTAGGGTCTAGGATCATGCAGAGTCCTTCTCCCTTTATCAACATCGCTCTGTGTAGTGTGTCCTTCTGTCAGCGTACTAATAGGGAAGTTGAGAGTCTTCCTCCTCTGGGTTTGAACACTCCTACAGTGGGACACATATATCTAGGTATCTCTTTCTGCTACTTTCCCCTCCATCGAGGTAGCCAGCAACACCTAGTACTGACCTCCCCACTTGGATTCTGTCCAGCTCTTTCTTCTGTTATCCTTTACTGCCACAAAGCCTCCAAGGCGCATACAATGCCCAGATTCTCCTGTTAGGTCTGGCAGAGAAGCCTTCACCCTTTGGAAGAAAGTCTTAGCATCATTGTTAGGTGAGACACCATATGATACCATACCCTGTCTTCTCATCAATCATGAGAAGCCTTGATATTATGAAGTGTACATTTTTGCATCTTGTTATAGGTCACTAGTTTAATAGTCAGGCCTCCTCTACATCCTGCCTTATACCACACATACATTTTCACCTAAAACATTTAATCTAACCCATAACACATTAATTACTACTGCTCATATTCTTAATACAATTTGCATATTTACCAAAAATCCTCATGCGAGCAGTACTTCCCCCCTTTGGACACATGACTCACATCGTGATTAATGCGTTCAAAAACAAAACAACGACATTGTTTGTTAAACCAAAATAATAAATGACATTAAAATGACAACCTTTGCTAATACCTTAACTTAATTGTATCCCATAAGGTAATTCAAGAATAGTAAAATTGGGATAGCGCTCCCTCTCTATCCTTGTCATGGTCCCAATCTATTGCCAAATTATAAACTTCTTCATAATTATCATTATTATAAATGACCCTCAACTCGGTAAAATAAATTATCTTAAATTCCTCATCCTATGTATCTCGGTTTTCCAGTGTGGGTGATCAATTGACACTAGAAAGTCAGGACAGTGTTCCATTCTATAGTAAACTAATCATTAACAACAGTCAAAACATTTCATAAATGTTATGTATCCCAAGCATACAGTAAGTCCTCATGACATTTCTTCTCAAAAGAAATCACGTTTTACCCAGAACTCACTCATAAAAGAAAAAGAAAAAAACGTAATAAAGCTCCATGTGTGTGCTCCTTTAAGACTTATCACCTTTGACCTGTTAAAACCCCCTAAAATCAAAATAACAACCCTATATTACCATTATTTTAGGTGGGTTGTGTGTGGTTATTTGAAAAACCCTATTGGAAAACAACAAACATAATAGCCAGTCCTTATTTAATTTGGTAGCTCCCTCTTATGACTTAATTATAATCGAGAATTTCAACAAGCATTTTGCTACGGCTGGCCATGCTTTCCACCTGGCTACCACTACCCCGGCCACCAGCTCTGTACCCTCCGCTGCAACTTGCCCATGCCCCCCCCTCCCGCTTCTCCTTCACACAAATTCAGACAGCTGATGTTCTGAAAGAGCTGAAAAATCTGGACCCCTACAAATCAGCTGGGCTAGACAATCTGGACCCTTTCTTTCTAAAATTAGCCACCAAAATTGTCGCAACCCCTATTACTAGCCTGTTCAACCTCTCTTTCGTAACGTCTGAGATCCCCAGAGATTGGAAAGCTGCTGCGGTCATCCCCCTCTTCAAAGGGGGTGACACTCTAGATCCAAACTGTTACTGACCTATATCCATCCTGCCCTGCCTTTCGAAAGTATTTGAAAGCCAAGTTAACAAACAGATCACCGACCATTTCGAATCCCACCGTACCTTCTCCGCTATGCAATCCGGTTTCCGAGCTGGTCATGGGTGCACCTCAGCCACGCTCAAGGTCCTAAACGATATTATAACCGCGATCGATAAAAGACAGTACTGTGCAGCCATCTTCATCGACCTGGCCAAGGCTTTTGACTCTGTCAACCACTGCATTCTTATTGGCAGACTAAATAGCCTTGGTTTCTCAAATGACTGCCTCGCCTGGTTCACCAACTACTTCTCAGATAGAGTTCAATGTGTCAAATCGGAGGGCCTGTTGTATGGACCTCTGGCAGTCTCTATGGGGGTGCCACAGGGTTCAATTCTCGGGGGTTGACTCTATTCTCTGTGTATATCAATGATGTCGCCCTTGCTGCTGGTGACGCTCGGATCCACCTCTATGCGGACGACACCATTTTGTATACATCTGGCTCTTCATTGGACACTGTGTTAACAAACCTCCAAACGAGCTTCAACGCCATACAACACTCCTTCCATAGCCTCCAACTGCTTTTAAACACTAGTAAAACTAAATGCATGCTCTTCAACCGAACGCTGCTTGCACCCGCCCACTAGAATCACTACTCTCGGCAGGTCTGACCTAGAGTATGTGGACAACTACAAATACCTAGGTGTCTGGTTAGACTTTAAACCTCCTTCCAGACTCACATTAAGCATCTCCAATCAAAAGTTAGATCTAGAATCGGCTTCCTATTTCGCAGCAAAGCCTCCTTCACTCATGCTGCCAAACATGCCCTCGTAAAACTGACTATCCTACCGATCCTTGACTTTGGCGATGTCATTTACAAAATAGCCTCCAACACTCTACTCAGCAAGTTGGATGTAGTCTATCGTTTTGTCACCAAAGCCCCATATACTACTCACCATTGTGACCTGTACGCTCTTGTTGGCTGGCCCTCACCATATTCGTCGCCAAACCCACTGGCTCCAGGTCATCTATAAATCACTGCTAGGCAAATCCCCGCCTTATCTTAGCTCACTGGTCACCATAGCAACACCTCCTTTGGCCGCCATTCCTTCCAGTTCTCTGCTGCCAATGACTGGAACGAACTGCAAAAATCTCTGAAGCTGGAGACACTTATCTCCCTCACTAACTTTAAGCATCAGTTGTCAGAGCAGCTTACCGATCACTGCACCTGTACACAGCCATTCTGAAATTAACCCACCCAACTACCTCATCCCCATATTGTTATTTATTTTGCTCATTTCACCCCAGTATCTCTATTTGCACATCATCTTTTGCACATCTATCGTTCCAGTGTTAATACGAAATTGTAACTATTTTGCACAATGGCCTATTTATTGCCTTACCTCCATAATTTACTACATTCGCACACACTGTATATATATTTTCTGTTGTATTTTTGACTTTGTTTTGTTTACCCCATATGTAACTCTGTGTTGTTGTTTTTATCGCACTGCTTTGTGTAATGAATACTCGGACAGAGTGGTAAGATCCAATCGCAGAATTGCGATGCTTTATTAGAGTACAGACAAGGGAATAGCTTAATCGTGGTCGGGCGGGCTGTGGTCAAAACCGGGCCAGGCAGAGACAGGCAAAGGTACCAAGGGAGCGGGCGTAGTCGTAGTCGAGGGCACAGGCACAGGATCAGAGTACGGTAATCACTGGGATAGACAAGCAGAGGATTAAGCAATTCGGGGAGTCAAACAACGAGGCACAGGTCGGGTACACTGGTAATCAAAAACAACGAACTGTCTCTCTCTCTGAACAAAACGCTTAGCAAGTCACAATGGAACAATACCTCGCACCGACTGAACTTCTGAGCACACCTTATATCCTACACTAATTACTGACAGGTGTGCTCAGAACTCAGGTGAAACAGATCGAGTCTGATGACTCCCCCTCTCTGCAGATCGGGGAAGTGTCAGACTCTGTCTAGACCCAGCCAAACCCCGCTCCCTTACAGTATCCCCCTCCCCAGGGCCGGCTCCTGACGGCCTTCTACCTCTACCGGGTGGTCTTCCTCTGGGTCGGGGTCCTGGATGATCTGGGTGTTCAGCGTGGAAGGTGGCCTTGAGAGCGGGATCCAGTATGTCCTTAGCAGGGATCCAGGACCGTTCCTCAGGTCCATATCCCTCCCAGTCCACGAGATATTCGATGCCCCCTCCTCTCCGTCTTGACTCCAGTATCTCGTGGACTGTATAGGTGGTGTCCTGTTCATCCTCCAAAGGTTGTTGAGCGATGGGGGGGTACATCGGGCTATAGTGGACAGGTTTCAACAGGGAGACGTGGAACGTAGGGTTTATCCTGTAGTGTCGAGGGAGTAACAGACGGTAGGTGACAGGGTTAATACGTCTCAGTACCTTGAAAGGCCCGATGTACCTGGGTTGGAGCTTCTTGCAGCTCCGTCGGAACCGCAGGTCTCGGGTAGACAGCCACACTCGTTGCCCGGGTTGATAAGTGGGAGTAGGTCTCCGGCGTCGGTCGGCGTAGGTCTTTTGCTGTTGTGAGGCCTGACTGAGATGTTGATGGGCCGTCTCCCAGACCTGTGCACTCCGACGGAACCACTCGTCCACAGCCGGTACCATCCCGGGTGCGGTATCCCACGGGAACAGGGGTGGTTGGTACCCTAGAACACACTGGAAGGGCGTTAGACGTAGGGAGGTGTGATTGAGTGAGTTCTGAGCATACTCTACCCAAGGCAGGAATCGGCTCCACTCTTGCGGCTGCCGCGAACATTGTTGCCGTAGATATTTCCCAATTTCCTGGTTGAGCCGTTCTGTCTGCCCATTGGCCTGGGGATGATATCCGGAGGTGAGACTCACCGAGATGCCCAAGCGTTCGCAGAAGGCCTTCCATACCCGGGATACAAACTGGGGTCCCCGGTCGGAAACAATATCCTCCGGAACACCAAACTGCCGGAACACCTGGTTAAACATAGTCTCAGCCATCTGAGTGGCGTTAGGTAAACGGGTCATGGGTACTAACCGGCACATCTTGGAGAATCGATCGATGACCACGAGAATTACAGTATGGCCCTCTGATTCTGGTAGATCGGTAACAAAGTCCATAGCAATGTGTGACCAGGGTCGTTGAGGAGTTGGCAATGGCATCAGCTTACCCTCCGGTAGTGCACGAGGCGCCTTGGACTGAGCACATACTGGGCAGGATAATACATAGTCTCTGACGTCATCTGTGAGGGAATCCCACCAGTATTTTCGGCTGATGAGTCGTGTCGTTCGAGTGATTCCGGGATGACCAGATTCCAGCGACGTGTGGCACCATTCCATCAGTTGAGGTCGAAGCGGAGCTGGTACAAACACCTTAGACACCGGGGTTTCAGGAGGGGCTGGTTCCGCTTGTAGGCTCTCCTGAATAGTGTCATCGATGGCCCACCTCACAGGACCAGCACGGCAACTCATGGGAAGGATAGGTTCTGGTTCTGTCTTCCCGCACGCTCGAACCGCCTTACCATTCTTGGACCCGGGGATATAAGAGACAGTGAATCGGAAACGGTTGAAGAATAAAGACCACCTTGCCTGTCGGGAGTTCAGTCGTTTAGCACTGTGAAGATACTCCAGGTTGCGGTGGTCCGTGAGCACTTGGAACGGATGATCTGCTCCCTCCAGCCAATGTCTCCACTCCTCCAGTGCTAACTTCACCGCCAGTAATTCCCGATTTCCCACGTCGTAGTTCTGCTCGGCCGAATTCAGCTTCTTAGAAAAAAAAGCACAGGGTCGTGATTTAGGCGGCTCACCTTGGCGCTGGGATAGCACGGCTCCAACTCCAACCTCCGAGGCGTCCACCTCCACGATAAACGGCAAGGTAGGATCCGGCTGACATAAAATGGGAGCGGTGGTAAAGCGTTGTTTCAACGTCTCAAAAGCACGCACTGCCCCCTCCGTCCAGTTCAGACCACGACCCTTGTAGCTGGTCATCACCGACAGGGGAGCTGCGGTTGTGCTGAAATTACGCACGAACCGTCTATAGTAATTGGCAAAACCTAAGAATCTCTGGAGCTCTTTCACCGTCTGGGGTTGAGGCCAGTCTCGTACAGCTTGCACCTTGGATTCATCCAGTTTTACCCCGTCGGGAGTGAGTATGGCCCCAAGGAAGGAAATCGTAGTGACGTGGAATTCACTCTTTTCGGCCTTCACGAACAGAGAGTGTTGTCGGAGTCGGTCCAGAACCTGTCGTACATGGGACACATGTTCACTCAGAGAGTTAGAGTAGATTAGGATGTCATCAATGTACACTATAACAAAGCGATCAATCAAGTCCCTGAAAATGTCATTCATGATCGCCTGGAACACAGAGGGCGCGTTGGTAAGCCCATAGGGCATGACACAATATTCATAATGTCCTCGATGGGTGATGAAGGCGGTCTTCCATTCATCCCCTTCTCTAATGCGCACCAGATTGTACGCACTCCTGAGGTCCAGTTTACTGTAGATGGAGGCCTGCCCCACCTGCTCGAGGGCTGCTGGAATCAAAGGAAGAGGGTAACGATTTTTAATGGTAATATCGTTCAAACCTCGATAGTCTATACAAGGACGCAGTCCGCCATCCTTTTTCTTAACGAAGAAAAAACTCGATGCGGCGGGAGACGTAGATGGGCGAATGGCCCCTTGCTGTAGTGCCTCATCAATATACTTGCTCATAGATTCTCGTTCCGGCTGTGACAAAGGGTAGATTCTTCCGCGAGGAGGTGTAGCCCCGGATAGCAGATCAATTGCGCAGTCCCAGGCCCGATGCGGTGGTAACACGGTGGCCCTCTCCTTGGAGAACACCTGCGCGTAATCCTGGTACTCTGTGGGAACAACAGTAGACACCGCACCCTGCGCATCCTCCACAGTAGACGTTTTGCAAGGTAAATTGAGGCACTCTGCCCTACATACCTCACTCCAAGCTGTGATATCGGCAGATTTCCAGGAGATGACCGGATCATGGGTAACGAGCCAGGGGTGGCTGAGAACTAGCGGCTCCCTTGGAGCGGAGATGACGAACAGGATGATGTTCTCATGGTGCAGGGAGCCCACTTGTAACTTTATTTCCTCGGTACGGTGCGTAATGAACCCAGTGCCCATGGGCTCACCGTCTAGCGCGTTGACTCGCAGGGGAGGTTGAATTGGGATAAGTTGAACTCCCAATTCCTCAGCGAGACCCACATCCATAAAACTGGCAGCCGCCCCGGAATCAATAAGACCTTCCAACCTGCGCACTCTCTCTCCAACAGATAAGGTAACTGGCACATACATTTGTTTAGAGGTAATGTTGAAAACGTGAGTCTCACTCACCGGTTTGGCAGTTCCGAGGCGATATTCTGGGGTACGGTTTGGTCGTACCGGACATTGCCGAATGAAATGACCCGACTGACCACAATACAGGCATAGTCCGTCTTGCCGACGTTGTTGTCTCACCGAACCTTGTAGGGGTGACCGTCCCAGTTGCATAGGTTCCTCCTCCGATTCTCTCCTCCGCTCTGTCGATTGCTTAGGACCAGTGATCGAGGGCTCCCGGACTGTGGATACCTTGTGTTGCACTATCAGATTATCAATAGAGATGGCTATGTTGATAAACTCATGTAGCGCAGTGATATCTCCCCGACAAGCCAACTCAGTCTGTACTTCTTTGCGCAGCCCTCTTCGGAAAACGGTGAGCAAAGCAGTCTCGCTCCATCCGCTACCGGCTGCTATAGTACGGAACTCTAAAGCGTAGTCGGCTACTGTGCGACGGCCCTGCTGAAGTTCGCATAGTTGGTCTCCCACACTACGCCCAGATACTGGGTGGTCGAACACCTCTTGGAACAGTCTCTTGAACTGAACTTCCGCATTCAACTCGGGGACCTCAGCTGCCCAAAGCGCAGTAGCCCAATCCAGTGCTCTTCCCGTTAGCAGAGAAATCATGAAATCCACCCTGCTACGGTCATCGGGAAACATAGTACGATTATACGACATATACAGGGACGTCTGGAGTAGAAACCCCTGACATTTGCCAGGTTCCCCGTCATACCTTGTCGGTAGAGAAATCGGAGGTGCATGACGAGGACTGACCGTGCTCGGGGTGGTGCCTTCAGCCGCACCAGCGTTGAGTAGCTGCAGGAGTTCATCCATCCGTTTCTCCTGTATCTTCCATCGCCTCTGTAATTCCGCTGGATCCATGGTAATGGCGAGGTATTCTGTAATGAATACTCGGACAGTGGTAAGATCCAATCGCAGAATTGCGATGCTTTATTAGAGTACAGACAAGGGAATAGCTTAATCGTGGTCGGGCGGGCTGTGGTCAAAACCGGGCCAGGCAGAGACAGGCAAAGGTACCAAGGGAGCGGGCGTAGTCGTAGTCGAGGGCACAGGCACAGGATCAGAGTACGGTAATCACTGGGATAGACAAGCAGAGGATTAAGCAATTCGGGGAGTCAAACAACGAGGCACAGGTCGGGTACACTGGTAATCAAAAACAACGAACTCTCTCTCTCTCTGAACAAAACGCTTAGCAAGTCACAATGGAACAATACCTCGCACCGACTGAACTTCTGAGCACACCTTATATCCTACACTAATTACTGACAGGTGTGCTCAGAACTCGGGTGAAACAGATCGAGTCTGATGACTCCCCCTCTCTGCAGATCGGGGAAGTGTCAGACTCTGTCTAGACCCAGCCAAACCCCGCTCCCTTACACTTTGCTTTATCTTGGCCAGGTCGCAGTTGTAAATTAGAACTTGTTCTCAACTGGCTTACCTGGTTAAATAAAGGTGAAATAAAATAAAATAAATAAAAAACTGCCGAATTTTACTAACTGCTCCCCCCAGCCCACAGACTTGGGAAACATTCCAATGAGAGATAAGGAAATCCCCATTCTCCTGGAAGAGAAAGTATACATTTCGTTAACATTCAATTATAACCAGCAATCCAAAAATATTAATTACACCCCAAAACATGATGCAGATATACCCTGTCCTACCTCACATCAATAATCGTTTGTTTTAATCTAATTCCTCATAACTACTCCAGAAGATGACATACAATCTCTCAAAAGATGAAAACCACTCAAGTTTCTCTGAGTTTACAATGAGTATTTTTTATTGATTACCCTTCAGACTTCATCCTCTGTAATTCTCACAATGATTATTCAACCCCTAAATCTGCTCCATTTGATCCCATATCAAATTATCCTAGTATCGTTACTTGATCAACAACATAGGAAATATCTGTTTCCCCTTATATTGTTCCTGTCACCCCTCTAAATGTCATATTTTATTCATTCGCCAATATCATCAATTACTCCGCGTAAGGAAGCCGTGATATTTTATCCCAGGCATCTATTAAAAAAGTTGTTTGAGATGTTATCTCCTACTTTCCCTTAAGATATACTGTAGGGGACTTCCATCAATTCTGGAAAAAAATCTCCCACTCAAAACACATCAGATAATACCACGTTTCATTAAGTTTACTACACCTACTAATATAAACCTTAACCCCTTTTCAGTAATGTAATATTCTCCACTTGTTGCATTGAACAACAACAAAAATGTATTGTTTAATAAATTCAGAACTAATAAAAAAATGTTTACTTCTTCATCAGCTAAATAGTAAAAACTACCTCCCATTGTTCAACGTACCAGAAACAGATTATCGTTTTTAGAATTAATGAACTGTCTGCATAACTCACTGTTGTTTAAACAAACTATAGAATTTAATAATAATCATTAAAAATTGTCAAAGAACGTTCCATATTCAACTATTCAGACATCTGCTTCACATTACCCTCTGCGTCCTTTACATCCCAATATAGCACAACAAGCACGACTCTCTTTCACCCTCTTACTAAATCATGGCATTAGTAAATTCTATCCACAAACCACTACTACTTACTAACATATTTGCATTCACATAACTAGAAAGCATTATTTTAATAGCAGTCTACTCAAACAATCCAATTCAACATTTCTCATCTCCCAATTAACCTACTTTCCTTTTAATACAGAAAACCCTCTACAATCTCTATTATCCTCTACAGCTGACTTTCCATCTAACGGTACTTTAGCAGGTGACAAATTATTGTGAAGTTATAGTCAAAACAAACAAAACATATATTCACAGGGATGCAACTTGAATTACTATGTTATCCTATCCGCCATGGGTTGGTAAAACAATCTCTTTCCTATAATCTTATCAATTCAACCAGTGATTCAGGTC
Source organism: Coregonus lavaretus (assembly GCF_964263955.1). Lineage (NCBI taxonomy): Eukaryota > Metazoa > Chordata > Actinopteri > Salmoniformes > Salmonidae > Coregonus > Coregonus lavaretus. The sequence continues at coordinate 31,178,701 of NC_139997.1, forward strand.
AACAGCATCAATGTAACAGTTTTGCTTCATTCCCTACATGGGCTTGAACCAGGGACCCTCTGCACACATCGACAACAGTCCCCCTCGAAGCACTGTTATCCATCGGTCCACAAAATCCGCAACCATTGCAGAGCTAGTTAAACAACTACTTCAAGGTCTCAGAGCAAGTTACGTCACCAATCGAAACACTACTAGTTCGCACCACTAACTAGCTAGCCCTTTCACACCGGTAACATTCACCCCCCTTTCACCTCCTCCTTTTCCGCAGCAACCAGTGATCCGCGTACACCATATTTAACCCATTATGACACTTACAGCTCTCTCACGTGCAGCGAGCCCCAGTTGCTAACACCTGCAGATCAACACCTAGAAATTCTCCAGACAACAAATAAAAACCATTCTCAAAAAGCGATCTGCATTTACCTCTATCATAGGGTCTAAAAACTAACTTAACAACATTAACAATCAATTGCTATAGTAGCTTCATGTTTGGTTCAGTTTATCTGTTACGATATTGTGTCAGTAATATTTCTGTAGTGACCTCAGCTACAAGTTCCTATATTCCTCAGTTGATGTTATCTTTCATACTCTGCTCCCTTCCAATACTGCTTCATTATCCCTGGTGTTTTTTTAATACTCTATTTATTCTCTTTGTCCCCTTGCTTCACTTTCCGTTAAGATAAGACACTCGCTTCCCTGTGCGTCATCCCTATGCTATACTATTATTATCCCCTTTATCAACGAAGATAATACCAATCCGCCATTACTAGAAGTCATCAGATCTGGTAACTGTCCTTTCTAAGTAGGCTACAAGTAACAAACCAAACACTTGCTGTAGTTGACAAGCATATTGAATTTATATCCATAGTATCAATATCCAATTTATGGATTGACATTATGCCACCATTCTCAATCGTTTAATCTAGCAAACCCGTAGGCAACGCAAAAAAAATGACTACCACGAAATCGTCTCGCTATTCCTGTTAAATAAGTGAGTCTTTCCATTTGAACCAAGCACGCTACAAACCTTCCATTCTACATCACCAAACCAAATACTGTAGTATCTGTCTAAGCAACACATACCAACAGTTGAATTACACTCAGAAACCCAGATTTTACTCTATGCCATTGAAATTACAAATAAATCCCACAAATAGCCCAATTACACTGGTTTATCATCTTATCATCTGATACAAAATGAAGTTCCTTCACTTCACCACCTTAGCTCCGCAATGATAATTAGTTTAATGGAAACCCTAAATTGGCTTTGTACTATATTATTTACATTTACATCATTTAGCAGACGCTCTTGTCCAGAGCGACTTACAAATTGGTGCATTCAACTTATGATAGCCAGTGGGACAACCACTTTTTTTTATTTTTTTTATGGGGGGGTGGGGGAGGGAGGGGTAGAAGGATTACTTTTATACTATTCCAGGTATTCCTTAAAGAGGTAGGGTTTCAAGTGTCTCCGGAAGGTGGTCAGTGACTCCGCTGTCCTGGCGTCGTGGGGGAGCTTGTTCCACCATTGGGGTGCCAGAACAGCGAATAGCTTTGACTGGGCTGAGCGGGAACTGTGCTTCCGTAGAGGTAGGGGGGCTAGCAGGCCAGAGGTGGATGAACGTAGTGCCCTCGTTTGGGTGTAGGGTCTGATCAGAGCCTGAAGGTATGGAGGTGCCGTTCCCCTCACAGCTCCGTAGGCAAGCACCATGGTCTTGTAGTAGATGCGAGCCTCAACTGGAAGCCAGTGGAGTGTGCGGAGGAGCGGGTTGACATGAGAGAACTTGGGAAGGTCGAACACCAGACGGGCTGCAGCGTTCTGGATAAGTTGTAGGGGTTTAATGGCACAGGCAGGGAGCCCAGCCAACAGTGAGTTGCAGTAATCCAGATGGGAGATGACAAGTGCCTGGATTAGGACCTGTGCTGCTTTCTGTGTGAGGTAGGGTCGTACTCTGCGAATGTTGTAGAGCATGAACCTGCAGGATCGGGTCACCGCTTTGATGTTAGCGGAGAACGACAGGGTGTTGTCCAGGGTCACGCCAAGGTTCTTTGCACTCTGGGAGGAGGACACAATGGAGTTGTCAACCATGATGGCGAGATAATGGAGTGGGCAGTCCTTCCCCGGGAGGAAGAGCAGCTCCGTCTTGCCGAGGTTCAGCTTGAGGTGGTGATCCGACATCCACACTGATATGTCTGCCAGACATTCAGAGATGCGATTCGCCACCTGGTTATCAGAAGGGGGAAAGGAGAAAATTAATTGTGTGTTGTCTGCGTAGCAATGATAGGAGAGACCATGTGAGGATATGACAGAGCCAAGTGACTTGGTGTATAGAGAGAATAGGAGAGGGCCTAGAACTGAGCCCTGGGGGACACCAGTGGTGAGAGAACGTGGTGCGGAGATAGATTCTCGCCACGCCACTTGGTAGGAGCGACCGGTCAGGTAGGACGCAATCCAAGAGGTGAGCAGCGCCGGAGATGCCCAACTCGGAGAGGGTGGAGAGGAGGATCTGATGGTTCACAGTATCAAAGGCAGCAGATAGGTCTAGAAGGATAAGAGCAGAGGAGAGAGAGTTAGCTTTAGCAGTGAGGAGAGCCTCCGTGACACAGAGAAGAGCAGTCTCAGTTGAATGACCAGTCTTGAAACCTGACTGGTTTGGATCGAGAAGGTCATTCTGAGAGAGATAGCAGGAGAGTTGGCTAGAGACGGCACGCTCAAGAGTTTTGGAGAGAAAAGAAAGAAGGGATACTGGTCTGTAGTTGTTGACATCGGAGGGATCGAGTGTAGGTTTTTTGAGGAGGGGTGCTACTCTCGCTCTCTTGAAGAAGGTGGCAAAGAGCTTCCTAGGGTTAGAGGCAGAGGCTTGAAATTTAGAGTGGTAGAAAGTTGCTTTAGCAGCGGAATGTAGAGAGGAGGGAGTGTAAAGATGACAGGTCCGCAGGGAGTCTAGTTTTCCTCCATTTCCGCTCGGCTGCCCGGAGCCCTCTTCTGTGAGCTCGCAATGAGTCGTCAAGCCATGGAGCAGGAGGGGAGGACCGAGCCGGCCGAGAGGATAGGGGACATAGAGAGTCAAAAGATGCAGAAAGGGAGGAGAGGAGGGTTGAGGAGGCAGAATCAGGAGATCGGAGGGAGAAGGATTTAGCAGAGGGAAGATATATTGTATACTAATAATCTTCCAATTATTACTTTATCAAATCTCTAGTAAACGCTTAACACACATAAAATTCATCATATTTTCCTATAGTCACATACTCCATATAGAACTTTAGAAACACCTAGGTACTCACATAAAACAATCCCTTCATGTTTTTAACGATCCTCAATCGACACAAATCAACTTCTACAAACATACTCCCAGCGGACGCAAAAAACTGTCGTTTCCAGGACACTGCCCTGCCTGTCATGGGATCCTCCCAGAAAATACAGACTTTTCCACTACTCTCTAAAACAGGGTTCTTCAATTCCGGTCCTGGAGGGCCGAAACACTTCTGTTTTTTATTTCTACCTGGTAGTTAATTGCACTCACCTGGTGTCCCAGGTCTGAATTAGCCCCTGATTAGAAGGAGAGGATGAAAAACAGAGGTGTTTCGGCCCTCCAGGACCGGAATTGAAGAACCCTGCTCTAAAACAACATCACGCTCTCCATACCACTCCTTGATATTCTATGACCTAATTCTGTTGACTACCCTTTGTTTTTATTAGTTCATGCAATGTTAGTAATTAAATATTTGAATCAAATCCCCAACTTGATCCTTATTAAAATTTCATTTTCCTATTTTGTCATTGGTGCCATGATTCAACATGCTCATTGTACCTGCTCTCTCTCCTGGCTGTTTTGAGTAATTCACAAAGGAGTAATTATCCCGTCACCAAGGTACTCTAACTCTCAGAGAACTGAACATAGGCCTCAAACCCATTCTTTATGATGTTTATTAACACCACATGATTCAAACCTCTAACAGAATGACTACAACTTTTAACAAATGTTGTTGAGGACTTGAACCTCATGTCAAATCTAACACTTTATGATGATTCTTACACACCACAGGACTCAAACCTCACAACCTCTATCTTTATAATCTTGTCTCGTTAAGGACTTGAACCTCAACAACTTTATAATGCTTTTTCAAATTAAAGGACTCAAACCTCTATCTTTATAATGTTGTACACATTAAAAGACCCTACGCCCAATCTTGTTAAACCTATTCTCCTTCTCCTCTGTTGTTTTTAGTCATTACTCTAAACAAACCCTTCTTAGAATCATAGCACCATGTTATTGTCTAATTTGATCATTCTCCTTACATCCCTTCTACACAACTCAGCATCAACTCATCGTCTCCCTTTAAAAATATTGAATTTTAAACCTTTGTTACAGCTCAGCTTTACCACAGATAAGCAGAATTTGACATAATCAACAAAAAATAAAATCTATAAAAGTCTGCTTACCTGTTAGTTCGGCTATAAACTGCATCCTGTTCATTTAGACGCCAATCTGTTATGATGAGTTTCTCTGGTGTCAAGTAATTCAGGATGAAAGAATATACTTAAACAATTATATGGAGAGTTAATACAAAATATTTAATAGATACGGTACCGGGTTCGTCTAACAAATGGCACATGCTTTGCCTCTTGTCATCCGAACTCCTGAACAAAGGAAATCTCTCAGTTTATATACTTCACGTTACACGTTTCTTCAACAACATCTGGTAACCATCAGTTGGCACTCCCTTCTTTGATGTTATTACCTTGTGCCCCAAGTCAGTATATTACATCTATCAATCATTCTAAGATAAACCCCAGTAAGCTCCCTCGACATACTGGAATCCTTGGTATTCAGACTCTGCGGCACCAAGAGTCACCTATCTAATAGATGTACCCTTCTTCCCACAACACTTATGAAAGGACATCATAACAATGAGTTTACCACATCAGTCACCGGTTTCATTAAGAAGTGCATCGACGACGATGTCCGCACAGTGACCATACATACATATCCCAACCAGAAGCCATGGATTACAGGCAACATCCGCACTGAGCTAAAGGCTAGAGCTGCCGCTTTCAAGGAGCAGGACACTAATCCGGATGCTTATAAGAAATCCTGCTACGCCCACCGACAAACCATCAAACATGAAAAGTGTCAATACAGGACTGAGATCGAAATCCTACTACACCAACTGTGACGCTTGTTGGATGTGGCAGGGCTTGCAAACTATCACGGATAGCCTTTGTGTGAGGGTTGGAGTTTTGAGGTGGTGATGTGACTAGATTTTTGTGAACTTAGTGGTTCTTTACTGTTTTATTCAGTGTATTCTACGGTATTATCCAATGGCAGTGCAAATGTGATGTGTAGTGTGTGACAGATGGGCGTTTGATCACAATCATATTGTCCTTGATTGGCCAATATATAATGTGAGGATGCTATTTTATTACGCCTTATGGATAAATGAGAAGTTATATATTATATCCTCCAAAAAAGTAGGCCAGTTTCTTAACGTTTTGTAGTGTAGATATGATGATGCGTCTAAGGAAATGTAGCTCTTGATCTAGTACAAACTGTAATTGATTGAATAAAGACTGCAGGGGCTGCAATGCTTCCTGTATTTATGAGGAGACTGATGAGACTGAAGAAATGTTTTGAAGAAAAATATGTTTCTAAAATAGCAGCTGAAGTTAGCGCTATGAAGCTCTGTAATGTGGCCCATAGCCATCCTTTCCACAGCCTTACATAACAGCGATTCAATAGGTTTCTATAGCTCTGGCATCTGCATAAAGACATCACGTCTCCTGTGGGATGCTGGTGTTGTATGCACACTCAGTTCTTGCTGCTGCTGCTTCTGTCATCCACCCACAACAACAGATATTATGGAAATGTTTTCAGGATATGCATCTCTCCAATGTGATTGGGACTTCTCAGGGGGAATCCAATACTTTATTTTCGCATCTTTAAAATCCTTGATCAGACATTGCTGTCACGCCCTGGCTCTGGGGACTCTTATATGTTGAGCCAGGGTGTTAGTTTCTATGTTTAGTGTTCCATGTTCATGTTCTAGTTCATGTGTTTCTATGTTGGCCGGGGTGGTTCCCAATCAGAGGCAGCTGTGGCTTGTTGTCTCTGATTGGGAACCATACTTAGGCAGCCTGTTTTGCACTTGTCATTTGTGGGATCTTGTTCCGGAGAGGTTTGTGTTTGTTAACCTTAGGACTAAACGTATCGTTTTGTTGTTTTGTTGTATTGTTATATAAGTACTCATTAAAATATATACACATATCACGCTGCGCCTTGGTCCGTTGCTTACGACGATCGTGACAGAAGATCCCACCAAATAAGGACCAAGCAGCGTGTCCAGGAGCAAACGCCGGAGGTAACACTAGTGGATGTCCTCCTTGGTTGGGGGAAGATCACCGAGGAGGAGGCCGTCCGCTACCGGGGGGCGATGAGGGAGGATGCCCAGGCAGGAGAGGAGAGAGGCAACCCCAATAAAAATGTTTGGGGGGGCACACGGCATGGACGACGGGGCTGCTGGAGGCAGCTACAGGGCGAGTTTGTGGACTAGGAGAGGAGGCCACCAGGTTACGGGGGCCATTGGTCATGAGGGAGAAGGAGAGTGTGGAGGCACGGCGAGAGGAACTGAGTAGGCAGCAGAGGGAGCGGAGGTTTATGAGGAAACCCAGTCCCGCTCCTCGCACCAAGCAAGTGGTGTGTGTCACCAGTCCGGTCCGGCCCGTTCCTGATTCCCGCACAAGGCCAGTGGTGTGTGTTCCCAGTACGGTCAGGCCCGTTCCTGCTCCCTGCACTAAGTTAGTGGTGCGTGTTCCCAGTACGGCCCAACCCGTACCTGCTCCCCGCACTAAGTTAGTGGTGCGTGTTCCCAGTCCGGCCCGGCCTGTTCCTGCCCCTCGCACCAAGCCTGTGGTGCGCGTCGCAAGCCCGGCCTGTTCCTGCCCCTTGCACCAAGCCAGTGGTGCGCGTCACCAGCCCGGTCCGGCCTGTTCCTGCCCCTCGCGTCGCCAGCCCGGTCCGGCCTGTTCCTGCCCCTCGCACCAAGCCTGTGGTGCGCGTCGCCAGCCTGGCCCGGCCTGTTCCTGCTCCTCGCACCAAGCCTGTGGTGCGCGTCGCCAGCCCGGCCCGGCCTGTTCCTGCCCCTCGCACCAAGCCAGTGGTGCGCGTCGCCATCCCGGTCCTGCCTGTTCCTGCTCCCCGCACCAAGCCAGTGGTGCGCGTCGCCAGCCCGGCCCGGCCTGTTCCTGCTCCCCGCACCAAGCCAGTGGTGCGCGTCGCCAGCCCGGTCCGGCCGGTTCCTGCTCCCCACACCAAGCCAGTGGTGCGCGTCGTCAGTCCGGCACAGCCCGTGCCTGTTCCACCGGTGCCTGGTCAGGTACCGGTCAGCTGCTCCACACCGGAGCCTAAGCAATCCGCTCCACCGATGTCCAGTCCAGCTCCAGCCAGCGGGGCCAGACCTGACCAGGGGCGCTACGGGGGGGGGTAGCTAGAGAGTGGTGGTCACGCCCGGAGCCGGATCCGCCTCCGAGGCGGAATGCCCACCCGGCCCCTCCCCTGTTGGGTTTAGTTGGCGCGGTCGCAGTCCGCGCCTTTGGGGGGGGGGGTACTGTCACGCCCTGGCTCTGGGGACTCTTATATGTTGAGCCAGGGTGTTAGTTTCTATGTTTAGTGTTCCATGTTCATATTCTAGTTCATGTGTTTCTATGTTGGCCGGGGTGGTTCCCAATCAGAGGCAGCTGTGGCTTGTTGTCTCTGATTGGGAACCACACTTAGGCAGCCTGTTTTGCACTTGTCATTTGTGGGATCTTGTTCCGGAGAGGTTTGTGTTTGTTAACCTTAGGACTTCACGTATCGTTTTGTTGTATTGTTTACGTAAATGTAAATGTAAAATATAAGTACTCATTAAAAGATGTACGCATATCACGCTGCGCCTTGGTCCGTTGCTTACGACGATCGTGACAATTGCCCAAGTTTTACGGCACGTTCAGCTAATTCAAATAAAATAGAATTGAATTTGTCACCTGCTTTCGTAAACAACAGGTGTAGACTAGCACTGAAATGCTTACTTACGGGTCCTTTTCCAACAATGCAGAGTTAAAGATAAAGATACAAAATATGAAATAGAAATAGTGACACAAGGAATAAATACACAGTGAAAAATGAATAAAAATAAAAATAACATAGCTATATACAGGGAGTACCAGTACCGAGTCGATGTGCAGAGGTAGAGGTAGCTATGTACATAATACAGTGCCTTCAGAAAGTATTCATACCCCTTGACTTATTCCACATTTTGTTGTGTTACAGCCTGAATTAAACATTTATAAAATTCTTTTTTTCTCACCAATCTACACACAATACCCAATAATAACGAAGTGAAAACATGTTTTTAGACATTTTTGCAAATGTGTTGGAACTGAAATACAGAAATATCAAATTTACATAAGTATTCACACCCCTGCGTCAATACTTTGTAGAAGCACCTTTGGTAGCGATTACAGCTATGAGTCTTTCTGGTTAAGTCTCTAAGAGCTTTCCTAACCTGGATTGTGCAAAATGTGCCTATTATTCTTTTCAAAATTCTTCAAGCTCTGTCAAATTAGTTGATGATCATTGCTAGACAACCATTTTCAGGTCTTGCCATAGATCAAAACTGTAACTCGGCCACTCAGGAACCAGATTTGGCCTTGGGTTTTAGGTTATTGTCCTGCTAAAAGGTGAATTAATCTCCCAGTGTCTGGTGGAAAGCAGACTGAACCAGGTATTCCTCTAGGATTTTGCCTGTGCTTAGCTTCATTCCGTTTATTTTGTATCCTGAAAAACTCCCCAGTCCTTAACGATAACAAGCATACCCACAACATGATCCATCCACCACTATGCTTGAAAATATGGAGAGTGGTACTCAGTAATGTGTTGTATTGGATTTGCCCCAAACATAACACGTTGTATTCAGGACAAAAAGTGAATTGCTTTGCCACATTTTAATTAATAACAATTTAGTGCCTTGTTGCAAACAGGATGCACGTTTAGGAATATTTTTGTTCTGTACAGGCTTCCTTCTTTTGACTCTGTCAATTATGTTAGTATTGTGGAGTAAGTATAATGTTGTTGATCCATCCTCACAGCCATTAAACTCTGTAACTGTTTTAAAGTCACCATTGGCCTCATGGTGAAATCCCTGAGCGGTTTCCTTCCTCACCGGCAACTGAGTTAGGAAAGACGCCTGTATCTTTGTAGTGACTGGGTGTATTGATACACCATCCAAACTGTAATTAATAACTTCACAATGCTCAAAGGGATATTCTAAGTGAGCATAGAAGGCATTTAGCTTGTCTGGTGGGCTCGTGCCGCTGGGCAGCTCGTGGCTGGGTTTCCCTTTGTAATCTGTGATTGTTTGCAAGCCCAGCCACATCCGTTGAGCGGAAGAGCCGGCATAGTAGGATTCAATCTTAGTCCTGTATTGACACTTTTCATGTTTGATAGCTCGTTGGAGGTCGTAGCGGGATTTCTTATAAGCATCCGGATTGTAGTATTTTAGTAGTATTTATGGGGATCCCCAAGGCAGCGGCTACTGTAGTCTGGCTTTTTTATGGCGGTTTTGGAGCAGTAGCTTCTTCCTTGCTGAGCGGCCTTTCAGGTTATGTCGATATAGGACTCGTTTTACTGTGGATATAGATACTTTTGTACCTGTTTCCTCCAGCATCTTCACAAGGTCCTTTGCTGTTGTTCTGGGATTGATTTGCACTTTTCGCACCAAAGTACGTTCATCTCTAGGAGACAGAACGCGTCTCCTTCCTGAGCGGTATGACGGCTGTGTGGTCCCATGGTGTTTATACTTGCGTACTATTGTTTGTACAGATGAACGTGGTACCTTCAGGCGTTTGGAAATTGCTCCCAAGGATGAACCAGACTTGTGGAAGTCTACAGTCTTGGCTGATTTCTTTTGATTTTCCCATGATGTCAAGCAAAGAGGCACTGAATTTGAAGTTAGGCCTTGAAATACATCCACAGGTACACCTCCAATTGACTCAAATGATGTCAATTAGCCTATCAGAAGCTTCTAAAGCCATGACATCATTTTCTGGAATTTTCCAAGCTGTTTAAAGGCACAGTCAACTTAGTGTACAGTGGGGGGAAAAAGTATTTAGTCAGCCACCAATTGTGCAAGTTCTCCCACTTAAAAAGATGAGAGAGGCCTGTAATTTTCATCATATGTACACGTCAACTATGACAGACAAATTGAGATTTTTTTTCTCCAGAAAATCACATTGTAGGATTTTTAATGAATTTATTTGCAAATTATGGTGGAAAATAAGTATTTGGTCAATAACAAAAGTTTCTCAATACTTTGTTATATACCCTTTGTTGGCAATGACACAGGTCAAACGTTTTCTGTAAGTCTTCACAAGGTTTTCACACACTGTTGCTGGTATTTTGGCCCATTCCTCCATGCAGATCTCCTCTAGAGCAGTGATGTTTTGGGTCTGTCGCTGGGCAACACGGACTTTCAACTCCCTCCAAAGATTTTCTACGGGGTTGAGATCTGGAGACTGGCTAGGCCACTCCAGGACCTTGAAATGCTTCTTACGAAGCCACTCCTTTGTTGCCCGGGCGGTGTGGTTGGGATCATTGTCATGCTGAAAGACCCAGCCACGTTTCATCTTCAATGCCCTTGCTGATGGAAGGAGGTTTTCACTCAAAATCTCACGATACATGGCCCCATTCATTCTTTCCTTTACACGGATCAGTCGTCCTGGTCCCTTTGCAGAAAAACAGCCCCAAAGCATGATGTTTCCACCCCCATGCTTCACAGTAGGTATGGTGTTCTTTGGATGCAACTCAGCATTCTTTGTCCTCCAAACACGACGAGTTGAGTTTTTACCAAAAAGTTCTATTTTGGTTTCATCTGACCATATGACATTCTCTCAATCCTCTTCTGGATCATCCAAATGCACTCTAGCAAACTTCAGACGGGCCTGGACATGTACTGGCTTAAGCAGGGGGACACGTCTGGCACTGCAGGATTTGAGTCCCTAGCGGCGTAGTGTGTTACTGATGGTAGGCTTTGTTACTTTGGTCCCAGCTCTCTGCAGGTCATTCACTAGGTCCCCCCGTGTGGTTCTGGGATTTCTGCTCACCGTTCTTGTGATCATTTTGACCCCACGGGGTGAGATCTTGCGTGGAGCCCCAGATCGAGGGAGATTATCAGTGGTCTTGTATGTCTTCCATTTCCTAATAATTGCTCCCACAGTTGATTTCTTCAAACCAAGCTGCTTACCTATTGCAGATTCAGTCTTCCCAGCCTGGTGCAGGTCTACCATTTTGTTTCTGGTGTCCTTTGACAGCTCTTTGGTCTTGGCCATAGTGGAGTTTGGAGTGTGACTGTTTGAGGTTGTGGACAGGTGTCTACTGATAACAAGTTCAAACAGGTGCCATTAATACGGTTAACGAGTGGAGGACAGAGGAGCCTCTTAAAGAAGAAGTTACAGGTCTGTGAGAGCCAGAAATCTTGCTTGTTTGTAGGTGACCAAATACTTATTTTCCACCATAATTTGCAAATAAATTCATTACAAATCCTACAATGTGATTTTCTGGATTTTTTTTCCTCAATTTGTCTGTCATAGTTGACGTGTCCCTATGATGAAAATTACAGGCCTCTCTCATCTTTTTAAGTGGGAGAACTTGCACAATTGGTGGCTGACTAAATACTTTTTTCCCCCACTGTATGTAAACTTCTGACCCACTGGAATTGTGATACAATTAATTATAAGTGAAATAATCTGTCTATAAACAATTGTTTGAAAAATTACTTGTGTATGTAAATTTCCGACTTCAACTGTATATATTTATATACAGTACCAGTTAAAAGTTTGGACACACCTACTCATTCAAGGATTTTTCTTTATTTTTACTATTTTCTACATTGTAGAATAATAGCGAAGACATCAAAACTATGAAATAACACATATGGAATTATGTAGTAACCAAAAAAGTGCTAAACAAATCAAAATATATTGAGCTTTGCACACTCTTTGCATTCTCTCAACCAGATTCACGGGGTAGTCACCTGTAATGCATTTCAATTAACAGGTGTGTCTTCTTGAAAGTTAATTTGTGGAATTTTTTTCCTTCTTAATGCGTTTGAGCCAATCAGTTGTGTTGTGACAAGGTAGGAGGTGGGTATACAGAAGATAGCCCTATTTGGTAAAAGACCAAATCCATATTATGGCAAGAACAGTTCAAATAAGCAAAGAGAAACTACGGTCCATCATTACTTTAAGACATGAAGGTCAGTCAATACGAAAATTTTAAAGTTTCTTCAAGTGCAGTTGCAAAAACCATCAAGCGCTATGATGAAACTGTCTCTCATGAGGACCACCACAGGAAAGGAAGACCCAGAGTTACCTCTGCTGTAGACGATAAGCCCAAATAAATGCTTCACAGAGTTCAAGTCACAGACACATCTAAACATCAACTGTTCAGAGGGGACTGTGTGAATCAGGCCTTCATGGTTGAATTGTTACAAAGAAACCACTACTAAAGGACACCAATAAGAAGAAGAGACCTGCTTGGGCCAAGAAACAATGGATATTAGAGCGGTGAAAATGTGTCCTTTGGTCTGGAGTCCAAATTGGAGATTTTTGGTTCCAACCGCTGTGTCTTTGTGAGATGCGATGTGGGTGAACGGATGATCTCCGCATGTGTAGTTCCCACCGTAAAGCATGGAGGAGGTGGTGTTATGGTGTGGGGGTGCTTTGCTGGTGACACTGTCTGTGATTTATTTAGAATTCAAGGCACACTTAACCAGCATAGCTACCACTGCATTCTGCAGCGATACGCCATCCCATCTGGTTTGGGCTTAGTGGGACTATCATTTGTTTTTCAACAGGATAATGACCCAACACACCTCCAGGCTGTGTAAGGGCTATTTTACCAAGAAGGAGAGTGATGGAGTGCTGCATCAGAAGACCTGACCTCCACAATCCCCCGACCTCAACCCAATTGAGATGGTTTGGGATGAGTCTGACGGCAGAATGAAGGAAAAGTAGCCAAAAAGTGCTAAGCATATGTGGGAACTCCTTCAAGACAGTTGGAAAAGCATTCTAGGTGAAGCTGGTTGAGAGAATGCCAAGAGTGTGCAAAGCTGTCATCAAGGCAAAGGGTGGCTATTTGAAGAATCTCAAATATAAAATATATTTTGATTTGTTTAACACTTTTTTGGTTACTACATGATTCCATATCTGTTATTTCATAGTTTTGATGTCTTCACTATTATTCTACAATGTAGAAAATAGTAAAAATTAAGAAAACCCTTGAATGAGTAGGTGTGTCCAAGCTTTTGACTGGTAGTGTATATATATTTACAACAAAATATATGGGAGATTGGAAATGATGCAGACAATGACATTGATGGAAGCTACAATCTATCTGCAATATTAAAGCTGATCGACCCCCCCCGAAAAGGCAACAAAACTCTAGATCACCTTTACTCCACACACAGAAACACAAACAAGGCTCGCCCTCCCTTTTGAAAATCAGACCATAACTACAGTATATCCTCCTGCTTCCTGCTTACCGGCTTCAATAATAAGTGCGTTGACGACGTTGTCCCCACAGTGACCGTACGTATGTATATACCCCAATCAGATGCAATGGATTAGAGGCAACATCCGCACTGAGCTGCCTCTATCAAGGAGCGGGACACTAATTACAGTTGAAGTCGGAGGTTTACATACACTTAGGTTGGAGTCATTAAAACTCGTTTTTCAACCATTCCACAAATTTCTTGTTAACAAACTATAGTTTTGGGAAGTCGGTTAGGACAACTACTTTGTGCATGACACAAGTAATATTTCCAACAATTGTTTACAGACAGATTATTTCACTTATAATTCACTGTATCACAATTCCAGTGGGTCAGAAGTTTACATACACTAAGTTGACTGTGCCTTTAAACAGCTTGGAAAATTCCAGAAAATGATGTCATGGCTTTAGAAGGTTCTGATAGGCTAATTTACATCATTTGAGTCAATTGGAGGTGTACCTGTGGATGTATTTCAAGGCCTACCTTCAAACTCAGTGCCTCTTTGCTTGACATCATAGGAAAATCAAAATAAATCAGCCAAGACCTCAGAAAAAAGATTGCTTCATCCAAACGCCTGAAGGTACCACGTTCATCTGTACAAACAATAGTAAGCAAGTATAAACACCATGGGACCATGCAGCCGTAATACCGCTCAGGAAGGAGACGCGTTCTTTCTCCTAGAGTTGAACGTACTTTGGTGCGAAAAGTGCAAATCAATCCCAGAACAACAGCAAAGGACCTTGTGAAGATGCTGGAGGAAACAGGTACAAAAGTATCAATATCCACAGTAAAATGAGTCCTATATCGACATAACCTGAAAGGCCGCTCAGCAAGGAAGAAGCCACTGCTCCAAAACCGCCATAAAAAAGCCAGACTACGGTTTGCAACTGCACATGGGGACAAAGTTCGTACTTTTTGGACAAATGTCCTCTGGTCTGATGAAACAAAAATATAACTGTTTGACCATAATGACCATTGTTATGTTTGAAGGAAAAAGGGGGTACTTGCAAGCCGAAAACACCATCCCAACCGTGAAGCACATGGGTGGCAGCATCATGTTGTGGGGGTGCTTTGCTGCAGGAGGGACTGGTGCACTTCACAAAATAGATGGCATCAAGAGGAAGGAAAATTATCTGGTTATATTGAAGCAACATCTTAAGACATCAGTCAGAAAGTTAAAGCTTGGTCGCAAATGGGTCTTCCAAATACCCAAGGATACGTCCAAAGTCTTGCAAAATGGCTTAAGGACAACAAAGGACAACAAAGTCTAGTTGTCTGAGTGTGACCCCCTCCCCATGGGTTACTGCAGCCAGTGTTGCCAGCACTGCCACTACCTGGGTGAGGGTAACCCACCGGAATCCCCACCGGCTAGGTACAATGTCGTCAATGTTCTCATTAGCAGCTTTGAGAATTTCCTTGTATATAATGCTTTCCCATCAGGGGGCTCTGTCTTTGTAGGACCAACCCTGCCAGGCAGGCTCAGAATCTTGAGGGGGCGGTGCTGCTCAAGTAGGTCTCTGACCGCATTTATTTCTCTGTTTAGGCTGCATACTCACAGCAGGTCCATAAAACAGATGGGATCTTCTCTTTGGTGTATGGGTTGCTCAGGTGGGTGTCCAGGATATAGGGTTGGGGATCTTTCCATCATGATAGGACAATAAAAAATTAGATTAGATGTATACTATATTTAAAAATGTATATCCCTCATCTACACAAAATTGAAAGCTCTCTCTCACTACCCCTGCTCATAGACACCCGTCGGCTCTGGGATATGCAACCATTTCCCCTCTCACTCACTTAACGCCGCACCTTTCCAAACACAAAAATGCACACCACATGGTTGACTGCGGAGGAAATGGGGCGAGCGCACAAACGCACCCGCATCCCACACCTGCCGCAAGGGGGAAAGGACGCCAGGGAGAACACAGGACCAACCACAACAACCGTCCGCCAAAACAACAATTGCCCGCCAAAAAAGCCATGTTCTAATTAGTTGTATTTTAAGATGTATTATTCTGCTTGTTATCTTTTCTTGTTATATCGTTTTATCCTTTTTTATAATACTATACTTACTATAAATGTTCATTAATATTACAATACCTATCATTGCTAGTATTGGGTGTTCCATTATTCGACTCCTCTATTACAACTTTTAGAATAGCCATGGAGTAGTCTTTGTGTCTCTGAACATTTGGTTGTCAATATACAGTTTATCGACCACAAGTGCAAGACGTTTCCCTTTTAATCTATTTTCCTTGAAGATTGGATACAGAACTTTGCGCCTTTCTGCAATCTCCCTCGGGAACTGATCATTCATGCCTATTTTCGTGCCAGCAAGTCTTTTACCTAGGCTTTTAACCATTGCTTTATCCTTAAAAAATGCAAAGTTGGCAACGATTGGGCGATCAGATTTCTGTCCTCTTTGTCCGAAACGGTGTACACGTTCGAATTGGATTTTATCGACAGCCTCGAGTGGGATTTGAAGCGCTGTAAGCAGGAAATCCTTCATAATATTCTCGGTTATTTCTCCCTCCTTTTCCTGAATACCCGTAAGTACTAGATTTTCTCTCATCGATCTAGTTTGGATGTCTAGTAAGGCTTCTCTCAGAAGGTTGTTCTCCATTTTAAGTTCCCTAACGTCCATTTCCATCTTAGTGACTGTCACTTTAAATTTTTTGGTTTCTTTCTCCATTATCGCAGCTTTTTCGTCACTCATTTCAAGACTCGCTTTCAACTCTTTTACGTCCTTACTGACCAATTCTAGTATGCCCAATTTGTCATTTATCGACTTCAACAGGTCGCTTTCCACACTTACCAGACCCAGTGGTGAAAAGCATATATCATCTGTATCAGTCGATGAGTCACGTTTTCTCTTGGAGATTGGTTCTCCTCGTTTATCTTCCGCCATGTTTGGGTGTTGCGTGTTGTTGTAATATTTGTTGATATATTTCTCTAGCCTTATGATTTGTTTTGTGTTATTATCCAGATTGAATTTTATTAACTGCGAATATATGAAATGTAATATTTAGTCTAACTTACTGATTTTGAATATTATGTTTTTATCTTGAGGTGGTTTGTACCGCTTTCTATTCAATACGCCATCTTGTCTAATGCACGCGCAACAGGTGTCTCTGGTGAATAATAGCTCTTGGTAAATAGTATGGTCTGCAGCTTTAATTAGGTATTCTAACTCAGGCGAGGAAAAACTTGAGACTTCCTTAACATTAGAGATCGCTCACCAGTTGTTGTTAACAAAGAGACTCACCCCTCCTCCCTTCGTCCTACCCGAGTAAGCCGTCCAGTCTTGACGATGCACAGAAACACCAGCGAGATGTATATCCATGTCCTCGCTCTATATCCATGTCCTCGTTCTGCCACGACTCTGAGAAACATAAGATATTACAGTTTATCAGGTCCCATTGATAGGATAGTCTCGAACGGAGCTCATCCAGTTTGTTCTCCAGTGATTGCACGTTCGCCAATAGAACAGATGGCAATGGTGGTCTATTTACTCGCTAACGTAGTCTCGTCAGGTTGCCGCCTCGCCTGCCTTGGTTTCTCCACTGCTTCCTCTTTCGAGTCCCGGGCATTAGGGCCTGGTCCGGAGTAAGCAGAACATCCTGAGCTGCTGACTCGTTGAAGTAAAAATGTTAGTCCAAATCTAGGTTAGTGATCACTGTTCTGATGTCCAGAAGCTGTTTTCTGGCATAGGAAATTATGGCGGAGACATTATGTACCAAAAAATTCAGATCAGTGTAAAAATACACAAAATAGCAGAATTGGACAGGAGCCCGTAAGACGGCTGCTATCCACTGCAGCACAATCTTATCCAGTTGCTGAGGTGGTCGAGTTCCTGACCTTGTATTTCAATTTTTTATAATAATATTTTTGTACACTAAAGGCCTTTTAACTCAGAGAAGGTACTGAATACCGGTTCTGTGATTTGCTGCCAAGTGAACAAACCCATGCTTCAGCATTAGGGGATAGAGACAGTATCGAGAGCACCTAGAGCCACCCACCTAGGAGGCCATGTTTGTCCTTCACCCATTCCAATGCACACATACAGTGGGGTCCATTGGGGTTCCAGGTGGGGCAGCAGGTGGTGGTATGTGGCCCTGACAGGAAGACAGCTGCCTGGGTGTGAGGCCAGAATGGAGCCAGGCCAGGAAAACTGGGACTAGAACTCTGGAATGCAGCTCTGGATGCAGTCCTGAAGTGGGCCTATGTTCCCCTGTCAGTGGCTCTGCCCTCCTGCTGTCCTGTCCTGTACAGCTGTTGATTCAGGAAAAGGATAGGGCAACGTGTATGGGCAGGCTTTGAGAGGCTCCACATGCCTGACTGGGGTTACACATGCATGCACACATGTAGACACACACACACACATCTTTGTCAGTGGTAAATACAGGCAGTTAGAAGGCAGGGAAGTTGGAACATCGGTCTCCCCACAGTGATGATGGCAGGCGGAGCAGGCAACAATGGGCTCTGTCGTGCATGTGGCCTGCTGACTCCGGTCACTCTGGCCTGGGGGCTGGGGGTGGCTCTGCTCTGTGGGTTGTACTTGTCTTTTTGCCCACTCTACCAACACCCTCACCTGGTTATGGCTCTCACTGTCTGCTAAGGAGAGGGACTGACCGGGGGCAATTTGCTGGGAAAACAATGAGAAGAAATCAAAAGAGTGAGACAGAGTGTGTGTGTGTGTGTGTGTGTGTGTGTGTGTATGTGTGTGAGATAGTGAGTGTGAGTGAGAGAAGTTTGCCCCAGTTCATTCAGCCAGGCTCAATTGTAAGGCTGACTTTAGATTCCCGCTGTGTGTTTTCATTAAAGCGTGTCACCTTACCTGACACCACATTAAAGCATACTTTTACAGCAGGGCCTTATTTGATGCACAAATATATGGATTCCTTATGACAATGACAGGCCATTTAGTGTTACCCCCTCTGACTTCTCCAGAATGGGAGAGTTAGTTTCCCCCTTATGGGGGAGATTATGGGAAACTCCACTCCGCTCGACTCTATAGGAACCCAAGCCCTACTGCTAAACTATTCCTGGAAACCCAATTTACAGATTAGCATTCCAATCAGCATTCACCATCAACATGTTATGGGATAGGGTAATTACTCTAGAACAGGATCTAAGGGGAGAGGCTATATCAAATTAATGACAGATTACATTTCTCAACCATCAGCCATCCTATGTTGACTTCACCAGTTATTATTAAATGAGGTCAATAAACATTTACAGACACACCCATTTGCTGAGGTGAGTTTTAGGAATTTGCCTGTTGTTTCCGTGTCTGGTGTCAAGGGAAACTGAAGAACATTCCCATGTCTTCTTCATATGTCCTTTCTGGGGCCTGGCTGTCCTCAACATAAAATTGACACTCCATCCACTTGTCAGGTCATTCATCTCCTCTCCATCTTGTATTCTCTCAGCGTGGGCCCTTGGTGCTGGGCTTTGTCAGACATTCAGGGGACTGTCTGACACGACACACACAGTTTCACACAATCCTGTCTCTACTAAGCGACTGTACCCCAGTAAAGATCAATGAGGAGATGGATGTATTATTCAACACATTAATTTAGGGGATGGGCGGCATTTATGTGACTGTTTTGGCAGAGTTATAAGGATTGTTCGGAAAAAGAGGAAGTTACAAGATAGAGTACCAGGGAAGAAAAACAACTGATTAAAGCAGAGAGAATGAGAGCGAGAGAGAGAGGGGAGGGTAGGGGCCCCTCCCAGCTGGTTCCCTGTGTGTGTGTGTGTGCACGCATTTGTGGGTGTCAGCTACAGGGCAATATCCAGGCCTCATTCAGCCTCTCTCAGGGTAAAGTGATGTTTGTGGAAGCGTGTGTGTGTTGGTGTATGTGCGTGTGATGTTACTCAGTGTAAAGTGATGTCTTTGGAGGTGTGTGTGTGACATAGCTAATGGGCTCAGAGCGACAGGACATTATTGCACAGCCGAGGCTCGGCAGACACGGAGAGATGTCAAGGCTGACACTTACTGTGATCGCTAGCTACGCTGTTACATCACTGAATGCTGATGAGCCCAGAGTCGAGCTAGCTAAGTGGAGGGTCGCCGCTAAAAGAGAGAGAGAGAGAGAGAGAGACACTTTATGGAACACAAAGCCTTCACTATTTCATCCTGGAATATCCAAGGCCTGAGGTCATCTGCCTTTGGCCTAAAGAGCAGGAACCTGGAACTGGTAGTCCCATCCACCAAACTACCAGGTGTGAAACAGGGAAGGGACTCAAGGGGGATGCTAATTTGGTATAGAGCTGACCTAACTTACTCTATAAAATTTATCAAAACAGGAACATTTTACATTTGGCTAGAAATTCAAAAGGAAATGATCTCAATAGAGAAAAATGTCCTCCTGTGTGCTACCTATATCCCCCCACTAGAATCACCATACTTTTATGAAGACAGCTTCTCCATTCTGGAGGGGGAAATCAATCATTTCCAGACCCAGGGACATGTACTAGTCTGTGGTGACCTAAATGCCAGAACTGGACAAGAACCTGACACCCTCAGCACACAGGGGGACAAACATATACCTGGAGGTGACAGCATTCCCTCCCCCATATGCCCCCCCTAGGCACAATTACGACAACATAACCAACAAAAACGGGTCACAACTCCTGCAGCTCTGTCGCACACTGGGAATGTACATAGTCAATGGTAGGCTTCGAGGGGACTCCTATGGTAGGTACACCTATAGCTCATCTCTTGGCAGTAGTACTGTAGACTACTTTATCACTGACCTCAACCCAGAGTCTCTTAGAGTGTTCACAGTCAGCCCACTGACACCCCTATCAGACCACAGCAAAATTACAGTCTACTTGAACAGAGCAATACTCAATCATGAGGCATCAAAGCCAAAGGAACTGAATAATATTAAGAAATGCTATAGATGGAAGGAAAGTAGTGTCGAAACCTACTAAAAAACAATTAGGCAACAACAAATTAAATCCCTTTTAGACAACTTCCTGGACACAACGTTCCACTGTAATAGTGAAGGTGTAAACTTGGCAGTAGAAAATCTAAACAGTATATTTGACCTCTCAGTTTCCCTATCAAATCTAAAAATCTCTAACAGAAAACTGAAGAAAAGTTACAACAGTGACAAATGGTTTGATGAAGAATGCAAAAACCTAAGAAAGAAATTGAGAAACGTATCTAACCAAAAACATAGAGACCCAGAAAACCTGAGCCTACGCCTTCATTATGGTGAATCACTAAAACAATACAGAAATACACTACGGAAAAAGAAGGAACAGCACGTCAGAAATCAGCTCAATGTAATTGAAGAATCCATAGACTCTAACCACTTCTGGGAAAATTTGAAAATACTAAACAAACAACAAAACAAAGAGCTATCTATCCAAAACGGAGATGTATGGGTAAACCACTTCTCCAATCTTTTTGGCCCTATAACAAAGAACAAACAGCAAAAAAATATACATGATCAAATGCAAATCTTAGAATCAACTATTAAAGACTACCAGAACCCACTGTATTCTCCAATTACATTGAATGAACTACAGGACAAAATACAAACCCTCCAACCCAAAAAGGCCTGTGGTGTTGATGGTATCCTCAATGAAATGATAAAATATACAGACCACAAATTCCAATTGGCTATACTTAAACTCTTTAACATCATCCTTAGCTCTGGCATCTACCCCAATATTTGGAACCAAAGACTGATCACCCCAATCCACAAAAGTGGAGACAAATTTGACCCCAATAACTACTGTGGGATATGCGTCAACAGCAACCTTGGGAAAACTCTCTGCATTATCATTAACAGCAGACTAGTTCATTTCCTCAGTGAAAACAATGTACTGAGCAAATGTCAAATTGACTTTTTACCAAATTACCGTACGACAGACCACGTATTCACCCTGCACACCCTAATTGACAAACAAACAAACCAAAACAAAGGGAAAGTCTTCTCATGCATTGTTGATTTCAAAAAAGCTTTTCACTCAATTTGGCATGAGGGTCTGCTATACAAATTGATGGAAAGTGGGATTGGGGGAAAAACATACAACATTATAAAATCCATGTAAACAAACAAGTGTGCGGTTAAAATGGGCAAAAAACACACACATTTCTTTCCACAGGGCCGTGGGGTGAGACAGGGATGCAGTTTAAGCCCCACCCTCTTCAATATATATCAACGAATTGGCGAGGGCACTAGAACAGTTTGCAGCACCCGGCCTCACACTACTAGAATCTGAAGTCAAATGTCTACTGTTTGCTGATGATCTGGTGTTTCTGTCATCAACCAAGGAGGGCCTACAGCAGCACCTAGATCTTCTGCACAGATTCTGTCAGACCTGGGCCCTGACAGTAAATCTCAGTAAGTTGCCAGGACCACAAATACAAATTCCATCTAGACACCGTTGCCCTAGAGCACACAAAAAACTATACATACCTCGGCATAAACATCAGCACCACAGGTAAGGGAAAAAAGTATTTGATCCCCTGCTGATTTTGTACGTTTGCCCACTGACAAAGAAATGATCAGTCTATTATTTTAATGGTAGGTTTATTTGAACAGTGAGAGACAGAATAACAACCAAAAAATCCAGAAAAACGCATGTCAAAAATGTTATACAGTGGGGAGAACAAGTATTTGATACGCTGCCGATTTTGCAGGTTTTCCTACTTACAAAGCATGTAGAGGTCTGTAATTTTTTTATCATAGGTACACTTCAACTGTGAGAGACGGAATCTAAAACAAAAATCCAGAAAATCACATTGAATGATTTTTTTATAATTAATTTGTATTTTATTGCATGACATAAGTATTTGATCACTTACCAACCAGTAAGAATTCCGGCTCTCACAGACCTGTTAGTTTTTCTTTAAGAAGCCCTCTTGTTCTCCACTCATTACCTGTATTAACTGCACCTGTTTGAACTCGTTACCTGTATAAAAGACACCTGTCCACACACTCAATCAAACAGACTCCAACCTCTCCACAATGGCCAAGACCAGAGAGCTGTGTAAGGACATCAGGGATAAAATTGAAGACCTGCACAAGGCTGGGATGGGCTACAGGACAATAGACAAGCAGCGTGGTGAGAAGGCAACAACTGTTGGCGCAATTATTAGAAAATGGAAGAAGTTCAAGATGACGGTCAATCAGCCTTGGTCTGGGGCTCCATGCAAGATCTCACCTCGTGGGGCATCAATGATCATGAGGAAGGTGAGGGATCAGCCCAGAACTACACGGCAGGACCTGGTCAATGACCTGAAGAGAGCTGGGACCACAGTCTCAAAGAAAACCATTAGTAACACACTACGCCGTCATGGATTAAAATCCTGCAGCGCACACAAGGTCCCCCTGCTCAAGCCAGCGCATGTCTAGGCCCGTCTGAAGTTTGCCAATGACCATCTGGATGATCCAGAGGAGGAATGGGAGAAGGTCATGTGGTCTGATGAGACAAAAATAGAGCTTTTTGGTCTAAACTCCACTCGCCGTGTTTGGAGGAAGAAGAAGGATGAGTACAATCCCAAGAACACCATCCCAACCGTGAAGCATGGAGGTGGAAACATCATTCTTTGGGGATGCTTTTCTGCAAAGGGGACAGGACGACTGCACCGTATTGAGGGGAGGATGGATGGGGCCATGTATCGCGAGATCTTGGCCAACAACCTCCTTCCCTCAGTAAGAGCATTGAAGATGGGTCGTGGCTGGGTCTTCCAGCATGACAACGACCCGAAACACACAGCCAGGGCAACTAAGGAGTGGCTCCGTAAGAAGCATCTCAAGGTCCTGGAGTGGCCTAGCCAGTCTCCAGATCTGAACCCAATAGAAAATCTTTGGAGGGAGCTGAAAGTCCGTATTGCCAAGCGACAGCCCCGAAACCTGAAGGATCTGGAGAAGGTCTGTATGGAGGTGTGGGCCAAAATCCCTGCTGCAGTGTGTGCAAACCTGGTCAAGAACTACAGGAAACGTATGATCTCTGTAATTGCAAACAAAGGTTTCTGTACCAAATATTAAGTTCTGCTTTTCTGATGTATCAAATACTTATGTCATGCAATAAAATGCAAATTAATGATTTAAAAATCATACAATGTGATTTTCAGACCACATGACCTTCATGACCTTCTCCCATTCCTCCTCTGGATCATCCAGATGGTCATTGGCAAACTTCAGACGGGCCTGGACATGCGCTGGCTTGAGCAGGGGGACCTTGTGTGCGCTGCAGGATTTTAATCCATGACGGCGTAGTGTGTTACTAATGGTTTTCTTTGAGACTGTGGTCCCAGCTCTCTTCAGGTCATTGACCAGGTCCTGCCATGTAGTTCTGGGCTGATCCCTCACCTTCCTCATGATCATTGATGCCCCACGAGGTGAGATCTTGCATGGAGCCCCAGACCGAGGGTGATTGACCGTCATCTTGAACTTCTTCCATTTTCTAATAATTGAGCCAACAGTTGTTGCCTTCTCACCAAGCTTGCCTATTGTCCTGTAGCCCATCCCAGCCTTGTGCAGGTCTACAATTTTATCCCTGATGTCCTTACACAGCTCTCTGGTCTTAGCCATTGTGGAGAGGTTGGAGTCTGTTTGATTGAGTGTGTGGACAGGTGTCTTTTATACAGGTAACGAGTTCAAACAGGTGCAGTTAATACAGGTAATGAGTGGAGAACAGGAGGGCTTCTTAAAGAAAAACTAACAGGTCTGTGAGAGCCGGAATTCTTACTGGTTGGTAGGTGATCAAATACTTATGTCATGCAATAAAATGAAAATGAATTACTTAAAAATCATACAATGTGATTTTCTGGATTTTTGTTTTAGATTCCGTCTCTCATAGTTGAAGTGTACCTATGATAAAAATTACAGACCTCTGCATGCTTTGTAAGTAGGAAAACCTGCAATATCGGCAGTGTATCAAATACTTGTTCTCCCCACTGTATATGAGCTTTCTTGAGCAGGGGGACCTTGCGGGCGCTGCAGGATTTCAGTCCTTCACGGCGTAGTGTGTTACCAATTGTTTTCTTGGTGACTATGGTCCCAGCTGCCTTGAGATCATTGACAAGATCCTCCCGTGTAGTTCTGGGCTGATTCCTCACCGTTATCATTATTATTTCAACTCCACGAGGTGAGATCTTGCTTGGAGCCCCAGGCCGAGGGAGACTGACAGTTCTTTTGTGTTTCGAATAATCGCACCAACTGTTGTCACCTTCTCACCAAGCTGCTTGGCGATGGTCTTGTAGCCCATTCCTGCCTTGTGTAGGTCTACAATCTTGTCCCTGACATCCTTGGAGAGCTCTTTGGTCTTGGCGATGGTGGAGATTTTGGAATCTGATTGATTGATTGCTTCTGTGGACAGGTGTCTTTTATACAGGTAACAAACTGAGATTAGGAGCACTCCCTTTAAGAGTGTGCTCCTAATCTCAGCTCGTTACCTGTATAAAGGACACCTGGGAGCCAGAAATCTTTCTGATTGAGAGGGGGTCAAATACTTATTTCCCTCATTAAAATGCAAATCAATTTATAAAAATGTTGACATGCGTTTTTCTGGATTTTGTTGTTGTTATTCTGTCTCTCACTGTTCAAATAAACCTACCATTAAAATTATAGACTGATAATTTCTTTGTCAGTGGGCAAACGTACAAAATCAGCAGGGGATCAAATACTTTTTTCCCTCACTGTACATACAACAGCACCCACTCGTCGTTCCAGTTATATAGCAAACGAATCACTTCTGCAATGTATGATTATCAGTTAGGCTGAGGCGGGTATGTATTCACTTCACCCTGAGTCCTCTATACAGGCAAGGCTTTAGATTGTCAATTGCCTGGGTTGTTTGTGTCAAGGGTATGCATAGAGCACTAATGGGCTGGTCTTTATACTGCTGTTCCAACAGCGATGAGAGATTAGAATGTGGGCAATTCCATGGTAATGGATTACGCTTTGACTCAGTTTTCTTCACTTTAAAATGTATGCCAAAGAAAAATATTTAATTTTTAATTTTTACAAATCATACAATTCTATGCACAAGGACTAACAATTTACACTCAAACATTTACTAAAATCAATTTAGTGGCAGAACTGTGCAAATGCAAACTTTTGGTAACAGAATTATGGTAAAACCTCCCTCAGGTTTTTATGCGACCACGTTTTCAAAAAGGTTTTAAAGATAGAGTTATAGAACTACAGTAAATTAAGTGGATTTATACCCGGTAACGGAATTACATCATTGGTCCCTGATCTGTACTACATAGAAATGCATAATTATGGATATGAATGTAATTCTCCTCGTGTTTCACAAGTTTGGACATCACAGCGCAGCACAGCAGAGCACAGAAGAGTACAGTGCAGTACAATACAGCACAGCACAGCATAGTATGGTAGAGTAGAATTTAGTACAGTAAAGTAGAGTATAGTTCAGTACTGTGCAGTAATGTAGAGTATAGTTCAGCACAGTACAGTACAATATACTGTACTCTGATCTACTCCACTATACTCTACTTTTCTTTGCTGTACTGAACTGTATTGTTCTGTACTACTGTTTGTATTGGACTGTACTATACTGTGCTCTACTCACAATAATGTACTGTACTGTGCTATCCAAACTTGTGAAACATATGTCTATGATAGGTTCAGATTCGGTCCTGTCCGGTCCGTCTGTGGACTTTAACATCAAGGCCAGGGTGGACTGACCAAATTTCAACTACTTTCAACGTCCATGGATGTCCGGTGTTGGTCGGTACTCAGTGGGTGAGAATGCTGGTTACAATAAATTAAAACAGAGGGGGCTCATGGGTAGGTGTAAGTAAGAGCTGGGAGAGGTGACATTAACTGGAGATGGAGAGAGAGAGAGGGGGATGGGTTGTCCAGACTCATCCTCAGACAACAGAAAGACAAAGAAAAAAGTTATGATCTGAACATAACAGTAAGCCAGTGGAAAGGAGGACAGTAGCAGGTGACCCAATTGTGGTTTTGACAATTATGTTTTCCCATTGTACACAATTCAGTAGCAGTAATTCTGTTACTGATTTTTTGGTAATTCCATTACCAATTTGGTAACAGAATTACGAGTTTTAACGACTTAATAATTCATAAACAAAATTGATATCAGTAAAATCACTATAACTCATTGGTAGGTCTACCATTACTTGTTACTTTTGTGAACTTTCATTATCCTCCCTCCTAGTCAGGGACAGACATTAGAAAATATCTTAAAGGTGCTACACAGGATTCTTTTGAATTTTTGCATTGTAATTTCAGAAAATTTCCATATAATACAGTGCATTCGGAAAGTATTCAGACCCCTTGACTTTTTCCACATTTTGTTACATTACAGCCTTATTCTAAATTTGATTAAATTGTTTTTCCCCCCTCATCAATCTACACACAATAACCCATAATGACAAACTGAAAACAGGTTTTTAGACATTTTTACAAATGTGGAAAAAGTCAAGGGGTGAAATACTTTCCGAATGCACTGTCTCTGGTGCTAATAGTGGAATAATAGTGTTTCATAGTATTACTTACCCGCCAGTGTGATTGGCTGTGATATTCGCCTATTGATTTCTCCCGCCGGAGCGGCATCTGTTGTCAAACTGTGAAAGCCACCTCGTGGCTGTGTTATCTAGTGGAAATAGTTCTGTCATTTCCTGGTTGTTAAAAATCCACACTGTTCGCTCAATTTCAGTTTCTGTGAGAAAACTAGCACTAAATAGTGTATGGAATCATTGTCCCATCTAAATCGCTGTGAAATATATTTTCAATAACAAAAAACATTGCTTTTACAGCTGTTTGAAGCTGGTGGACCAAAACCGAAAGTTACCAGAAAATGAGTGATTTCCACTAGATAACATAGACACCAAGTCAGAACAGCTTTTCCAGTTTGACAACAGATGCTGCTCCGGTGGAAGAAATCAGTAGGCGAAAATCACAGCTAATCACAACACTGGCGGGTAAGTAATGCTGTGAAACACTATCATTCCACTATTAGCGGCAGATATATTATGGACATTTTCTGAAATTATAATACAAAAATAAATAAAAATCCTGTGTAGCACCTTTAAAGATATGTGGGTTTTTGGTAACGGAATTACAAGCCACAAGGCAATATTTCTTAAACTTACAGAAGGTTAACAATTTTTACAAAACTAAATATAAGTATTGATATTAGTTGGCTGGGGTCTTTACGTCAACATTATTGTGTTTTGATGTATTTCTGATACCTTTTAAGACTTTTTCTGGTAGATGTTTTCTAAGACATCTTTTCCATCTGTTTATCCAGGAATCAAAACCTTTACTTATGCCTACTTTTTAAGATGGAAAATCGTTAAAAATATGTATCTATGCCTTCATTTCCTAAAGATATAGACTCTTAGCTCTCATTTAACACCCAATTTGATATGCTCTTATGAACTTCACATGTTGGTGCTCATGGGTCCTTTTCGATGGAAATGCCCATGTGTACTTTCACAAGCTCCAAATGAAAATACTGAGGACAGTTTTTTATGGCTGCAGCAGCACTTATGCTCAGCACTTTCCAAACCACCGATTGTATAACTCCGAATTGTGCATAAAATGAAATGTATAGGGCAGCGGAGCACAATTGGCCCAGCATCGTCCGGGTTTGGCCGGGGTAGGCCGTCATTGTAAATAAGAATTTGTTCATAACTGACTTGCCTAGTTAAATAAAGGTTAAATAATAAATAAAATAATATGTATATATATTGGCCTTTAGTGTGTAATCCTTGACTTCCTTGACTTAATTGGAAAAGGTAACCCATGGAACCTCCACCTGAATGTTACTTTATTACTCAATACTCTTAGTCTATTTAGGGCATTTCTGCATCAGTGCTGTAACTGTTATTGCTCTCCAATACAGGCATTGTGTGTGATATTAGATTGGTTTGGAGTAGGAAACCAATAATGACTGAGCCCCAGCCCTGACCATGGGTCATTGTGGGACTGTGTGCTTTCGTGTTAGTGTTTAAGGATGTGTGTATGTGTGTGTGTGCGTGTCTGCATGGTTTAACATTGCTGTTGTCTTATACCACAAGACGGACCACCCTGGGCAAGTGTTTACTATAGACCTACTTTAGATGCTGAACAGCCAAAGTAATAATAATGACCTCATTTAACAGAACCTAGGGCGCTGTCTATTTCTTCTCCTTATCATCTCCACCAAAATTAACTTTTTGTTTTTACAATTTCACTCTTCAATGTAACTTCAAATTGACTTTCTCTATCTCCAGCTTGTTGTGTTGTTTCAGTGCTCTGCGTAGTTATTCATATATAATTACAATCAATTTAGGAAGCATCTCTGAAAGTGCCAGTGCTTTTAGAACCCAATTTTCTACTAAATTAACTCTGGCTCTAAGCATCGCTTAGCACAACACAACACCGTAGCGGAAAACGGCCTCACATTTCTTTCTGTCTCGTCTGTAAGTAAACGTTGTGATCATAATGAGTTCATTATAAAGTGTTTGTATCATCAACAGCCGAAGACACTAAACACAATATCGCTGACAAACGCTGTAAAGACTTAATGTTGGCCGCATTAATTGAAATGTAGGTTTCGTTTTATAGATGGAGACGGGGCAACAACTGCGATAGGCTTTATTAAATAGTCTCTGGAGTTGTTTTAAATGGCAAGTGTAAAATGTCATGTGAATACATCTATTACTACTTCCCAGTTAATTAGCTGAATGAAAGGACAGAAACACACAAACAAGTTGTTATTCTGCTAGTGGAGAAATATTGCTGTTACCTGCCAGTGTGAAGTGAGTGTCATGATTTAACTGGATAGAACCCAAATGCAGACAAGTACACCAAGCCAGAGAAGGTTTAACAGGTTTATTTACAATGTTCAAAAAGGTCCAGGTTTCCAATAATAGGGGAAGAGCAAGTCCAGGTTACAGGAAGGGTAACAGATCCAGGTCAGGGCAGGTGTGGTACCGTAATGTCCTAGTGTCCGTGGTGAGTCCAAAAGGGAGGTCCGGTAGTGGGGAGCAGGATGGTGGTGGCAGGAGTGAAGCGGAGGCAGAAGTCAGGTTCCCATAATCTGTGGCACAGGAGAAAAGTAAATAGAACAGGCCAAAAACACAAAGAGCGAAAACAAACAGGTTGAGTCGGCAGCGAGACTAACATGGTCGTCTTGACTATGATCTGACGATGAGTGGAAAGTTTGACCGGGTCTTAAAGGCTGAGGTGATTATGGTGAATGAGCTGCAGCTGGAACCCTGACTCCCGCACACCAGACTTCACTCCTGCAATCAAGGACAGACAGAGGGGAGGGGGAGAGCAGAGAGAGAGCTACCTAGCAGCAGTAGGCCTAACAGTGAGAGGATGTTACCTGCTTCATTTATATTACTAACCTTGAATTTGTACACTAAATTGTGCTTAGGGACAGTTAAAAGTAAACTATTGCAGTCGTACATATTATGTTTTTACTTTATAAATTGATGTATTATTTGGAGATTGTGTTGCCTATTGAAACTGATGCAGCTGCAGTAACCTGTAGTTCCATACAGTAAATGAGTGCTTCTGTTAAGTGGGTATGTATTGTGGGGACTAATATAATACTGTGGTGAATAGACGGCCTTCCCCACTCCAGCCTTGCCCTGTCCTCTTCCCTCCCCTCCGATCCCCTCCCATCCCCTCCCCTCTATGAGGCCCAGCATACAGTGAGGGGAAAAAGTATTTGATCCCCTGCTGATTTTGTACGTTTTCCCACTGACAAAGACATGGTCAGTCTATAATTTGAATGGTAGGTTTATTTGAACAGTGAGAGACAGAATAACAACAACAAAATCCAGAAAAACGCATGTCAAAAATGTTATAAATTGATTTGCATTTTAATGAGGGAAATAAGTATTTGACCCCTCTGCAAAACATTACTTAGTACTTGGTGGCAAAACACTTGTTGGCAATCACAAGAGGTCAGACGTTTCTTGTAGTTGGCCACCAGGTTTGCACACATCTCAGGAGGGATTTTGTCCCACTCCTCTTTGCAGATCTTCTCCAAGTCATTAAGGTTTCGAGGCTGACGTTTGGCAACTCGAACCTTCAGCTCCCTCCACAGATTTTCTATGGGATTAAGGTCTGGAGACTGGCTAGGCCACTCCAGGACCTTAATGTGCTGCTTCTTGAGCCACTCCTTTGTTGCCTTGGCCGTGTGTTTTGAGTCATTGTCATGCTGGAATACCCATCCACGACCCATTTTCAATGCCCTGGCTGAGGGAAGGAGGTTCTCACCCAAGATTTGACGGTACATGGCCCGTCCATCGTCGCTTTGATGCGGTGAAGTTGTCCTGTCCCCTTAGCAGAAAAACACCCCCAAAGCATAATGTTTCCACCTCCATGTTTGACGGTGGGGATGGTGTTCTTGGGGTCATAGGCAGCATTCCTCCTCCTCCAAACACGGCGAGTTGAGTTGATGCCAAAGAGCTCGATTTTGGTCTCATCTGACCACAACACTTTCACCCAGTTCTCTGAATCATTCAGATGTTCATTGGCAAACTTCAGACGGGCCTGTATATGTGCTTTCTTGAGCAGGGGGACCTTGCGGGCGCTGCAGGATTTCAGTCCTTCACGGCGTAGTGTGTTACCAATTGTTTTCTTGGTGACTATGGTCTCAGCTGCCTTGAGATCATTGACAAGATCCTCCCGTGTAGTTCTGAGCTGATTCCTCACAGTTCTCATGATCATTGCAACTCCATGAGGTGAGATCTTGCATGGAGCCCCAGGCCGAGGGAGATTGACAGTTATTTTGTGTTTCTTCCATTTGTGAATAATCGCACCAACTATTGTCACCTTCTCACCAAGCTGCTTGGCGATGGTCTTGTAGCCCATTCCAGCCTTGTGTAGGTCTACAATCTTGTCCCTGACATCTTTGGAGAGCTCTTTGGTCTTGGCCATGGTGGAGAGTTTGGAATCTGATTGATTGATTGCTTCTGTGGACAGGTGTCTTTTATACAGGTAACAAGCTGAGATTAGGAGCACTCCCTTTACGAGTGTGCTCCTAATCTCAGCTCGTTACCTGTATAAAAGACACCTGGGAGCCAGAAATCTTTCTGATTGAGAGGGAGTCAAATACTTATTTCCCTCATTAAAATGCAAATTAATTTATAACATTTTTGACATGCGTTTTTCTGGATTTTTTTGTTGTTATTCTGTCTCTCACTGTTCAAATAAACCTACCATTAAAATTATAGACTGATAATTTCTTTGTCAGTGGGCAAACGTACAAAATCAGCAGGGGATCAAATACTTTTTTCCCTCACTGTACCTTTAATGTATCACTGAATGTAAAATAGGCATGGCAGGGAGGCAGCTAGGCGCTACACCAGGAGGCTGTGAGACAAGCCAAGATCAAGCAATGAGGGAAAGAACCAGACATTCCCATGCATACATGAATATCATTTTAGTGAGAGAGGAAAAGAGAACAAAGAACATCATATTTAATGGCTTTTCTATATCCGTAAGCCTACTCTGTATACCTTCCTCTCACCTCTCATGTGATCATCAATGCAGCAGAAGCACCTTCATCGTCACCTTCTCTCCAAGATGGCGTAGCAGTGCGGTCGTGGTTTTTTTCTGTGTCCTAGTGTAAATAGCCTGTTTCTTGTTTTTTTTGGTCTATTTTGTATATATTTCTCAATTTTACTTTTCATTCTTTAACTAAATATACTTTCCTGCAACCCGCCTCACCCAACGTGGAAAGGATTCTATTATTTCTTTATAACTTTCATCAAGAACCTTAAGCTGAAACTAGTCTAGCTGCAACTGAATGGCTACTTGCTATTAGCCACCGTTAGCGTCTTCACCATTGTCCTTGGCCTACACTATCCACCAGCCAGCTCTAGCTCTAGCCTGGACAATTCGTCGGCCAGTCTGCACAGCGTGCTATCGACCCAGAGCATATCGGACTTTCTGCCGGAATCACTGGACCCTAGCGCCGGATCATCGCAACCAGCTAGCTGCAACCTGTTGTTGGCTAATTACCATTGTCCCATAGCAAGCACCAGTTAGCCTTGAGCTAGCCTCAGGCCCATCTCCCGGCTATCTACCTCTCTGTCAACCGGACGGGACCTCCTAGTGTTGACACTGAGCCCCGCCGATCCAACACGACTGGTTTGCCGACGAAATCGTCTGATGTGGTTTCAACAGGCTTCCCGTTGCGACGACCACGAAGATCCATCTGCTAGCCACGGCCCGCTAGCACACGCAAACTACAACTGTGCTTCCTGCTAGCTGTGCTGAAGCACCAATTTGAACTGCTCTTGGACTCACATATTGCTGTTCACTGGACCTTATGATCACTCAGCTGCACAGCTGATGCCTGCTGGACTGTTCCTTTACACGGTACCCTGTCCTGTTTATTCTGTTTAGCCTCAGCCCAAACTTTATCGCTATTACCAGTTGTTGTCTTAGCTCTCTCTAATAACACCTGTGATTGCTTTATGCCTCTCTCCCATGTCAATATGCTTTGCCTATTGCTGTTTGGGTTATTTCTTATTATACAATTTCACTGTAGAACCCCAAGTCCCTCTCAAACTGCCTCAAATAGTTCCTTTGTTCCACCCCCCATACACGCCGAGACCGGCTCAATCGGTGCCTCCAGTGATGCTATCTCTTTCATTGTTACCCAACGCTTAGGTTTACCTCAACTGTACTCATATCCTTCCATATCCTTTTCTGTACATAATGCCCTGAATCTTTTCTACAACGCCCGGAAATCTGCCCCCTTTATAGCTTACCGATCACTGCACCTGTACACAGCCCATCTGAAATTAGCCCGCCCAACTACCTCATCCCTATATTGTTATTTATTTTGCTCATTTGCACCC
Source organism: Coregonus lavaretus (assembly GCF_964263955.1). Lineage (NCBI taxonomy): Eukaryota > Metazoa > Chordata > Actinopteri > Salmoniformes > Salmonidae > Coregonus > Coregonus lavaretus. The sequence continues at coordinate 31,212,119 of NC_139997.1, forward strand.
CAGTATCTCTATTTGCACATCATCTCTTGCACATCTATCATTCCAGTGTTAATACTAATTGTAATTATTTTGCACTATAGCCTATTTATTGCCTTACCTCCATAACTTGCTACATTTGCACACACTGTATATATATTTTCTGTTGTATTTTTGACTTTATGTTTTGTTTTACCCCATATGTAACTCTGTGTTGTTGTTTTTATCGCACTGCTTTGCTTTATCTTGGCCAGGTCGCAGTTGTAAATGAGAACTTCTCAACTGGCTTACCTGGTTAAATAAAGGTTAAATAAAAAAATTAATAAAAAAATCGTGACCATCATCAACATCATCATCAACATAATCATAATTGTTATTGTTCACTTTTGATTATTGCTTTGATTATGATCCGATAATAAAAGGCATGTTGATATATCCCAGTATAACAGCACATATCTCCTCCCTCTTTTTTCTTTCTTACACTCCTAGAAAAAAGGTTCCAAAAGGGTTATTTTTGGTTCCAGGTAGAACCCTTTTTGGTTCCATGTAGAACTGTCTGTGGAAAGGGTTGTACATGGAATCCAAAAGGGTTCTACTTGGAACCAAAAGTGTTTTACTGGAACCAAAAAGGGGTCTTCAAAGGGTTCTCCTATGGGGACAGCCTAAGAACCCTTTAAGGTTCTAGATTTTTCTAAGAGTGAACACTTCCCTCTTTCCAACTGACTCCTTTGTCTTGATAGAGCTATTCAGCTACAGACAATGTACAAATACATTCACTTTTGTTTAGAACTGTTATTCTTTTGTTGAACGACAATGCCACATATGACTTACAATTCTAAAAAGGTTGCATGTGAATTTCTTTACACAATCACCAAAAGCACTAGTGAAGGACACTCACTATTGTGACTGTGAGTGCTTTGAGTGCAATGTATGAATATAGCTTTATACTGTAAATAACATTGTTTGGGAGAGATGGCATTGACGCATACTGTATATGAGGAGAGGAGATGGATAGAGAGAACTCCTTGAATCTTAACCAAGTTATTCTGTTCTAGTTATTCCATCTCTGCTCTAAAGAGAGTATAGAGTAGCTCAGGCAAATTTGGGCCGCGGGTGGTTTTATTTGGCCCCCCAAGTTGTCTGAGCAAAAATAAATATATATATACACTGAGTAGAGAAAACATTAAGAACAACTGCTCTTTCCATAACATAGACCTTTGGTCACCAACCGGTCGATCGTGATCGACTGGTTGATCTTCAAGGCATTCCTAGTCGATCACCAAACATTTCTGTAGAAAAACCAACAATAAAGGCTTGTGCTCCTTTTTTATTGTGTTGCGCTGTTTAGCGGTAGGTGCACTGTATTCAGAAGCCCTGCACACCGGGTAGGCAAAGTGTTCCCATTTTGAATCATTTTATTTGTCTGAAAATACAAACTCTACCTACCCGGCTGTCCGGGAGATCTGTGGCTAAATCGAGTGTGCCTACTGCGCTGGCCAATCGGATAGCTCAAATCACTGTGCCTACAGCTTCCATTACCCCAGACACAGCAAAGTTTGATACTAACCTACCTGAGATTTCATAACTTTTAAAACCAAGACCAGAGAGAGACTGTCAAAGAATACAGCAAAGAGATTGTGTTTTTATGAGTGAGGTCATACTTAAGTTTTTATTCAACACTGTCAACACTGTTTTTATTCAACACTATTACAAAACATACAAACGTGCTGCTGCCTACTTCCACTCGCGCTGCAATGAATGAGTAGCCAAGTGTATCAACAAGCCCTGCGTTTTTATTGTTATTAGCAGCTTGTCGTGTCTATTTTAATATTGAGGAGTATTTCACTTTCTCTGGTCATAGGAACAACATGAATTTGTGCATGAGACAGATGCGGTGCGATTCGAGTTTTCAGGTGGAAGATGGTGTCCCCTCTCCAGAGTGCGAATTACACCATGACACTTGGGGGTTCTCTAACAAAAACATTTTATGGGCATAATAATAAAGATGTAATTGAATGGTAAAAATGTATTACCTTTTAATGTGGAATGAAATGGGGTTGAAACTGTCCTGGTGAAAACGCAGTGGTGGAAAAAGTACCAAATTGTCATACTTGAGTAAAAGTAAAGATACCTTAATAGAAAATGACTCAAGTAAAAGTTAAAGTCACACAGTAAAATACTACTTGAGTAAAAGTCTAAAAGTATTTGGTTTTAAATATACTTAAGTATCAAAAGTAAATGTAATTGCTAAAATATACTCAAGTATCAAAATTATAAGTATCATTTCAAATTCCTTATATTAAACAAACCAGATGGCACCATTTTCTTGTTTTTTATTTATTTACGGATAGCCAGGGGCACACTCCAACACTCAGACATCATTTACAAACAAAGCATGTGTGTTTAGTGAGTCCGCCAGATCAGAGGCAGCAGGGATGACCAGGGATGTTCTCTTGATACGTGTGTGAATGGACCATTTTCCTGTCCTGCTAAGCATACACCACTGGAAAAACGGGATGGTCACCCTAACACACATGGTCAATTTACTAGACTAGGCTACAATGTGTAGGCCTATTAGCATGAACTTCAAATAGGCCTACCGGTAGCCAGTGATGTAGTGGTAAAACAATAGGTGAGTAAACTCTGATTACCAGTCGCGGTGAAAAAAGTAATGCTCCCTATACTTTCAATGCATTTTTCTGAAAAAGGTGGGTACACTGTGTTTAGTTGCCTTTACCCTCCACTAGGCCTACACCACCGCCGGTAGTCTACCCTCTCAGCCGAGGACATTTTACACACATGAACACACGCAGAACAGGTAGCCTACATTCAATATAATACACGAGTTTAATCAAAACATATTTACACCCTAGTTCATGAATTGTCCATAATTCATGAGTTGAATGCTTGGAGTCTTCACAGAACGTATGATATAAAACACTACCTTTCTTTCCTCACATTAATGACATTTATGACAGTAATATTTCTAAATACTAAGCATTTAACAATTGAATTAGAATATTGAACTTAAACCCTCTACAATTCCTGGATCTTGTAGATCTCAGAAAATGCACTGTAAGTGTAACTATTCCTACGTAACATTTCATTATGTTTCGCCATTGAAAATAGTTCTCATGGGCACACATATCCAAAATAATGTAGGCCTACGCCATTGCAAAATCGAATGCTTCTAACCAAAAGAGTCAATTAAAGGTCTACTGTCATTAATGTTGGATGGATTGGATGCACATTGGTGTCTAGCTGTAAGCTAGTTGTCTAGTGATATTGCCAACCATCATCAGCTGATCCAGGAAAGAAAACAAATATTGATATAAAATAATAAAGCATAATAAAATAAATGGTCTACTTCTTCTGGCCACGGACAGCACAGAGAGCCTCAATAACCAGGCGAACCTGACAAACTGTCACGCCCTGACCGATAGAACTCTAGTTAGTTTGGTCAGGGTGTGAATATCATGTGAGTTTAGATTCTATGTTTGTATTTCTATGTTTGGCTGGGTGGGGTTCCCAATCAGAGGCAGCTGTCGCTTGTTGTCTCTGATTGGGGATCATACTTAGGCAGCCAGTTTTCCTGCCTGTGTTGTGGGATCTTGTTGTGTTCCTGTTTAGGCTTGTGTGTTAGCCCTTTGGACCGTCACGGTTAAGTTTGTTATTTTGGTTACTGTGTCGTGTGTTTATTAGTTTAATAAACATGTACGCCTATGTGCACCTTGGTCCGACCCGTCTCTTAACGTACGTGACACAAACAAAACAATGAGTGCTCTAAACAGCTGACTGACAAAAGCAAACAATTATAAATCAACAGATAAATCAAATGCATTGGAATAAAGGCTATTTCAAACAGGCAATAATCAAACAAGCAAAACGTCAGTATAGGGACAAAAGATGAGTCGCAATTCAATGGCTCAGACACGAGACGTATGTGGCAGGGTCTACAGACAATCACGGACTACAAAAGGAAAACCAGCCACGTCGCGGACAAGGACTGTGGCCTCTCCTTCTCTGTGGCCGACGTGAGTAAGACATTTAAGCGTATTAACCCTCGCAAGGCTGCCGGCCCAGATGGCATCCCTAGCCGCATCCTCAGAGCATGCGCAGACCAGCTGGCTGGTGTGTTTACAGACATATTCAATCTCTCCCTCAAGATGGCCACCATTGTCCCTGTACCCAAGAAAGCAAAGGTAACTGAACTAAATGACTATCACCCTGTAGCTTTGAAGTGCTTTGAGAGACTAGTCAAGGATCATATCACCTCTACCTTACCTGCCACCCTAGACCCACTTCAATTTGCTTACCGCCCCAATAGATCCACAACAACAACCATTCGCCAATGCCTGTTCACCCCGCTATCATCCAGAAGGCGAGGTCAGTACAGGTGCATCAAAACTGGTGGTCCTCTGTAGCTCAACTGGTAGAGCATGGCGCTTGTAACGCCAAGGTAGTGGGTTCGATCCCCGGGACCACCCATACACAAAAATGTATGCACACATGACTGTAAGTCGCTTTGGATAAAAGCGTCTGCTAAATGGCATATTATTATTATATTATAAAACTGGGACCGAGAGCCTGAAAAACAGCTTCCATCTAAAATAGCCTTCACTAGCACATTAGAGGCCACTTTAATAAATGGAACACTAGTCACTTTAATAATGTTTACTGTGCCTTGCAAAAGTATTCACCCCCCTTGGCATTTGTCCTATTTTGTTGCATTACAACCTGTAATTTAAATGGATTTTTATTTGGATTTCATGTAATGAACATACACAAAATAGTCCAAATTGGTGAAGTGAAATTTAAAAAATTACTTGTTTCAAAAAATGATACAAAATAAATAACGGAAGAGTGGTGCGTGCATATGTGTACCCCCTTTGCTATGAAGCCCCTAAATAAGATTTGGTGCAACCAATTACCTTCAGAAGTCACATAATTAGTTAAATAAAGTCCACCTGTGTGCAATCTAAGTGTCACATGATCTGTCACATGATCTCAGTATATATACATCTGTTCTGAAAGGCCCCAGAGTCTGCAACACCACTAAGCTAGGGGCACCACCAAGAAAGCGGCACCATGAAGACCAAGGAGCTCTCCAAACAGGTCAGGGACAAAGTTGTGGAGAAGTACAGATCAGGGTTGGGTTATAAAAAAATATCAGAAACTTTGAACATTCCACGGAGCACCATTAAATCCATTATTAAAAAATGGAAAGAATATGGCACCACAACAAACCTACCAAGAGAGGGCCGCCCACCAAAACTGACGGACCAGGCAAGGAGGGCGTTAATCAGAGAGGCAACAAAGAGACCAAAGATAACCCTGAAGGAGCTGCAAAGCTCCACAGTGGAGATTGGAGTATCTGTCCATATGACCACTTTAAGCCGTACACTCCACAGAGCTGGGCTTTACGGAAGAGTGGCCAGAAAAAAGCCATTGCTTAAAGAAAAAAAGAAGCAAACACGTTTGGTGTTCGCCAAAAGCCATGTGGGAGACTCCCCAAACATATGGAAGAAGGTACTCTGGTCAGATGAGACTAAAATTGAGCTTTTTGGCCATCAAGGAAAACGCTATGTCTGGCGCAAACCCAACACCTCTCATCACCCGAGAACACCATACCCACAGTGAAGCATGGTGGTGGCAGCATCATGCTGTGGGGATGTTTTTCATCGGCAGGGACTGGGAAACTGATCAGCATTGAAGGAATGATGGATGGCGCTAAATACAGGGAAATTCTTGAGGGAAACCTGTTTCAGTTTTCCAGAGATTTGAGACTGGGACGGAGGTTCACCTTCCAGCAGGACAATGACCCTAAGCATACTGCTAAAGCAACACTCGAGTGGTTTAAGGGGAAACATTTAAATGTCTTGGAATGGTCTAGTCAAAGCCCAGACCTCAATCCAATTGAGAATCTGTGGTATGACTTAAAGATTTCTGTACACCAGCGGAACCCATCCAACTTGAAGGAGCTGGAGCAGTTTTGCCTTGAAGAATGGGCACAAATCCCAGTAGCTAGATGTGCCAAGCTTATAGAGACATACCCCAAGAGACTTGCAGCTGTAATTGCTGCAAAAGGTGGCTCTACAAAGTATTGACTTTGGGGGGGGGGGGGGGGGGGGTGAATAGTTATGCATGCTCAAGTTTTCAGTTTTTTTGTCTTATTTCTTGTTTGTTTCACAATAAAAAATATTTTGCATCTTCAAAGTGGTAGGCATGTTGTGTAAATCAAATGATACAAACCCCCCCAAAAATCAATTTTAATTCCAGGTTGTAAGGCAACAAAATAGGACAAATGCCAAAGGGGGTGAATACTTTCGCAAGCCACTGTACATATCTTGCATTACTCATCTCATATATATATATATATACTGTATTCTATACTATTCTACTGTATCTTAGTCTATGTCGCTCTGACATTGCTCGTCCATATATTTATTTATATATTCTTAATTACATTGCTTTACTTAGATTTGTTTATATTAAATCTAGAATCGGCTTCCTATTTCGCAACAAAGCCTCCTTCACTCATGCTGCCAAACATGCCCTCGTAAAACTGACTATCCTACCGATCCTTGACTTCGGCGATGTCATTTACAAAATAGCCTACAACACTCTACTCAGCAAATTGGATGTTGTCTATCACAGTGCCATCCGTTTTGTCACCAAAGCCCCATATACTACCCACCACTGTGACCTGTACGCTCTTGTTGGCTGGTTCTCACTACATATTCGTCGCCAAACCCACTGGCTCCAGGCCATCTATAAATCACTGCTAGGCAAGTCCCCGCCTTATCTTAGCTCATTGGTCACCATAGCAACACCCACCCGTAGTATGCGCTCCAGCAGGTATATCTCACTGGTCATTCCCAAAGCCAACACCTCCTTTGGCCGCCATTCCTTCCAGTTCTCTGCTGCCAATGACTGGAACGAATTGCAAAAATCTCTGAAGCTGGAGACTCTTATCTCCCTCACTAACTTTAAGCATCAGTTGTCAGAGCATCTTACCGATCACTGCACCTGTACACAGCCCATCTGAAATTAGCCCACCCAACTACCTCATCCCCATATTGTTATTTATTTTGCTCATTTGCACCCCAGTATCTCTATTTGCGCATCGTCTCTTGCATATCTATCATTCCAGTGTTAATACTAATTGTAATTATTTTGCACTATGGCCTATTTATTGCCTTACCTCCATAACTTGCTACATTTGAACACACTGTATATATATTTTCTGTTGTATTTTTGACTTTATGTTTTGTTTTACCCCATATGTAACTCTGTGTTGTTGTTTTTATCGCACTGCTTTGCTTTATCTTGGCCAGGTCGCAGCTGTAAATGAGAACTTGTTCTCAACTGGCTTACCTGGTTAAATAAAGGTGAAATAAAAAAATCTAATAAAAATATTGGGGATATGTTGTGAAATTGTTGGAGCTAGAAACACAAGCATTTCGCTACACCCGCAATAACATCTGCTAAACACGTGTATGTGACCAATATAATTTGATTTGATTTGATTTATTTTCATCAAAGAAGCATGGCAAACAAATGTCGAAAATGAGCAAGGACAAAGGAACATTAATGCGTTTAAAGGAGCTCAGCTGAGGCTGAAATTCAGCACTACTGAGTAGACAGCGTCGTGGACAGGGAGACTGTTTGTGCAGCCAAGTAGAAATAAATGGTTTAAACCATGCTAGAGAGGCGGGGGTGTTCGTTTCATTTGGAGAGAGCAGAGACCGTGAGAGGCGGACCCTCTGCTGCTCTCTCCTTCCCCCCGCTGAGACTAATGCCGTGTTCAAAACAACTGGGGACTGGGAACTCGGAAATCTCAGACTTCCGACTTCGGTGCGTTCAAGACAACTGGGAACTCTGAAAAAACTAGATCTGACTGGGAGAAATATTTTTGAACGGTCATCCAACTCGGAATTCCAAGTCGGAAACTCTGGTATCTTTCTAGAGCTCTGACTTTCCGACTTGAAGAACACCAACGTTTTTTTTACGAGTTCCCAGTCGTCTTGAAAGCACCATGACAGATGCAGGTACCATCAGTCCAGTAAAATAAAAAAGCAAATTATTTGCTAATTATTTCAATTAATGCTCAGCTGTGCCTCACAAGTGCTACTGATCTATTTTGTTATCAAAGCTCAAGTTTTGAATTATAATATGGTCTGAGAATAACAATATTGGGAGCCAGGCATGTATGCCAATACACTGTGATAATGTATTAGGCCTACTGCACAAACGTCAAACCTACAGAACTGTTTTTACTAGGTTAATGTTAAATTTTTTATGTAATGTTTAAAAAATACAAATCTGATCGGTAGATCTCGGCTTACTTTTTGACTGCGAAAAGTGATCTTGACTCAGAAAAGGTTGGTGACCACTGACATAGACTGACCAGGTAAATTAAGGTGAAAGCTATGATCCCTTATTGATGTCACTTGTTAAATCCACTTCAATCAGTGTAGTTAATGAGGAGGAGACAGGTTAAGAATGATTTTTAAGCCTTATCACAACTGAGACATGGATTGTGTATGTGTGCCATTCAGAGGATGAACGGGCAACACAAAATATTTAAGTGCCTTTGAACGGGGTGTGGTAGTAGGTGCCAGGCGCACCGGTTTGTGTCAAGAACTGCAACGCTGCTGGGTTTTTCATGCTCAACAGTTTCCCGTGTGTATCAAGAATGGCCCACCACCCAAAGGACATCCAGCCAACTTGACACAACTGTGGGAAGCATTGGAGTCAACATGTCCCAGCATTCCTGTGGAACGCTTTCGAACCTTGTAGAGTCCATGTTTGGTATACTCAGTGTATATATACAGTGCATTCGGAAAGTATTCAGACTTTTTCCACATTTTGTTACGTTACAGCTGTCACGGTTTCGGCCGAGGCTGCCTCTCTCCCTTGTTCGGGCAGGTTTCGGCGTTCGTCGTCTCCGGAATTCTAGCTGCCACCGTTGTATGTTCCATGTTTCCTGTTTGATTAGTTTTGTCTGTTAGCCACACCTGTCTTGTGTTATGTCTCATTAAGCACCCTATTTAGTTTCCTTGTTGTTAGTGTAGTGTTGTGTGTAATTGTTTCGTGTCAGGTGTTTGTGCGTTCCCGTGTTTCGGTACGCCAGTAACGTTTAGCTTCCTCCTCGGTTGAGGAGAGTTTTTGCGCCCTGTGTTTGTGCGCTCGTGTTTGACGCCTGTGTGCGTCTGTTTGGCCTCAGGCCGTTTTTGGATTATTTTGCTCGCACTAGTAAAGTCTTGTTGGACTGTACATCTGCTTCTGCGCCTGATTCCACACCACACCATTTAAACACCGTGACAGAATTACACACCCGACATGGAATCAGCAGGAGCCGAAGCAGCCCCGACGAGACTGGAGGTCCAGGTTCGGGAACAACAGGACCAGATACAGCAGATGGGGACCGCCCTGCAGGAGGTGATCACCACGCTCCGAGGCTGGGGAGCGCCTCCACCACCTCCCTCACTGCCAGCACCATCGGCCAGTCCGCCCATTCCAGCGCCAGAACCCCGAGGAATCCGACTCTCTCTCCCGAGGGCCTACGACGGAACCGCGGCTGGGTGTCAGGGATTCCTCCTCCAGGTGGAGCTATACCTGGCCACCGTACACCCGGCACCCTCGGGGCATGAGAGCGTGTCCGCCCTGATCTCCTGCCTGTCCGGGAAGGCGTTGGAATGGGCCAACGCGGAGTGGAGGAAGATCGACGCCGAGACGATCACCTACAACGAGTTCTCCCGCCGCTTCAGGGCGGTGTTTGACCATCCCCCGGAGGGGAAAGCGGCGGGGGAGCGTCTGGTCTTCCTCCGGCAGGGGAGGAGGAGTGCCCAAGAATTCGCTCTCGAATTCCGTACTCTAGCGGCAGATGCAGGGTGGAATGAGCGGGCCCTCGTCGATCTATACAGATGTAGCCTACGAGAGGACGTCCGTCGGGAGCTGGCTTGTAGGGACACCAGTCTCTCTTTCGACCAGCTGGTCGACATGTCCATCAGGCTGGATAACCTATTGGCCACCCGCGGACGTCCTGAGAGGGGTCCGTCCATTTCACCCTCCAGCGCCTCCGAGCCGTGTCCTATGGAGCTCGGGGGCGCTGGCGCTAGAGAGAGGAGGAGTCGGTTGGTTAGGGGGTCCATCCACTGCACCAACTGTGGTCGGGGAGGACACACCGCGGCTAGGTGCTGGGGATGGCCTCCTAGGGAGGATGACGACAGGTCCCGCACTGGGGATTCCCTCCAGGTGAGTAGGCGCCCCACTCACCCAGAGCTCACTGTTGCCCATTTTTGGATGCCTGTGCGTTTTCCACAGGTAGCACCTCATTCCCAGCATAAGGCGCTGGTAGATTCAGGCGCGGCTGGGAATTTTATTGATAAAAAGTTTTGTTTAGCGTTAGGGATTCCCCTTATTCCTGTTGATGTTCCTTTCCCCGTTCATGCCCTAGATAGTCGTCCGTTGGGTACGGGCTTAATCAGGGAGGTCACGGCGCCACTTAGGATGTGTGCGCAGGGGGATCATCAGGAGATGATTCAGCTGTTCCTGATTGACTCTCCTGCGTATCCGGTGGTGCTGGGCATGCCCTGGTTGAGTACCCATAACCCAGCTATTTCGTGGCAGGAGAGGGCTCTGATGGAGTGGTCTGCTCAGTGTGTGGGTAGATGTTTGGGCGTTTCCGTAGGGGCTACCTCGGTGGAGAGTCCAAACCAGGTGCCCGCATTGCACGTTCCCCCTGAGTATGGGGATTTGGCTATTGCGTTTAGTAAGGCGAGGGCGACGCGGTTGCCACCCCATAGGCAGGGAGATTGTGCGATAGACCTCCAGGCAGGAGCTGCGCTCCCACGGAGCCATGTGTATCCTCTGTCTCAGGAGGAGAAGAAAGCTATGGAGATTTACATAGACGAATCTCTGAGACAAGGATACATACGGCCTTCCACTTCCCCTGCGTCCTCGAGTTTCTTTTTTGTGAAGAAAAAGGATGGTGGTTTGCGCCCGTGCATCGATTACCGTGGTCTCAATCAGATTACGGTGAAGTACAGTTATCCACTCCCGCTGATTGCGACCATGACTGAGTCGTTGCATGGGGCGCGTTTCTTCACGAAATTAGATCTCAGGAGCGCGTACAACTTGGTGCGCATCAGGGAGGGTGATGAATGGAAGACAGCCTTTAGTACCACCTCGGGCCATTACGAGTATCTGGTCATGCCATACGGGTTGATGAACGCTCCGTCAGTTTTCCAATCATTCGTGGATGAGATCTTCAGGGACATGCAGGGGCAGGGGGTGGTTGTGTACATTGATGACATTCTCGTGTACTCGCCTACCCGTGTCGAGCATGTGGCCCTGGTGCGTAGAGTGTTGCGGAGGCTGGTGGAGCACGACCTGTATGTGAAGGCAGAGAAGTGTCTGTTTTTCCAGGAGTCGGTCTCCTTTTTGGGTTATCAGTTGTCTGCGTCAGGGGTGAAGATGGAGGTAGACCGGGTGTCGGCCGTGCGTAATTGGCAAACACCAACAACTGTGAAAGAGGTGCAGCAGTTTTTGGGGTTTGCAAATTACTACAGGAGGTTTATCCGGGGTTTTGGACAGGTGGCAGCTCCCATCACGTCTCTGTTGAAGGGGGGTCCGGTGCGTCTGCAGTGGTCGGCCGAGGCGGACAGGGCGTTTGGGAGGCTGAAGGACCTGTTTACCTCGGCCCCGGTGCTGGCGCATCCAGATCCCTCTTTGCCGTTCCAGGTAGAGGTGGACGCGTCAGAGGCCGGTTTAGGAGCCGTGCTTTCACAACGGTCTGGCGCGCCACCTAAACTCCGCCCCTGTGCTTTTTATTCTAAGAAGCTCAGTCCGGCGGAGCGGAACTATGACGTAGGGGACAGGGAGCTGTTAGCCGTGGTACAGGCTCTAAAGGTGTGGAGGCACTGGCTTGAGGGGGCTCAACACCCTTTCCTCATTTTGACGGACCACCGTAACCTGGAGTACATCCGGGCGGCGAGGAGGCTGAACCCTCGCCAGGCAAGATGGAGTATGTTCTTGACCAGGTTTACTTTTAAAATCACGTACATCCCTGGGTCACAGAATGGCAAGGCAGATGCGCTGTCTCGGCGGTATGACACGGAGGAGAGGTCCGTGGAGCCCACTCCCATACTGCCTGAGTCGTGTCTGGTGGCACCGGTAGTGTGGGAGGTCGATACTGAACTCGAGCGGGCGTTACGCACCGACCCTAGTCCACCACAGTGCCCGGAGGGTCGGAAGTACGTTCCGCTCGAGGTTCGGGATCGATTGATCTATTGGGCTCACACGTCACCCTCCTCTGGACATCCGGGTATCGGCCGGACAGTGCACTGTCTTAGTGCCAAGTACTGGTGGCCCACGTTGGCAAGGGATGTGAGGGTTTATGTTTCCTCCTGCTCGGTGTGCGCCCAGTGTAAGGCGCCTAGACATCTGCCTAGGGGTAAGTTGCTACCCCTGCCCGTTCCACAACGACCATGGTCCCACCTCTCTGTGGACTTTATAACAGACCTTCCCCTCTCCCAAGGGAATACTACTATCCTGGTCGTTGTGGACCGGTTCTCTAAGGCCTGTCGTTTGCTCCCCATGCCGGGTCTTCCTACTGCCCTACAAACTGCCGAGGCACTGTTCACCCATGTGTTCCGGCACTACGGGGTATCCGAGGACATTGTGGCTGATCGGGGTCCCCAATTCACCTCCAGAGTCTGGAGAGCGTTTATGGAGCGGTTGGGGGTCTCGGTGAGCCTCACCTCGGGGTACCACCCGGAGAGTAATGGGCAGGTGGAACGCGTAAACCAGGATGTGGGTAGGTTTCTCAGAACATACTGCCGGGACCGGCCGGAGGAGTGGTCAAGGTACGTTCCCTGGGCCGAGATGGCCCAGAATTCCCTACGCCATTCCTCCACTAACCTAACTCCATTTCAATGTGTGTTGGGTTACCAGCCGGTTCTGGCACCCTGGCAGCAGAGCCAGATCGAGGCTCCTGCGGTGGATGAGTGGGCGCGGCGCTCGGAGGAGACTTGGAACGCTGCACACGTCCACCTGCAGCGGGCCCTCCGACGTCAGAAGGCGAGCGCTGATCTCCACCGCAGTGAGGCACCGGTGTACGCACCTGGTGATCGAGTCTGGCTCTCTACCAGAAACCTGCCCCTCCGCCTGCCCTGTCGGAAACTGGGTCGGCGGTTTGTAGGGCCATTTAAAGTCCTGAGAAGGTTGAACGAGGTATGTTATAGATTACAGCTACCTGTGGAGTATAAGTGTATTAACCCCTCGTTCCATGTGTCCCTTCTCAGGCCGGTGGTAGCGGGCCCGCTCCAAGAAAATGAGATAGGGGAGACTCCCCCGCCCCCATTGGACATCGAGGGGGCACCGGCGTACTCCGTGAGGTCCATCTTGGATTCGAGACGTCGGATGGGGGGTCTCCAGTATCTAGTGGAGTGGGAGGGGTACGGTCCGGAGGAGGGTGCTGGGTGCCGAGGAGAGACATTTTGGACCCGTCGCTCCTGACGGAATTCCATCGGGGGTATCCGACGCGCCCTGCTCCACGTCCTCCGGGTCGTCCCCAAGGCCGGAGTCGGCGCACGTCTGGAGCCGCGCGTCAAGGGGGGGGTACTGTCACGGTTTCGGCCGAGGCTGCCTCTCTCCCTTGTTCGGGCAGGTTTCGGCGTTCGTCGTCTCCGGAATTCTAGCTGCCACCGTTGTATGTTCCATGTTTCCTGTTTGATTAGTTTTGTCTGTTAGCCACACCTGTCTTGTGTTATGTCTCATTAAGCACCCTATTTAGTTTCCTTGTTGTTAGTGTAGTGTTGTGTGTAATTGTTTCGTGTCAGGTGTTTGTGCGTTACCCGTGTTTCGGTACGCCAGTAACGTTTAGCTTCCTCCTCGGTTGAGGAGAGTTTTTGCGCCCTGTGTTTGTGCGCTCGTGTTTGACGCCTGTGTGCGTCTGTTTGGCCTCAGGCCGTTTTTGGATTATTTTGCTCGCACTAGTAAAGTCTTGTTGGACTGTACATCTGCTTCTGCGCCTGATTCCACACCACACCATTTAAACACCGTGACAACAGCCTTATTCTAAAATGGATTAAACAAAAAAATTTCCTCATCAATCTACACACAATAGCCCATACTGACATTTTTGCAAATGTATAAAAAATAAAAAACGTATTTACATAAGTATTCAGACCCTTTGCAATGAGACTCGAAATTGAGCTCAGGTGCATCCTGTTTCCATTGATCATCCTTGAGATGTTTTTACAACTTGATTGGTGTCCACCTGTGGTAAATTCAATTGATTGGACATGATTTGGAAAGGCACACACCTGTCTATAAGGTCCCACAATTGACAGTGTATGTCAGAGCAAAAATCAAGCCATGAGGTCGAAGGAATTGTCCGTAGAGCTCCGAGACAGGATTGTGTCGAGGCACAGATCTGGGGAAAGGTACCAAAAAAAATGTCTGCAGCATTCTTAAATGGAAGAAGTTTGGAACCACCAAGACGCTTCCTAGAGCTGGCCACCCAGCCAAACTGAGCAATCGGGGGAGAAAGGCCTTGGTCAGGGAGGTGACCAAGAACCTGATGGTCACTCTGACAGAGCTCCAGAGTTCCTCTGTGGAGATGGGAGAACCTTCCAGAGGACAACCATCTCTGCAGCACTCCACCAATCAGGCCTTTATGGTAGAGTGGCCAGACGGAAGTCACTCCCAGTAAAAGGCACATGACAGCCCGCTTGGAGTTTGCAAAAAGGCACCTAAAGACTCTCAGACCATGAGAAACAAAATTCTCTTGTCTGATGAAACCAATATTGAACTCTTTGGCCTGAATGCCAAGCATCACGTCTGGAGGAAACTTGGCACCATCCCTAAGGTGAAGCATGGTGGTGGCAGCAGTACAGAGTGAGATCCTTGATAAAAACCTGCTCCAGAGCGCTCAGGACCTCAGACTGGGGCGAAGTTTCACCTTCCAACAGGACAACGACCCTAAGCACATAGCCTAGACAACGCAGGAGTGGCCTGAAAATAGCTGTGCAGCGACACTCCCCATCCAACCTGACAGAGCTTGAGAGGATCTGCAGAGAAACTCTCCAAATACAGGTGTGCCAAGCTTGTAGCCTCATACCCAAGAAGACTCGAGGCTGCCAAAGATGCTTCAACAAAGTACTCAGTAAAGGGTCTGAATACTTATGTAAATAATGATAATTCCGTTTTTTATTGTTAATACATTTACAACAATTTCTACAAACCTGTTTTTGCTTTGTCATTATGGGGTATTGTGTGTAGATTGATGAGGAAAAAAACGATTTAATCAATTTTAGAATAACGTTGTAACGTAACAAAATGTGGAAAAAGTGAAGGTGTCTGAATACTTTCCGAAATCACTGTATGTATAAAAACAAATGGGGGGGAGGTATTCCCACACATAACAGAGAAACACGTGATCGTATACAAATGTTAGCAAGGTTTGAAATTATTATGTTATAGTCAATTATTTTATCTGTATGGGCTTCTTGCAGTCAATTTGCAGACTACAAATTATTTGTAATTATGTTACGGCCCCCGACCATTCGCTCAAGAAAAACTAGCCCGCGGCTAAATCTAGTTGATGATCCCTGGAGTAGCTCATCTCAGAACAGCAGGGGTTGCTTTATCATCTATCGCTCTCTTTTTTCTTACCTTCATCAAAAAATGAAGGCGACCTTCCTCATTTTCTCTGCCCGAAACTTGCAAGAACAATTTAATTACATCTTCTGTCAGGCATGGAGATTCTTGCTGTCTTTTTTCTCCCTCCGTGTCAGTCAGAACAGTGAAACACATCAGGTACATGACTAATGACACTTGTATTAGTGGTGTAATTCCCTCATGCATGTTATACAGTTTTCTGTGATCGTCGTGGCTTGAATGCTAATCACTCACAGGACTTGTTCCAACGACTCCACTGTGTGTTTGTTTGTGTGTGTGTGTGTGTGTGTGTATGTGTGTGTCCGGGAGGTAGGAAAGTAGGATGTGCAGCAGCTTTATCAAAGCCAGTGTGAGACAGGGTGAAGGGCTAATGAATGAAGAGACTGCCAGGCAGATCAAACAGCAGGAATCAGGATGAGGAAGGAGGTTGTCTGTCTGGGGGAATTCACCTGGACCCCCCACTCACCTGACACACAGCTCCTATACCTGGACCCCCCACTCACCTGACACACAGCTCTTTCATTTCCCTACCTAGAACATTTTTACATTTTTACATTTTAGTCATTTAGCAGACGCTCTTATCCAGAGCGACTTACAGGAGCAATTAGGGTTACGTTCCTTGCTCAAGGGCACATCGGCAGATTTTTCACCTATTCGGCTCTAGGATTAGAACCAGCGACCTTTCGGTTACTGGCACAACGCTCTTAACCACTAACGCATTGGGCGCATAGCACCTACATACCAGGACCTCACCTAGCCCACAGCTTGTGTGTGTGCGTGTTAGTGGATTGTGTGAGCACAGTTGTCTGTTAGCGTGGGTTATGTGTTGTGCTTGCCCGGTGTTCTCCTCAGCCTCTCTCTGTCTGTGTGACCAGTGTATGATTAAACATAGTGTAATGAATGAGGACAGTCAGGGTCACTCCTTTGTTGTTCTGATTTAAGGCACTGTATCAGGAAACAGAAACCCATTAACCAATGTGTGTGTGTGTGTGTGTGTGAGTAAGAGACATGTTTAATTCTGTTTCTAGCTTTCAAACTATCACACATTCTATTTAGAATGGTTCAACCTGTCGAAGTTTCTTCCTTGATTTGTACTGGTTGCTGATTAGCAAGCTGATATCCAAATATGCGTTAAGAGTGTATTAATGTTTAACGTCAATAACGAGTGATCAAACCTTGAACTTACCCTTTCTCTGGTGTTTGTGTGTGTGTGTGTGTGTGTGTGTGTGTGTGTGTGTGTGTGTGTGTGTTTCAGACGAGTGCGGTGCTGTGTTCTGGAGGATGTTCTCTCCTGGCAGTCAGCTCTCTGTTGGCCATCATCACCATCTTCCTGCCCAGCGGAGGCTGTGAGAGGAGGATCTGTACACTGGCTGGATACATGCAGATGGCTGCGCGTGAGTACAGAACACACACAGAAACAGACACACACACACACCTGTCAAAAACAACACACACCTGTCAACAACAACACACACACTTTCTATTACCTAGACCAGGGCTGACCAAACTGGGGCCGCGACGCCGTTTGGTTTGGCCCGACAGAAGGTTCCAAAAATATATATATATATTTTTTTTTAACTTAGTCTGGGTTTCAACTTAGAGTTAGAAAAGTTGAATGCACAACGTATCTCCGTCACTTTAACTCTACCCACATGTACATATTACCTCAACTAGCCGGTGCCCCCGCACATTGACTCTGTACCGGTACCCCCTGTATATAGCCTCCCTACTGTTATTTTATTTATATTTGAGTCATTTAGCAGACACTCTTACCCAGAGCGACTTACAGGAGCAATTAGGGTTAAGTGCCTTGCTCAAGGGCACATCGGCAGATTTTTCACCTAGTCAGCTCGGGGATTAGAACCAGCAACCTTTCGGTTACTGGCACAACGCTCTTAACCACTAAGCTACCTGCCGCCACAGGTACTTCTGCTCTTTTTTTCTCAACACTTTTTTGTTGGTTAAGGGCTGTAAGTAAGTATTTCACGGTAATGTCTCTATACCTGTTGTATTTGGCGCATGTGGCAAATAAAATGTGATTTGATTTGATTTGCTGAGGTTTGGGGTAAAGTCATTTTCTCTGATGAATCCCCTTTCTGATTGTTTGGGGCATCCGGAAAAAAGCTTGTCCGGAGAAGACAAGGTGAGCGCTACCATCAGTCCTGTGTCATGCCAACAGTAAAGCATCCTGAGACCATTCATGTGTGGGGTTGCTTCTCAGCCAAGGGAGTGGGCTCACTCACGATTTTGCCTAAGAACACAGCCATGAATAAAGAATGGTACCAACACATCCTCCGAGAGCAACTTCTCCCAACCATCCAAGAACAGTTTGGTGACGACCAATGCCTTTTCCAGCATGATGGAGCACCTTGCCATAAGGCAAAAGTGATAACTAAGTGGCTCGGGGAACAAAACATCGACATTTTGGGTCCATGGCCAGGAAACTCCCCAGACCTTAATCCCATTGAGAACTTGTGGTCAATCCTCAAGAGGCGGGTGGACAAACAAAAACCCACAAATTCTAACAAACTCCAAGCATTGATTATGCAAGAATGGGCTGCCATCAGTTAGGATGTGGCCCAGAAGTTAATTGACAGCATGCCAGGGCGGATTGCAGAGGTCTTGAAAAATAAGTGTCAACACTGCTAATATTGACTCTTTGCATAAACTTAATGTAATTGTTAATAAAAGCCTTTGACACTTATGGAATGCTTGTAATTATACTTCAGTATACCATAGTAACATCTGACAAAAATATCTAAAAACACTGAAGCAGCAAACTTTGTGAAGACCAATACTTGTGTCATTCTCAAAACTTTTGACCACGACTGTACTTTTCAACGTCCATGTACGTCCGGTGTCGGCCGGTGCTTAGTGGGTGAGAGGGCTGGTTATAGTAAATGGAACGAGAGGGGGTTCATGGGTAGTTGTCAGTAAAATCTGGGAGAGTTGACATTAACTTGAGAGAGAGAGTGAGGGGTTGTCCAGACTGTTTTCACACTCTTGCTTTGACCACCACGTGACAGAAAAAGAAAGAAAACAGTTATGAGCTGAACATAACAGTATGCCAGTGGAAGGGAGGACAGTAGCAAGTGAGCTCCCATTGTAGCCAATACAGTTGCAGTCATTCTGTTACAGATTTTTTGGTCATTCTGTTTCCGATTTGATAACAGAATGACGTTTTAATCACTTAATAAATCATAAACCAAATTGATTTCAGTAAAAACACTATAACTAATTGGTAGGTCTACCTTTACTTGTTACTTCTGTGAACTTTCACTATCCTCCAGCCTCATGAGGGAGAGAAATAAAAATATATCTTAAAGATATGTGGATTTTTGGTAACAAAATGACAAGACACTAGGCAATATTTCTTAAAATTACAGAAGGCAAATAATTTCTGCAAAACTAAATATAAGTGTTCATATTAGTTGGCAGGTGTCTTTACATCAACATTATTGTGCTTTGATGCATTTCTAATACCTTTTTAGACTTTTTCTGCTAGATGTTTTCTAAGACTCCTTTTCTAGCTGTTTGACCAGAAATCAAAGCCTTTGCTTATTCCTAATTTGTAGGCTGGAAAATGGTTTAAAAATGTGTATATGTGCCTTAATTTCTAAAAAATATAGACTCTTAGTTTTCATTTGATACCAAATCTGATGTGTTCCTATGAACTTCACGTTAGTGCTCATGGGGCTTTTTACATGGAAATGCCCTGTAGTGTTCTCTATAGGTATTAATCCATAAGAGACGGCTCAGTATACAGATACTTACGAGCTACATGCAGATAAAGCTGCCTATCATTTGAAGTGAAGAGGAGCTCACTTTGTTGCCAAGGCACATCACTCACACAAAACCAAACGGAAGCTGCTGCTCTTCAGGCCTTCAGCAGGCCGTTGCTAGGTTACGGGTTGCGGTGCGGTGGTGGAGTGAAGTGTTGCGCTGGCGTAGTGATATGAGGAGGGCACCGGGGAGATTTAAAGGCGGCCATAAAAGACAATTACAGCCCCTTAACACAGGCCATTGGTTCAGGGAGACTATCAGGACCCTGCTTTCATTCAAACAGGGAAGTAGCCCCATAAACTAAGCATGAGTGTTGCTGGTGATATGACGCTAGAGTTTAATGTGATGTATACACACAACGCCAGCCAGGTAAACTAACCAGACCTAGCTGCTGCCCACCACCCTGGTGCATAGGCCCTCCACACACTGTATAGAGTGTGCATATGTGTACATGTTTGTCTGTTCCTGTGTGTTTGTGTGTAGTTATGTGCTTGTCAAAGTGTGTGATGTTTAGATATCTGAAGGACACAAACTGCTCTAACTAACAACTCTGACACTCCCACAACACTCCCACAACATCCAGTAAACTATAAAGGATATCCTGTAGAATGAGAGAGGAGAAAGGACTGGCTAGTGAAGTACTGCTTTTATTTCCTGCACTGAAAACTTTCCTATCCTGAAACATATCCAACTCTGAGAAAAACAACCCTGAAACAACAACAACACACTTTTGCAGACTGGGCTTTTCAGACACTTTCTTTGGAAATGTTCCTGGATTTCCTGCCAAAAGCCCTTTTGAAAACCTCAGGTCTTTTTTAGCCACACCGTATAGTTCAGAAAGTTTAGAAATGAACAAGTCTCACAACTCTCACAGTTTTAGCACTTATTTCCCCCCTGATTATCTCACTAAGATTAGATCTACTTCTAGTTTGAAATTATGAGAAAATGTTTGTTTACTTCTCATTTACTTAGCGTCAGCACAACAACATTGATTTTAGCCAATGACCCATTGGATTATCGATTTATAGCTTGACTATAGCCAGGGAAGTGGTATTTAACACAGGCTAATTAGTAGCTGGTTAGATTGCAACCTCAATCTATATTGACAAAGTCGAGAGCTTAGTTCCTAGACAGGGCTAATGGTCTGTTTAAAAGGCCTGCCTCCCACCTCTTTGAACACTTCATACCGCTCAAGCCTCGATATGGGCTGTGTCCACCCAGACTCCAGGCCAGATCTGTGGCAGAGCTTGACAAAGAGTAGGCTATAAAAAATGAAGAGAGTCGCACACTATAATGTAAGCTTCCAGTAATTTATTGGGTAAATCCACTATTTCGACAAAGAGCCCAGGCAGTAGGCAGGCAGTCTAGGCCAGTCAGCCTCTGTCTGTGTAATCCTATAGTGTGATATAGCTCTCACTGTCTAGTGTATCATTTATGCAATGCATCATAACAATGCAGAAGCTTTGGTTTCTTTGTTCAGTTTCCAGGTTGTCTCGTCTTGATAAACAGAGTTTTTTGGAGAGTGTACGAAGCCAAAGAACAACTGAGATCAGAATAGTGTGTCTGTTTGTTTTCTCAGGCCTGCTGCATGTGCGCGTGCGTGTGTGTGTGCGTGTGTGTGTGTTTGTGTGTGTGTGTGTGTGTTGGGCGTGTGTGTGTTTAAAAAGGCGTTTGTTTTGTAGACTGTTAATAAGAAACAATTGAACAATAACTTTCAAGACAATGCTAGCCTAGTGTGTTCGTGCATTTGCGTGTGTGCATGTGTGAGAGGATTTAGCTCCCCTCACTCGCTAAAGCCTTGATTCCTCCAGAGTGTGTGTGCTCCCATCCTCACACACACACACACACATGCAGCAGAACCAGAAAAGGCTTTTTAGACATAAAAACAGCCCTGCTCTTTTTCCTTTACCCAGCTCTGAACTCCCATGGGTGAAGTCCAGGATTAGACTTTGAACTCGCTTAACCTTCGCTGGCTCAGCGCAGCACAGCGCTTCCATTCGGTGCTGCTGAGGTTCAGGGTCTTTCTTTCCCCCCTGTGCCGCTACATGGTGGAGTATATAATGTAGCACGTGGCTAGCAGTCTCCATGAATGTTTTAACGTAACAGGGAGGGGCATATTTTATTTGCGAGGGCGCATATTTTATTGGGCTGTTTTTCTTAGTGGGCTAGGTCTACTGGTCTTCACAGTAAGGCAGTGGAAAGCTGGGTAAACTGAGGATGCCACCTGCCCTTATACATACACTCGCACATTCTCAGGAATGTTTGTTCACAATCACTATACGGGTCTCTTATCTTTGCCTGTCACGCTCTTGCTTTTTAGACCTCCTCATTATTCTAATCAGTCATTTCAATGCAGCTCTATGGGAAAGAAAAGCAAATGTCAGGTGAAGAGAGTATTGTGACAGAACAGTGACTCTGTGTGGTTCTTCTGTTCAACACTGAAGATACGTCACGCTCTGTTGGAGCCACAGGCAGTCACGGATACAGGCATGATGTAATTAAATTAGCCTCGGTTAGCATACTGTATTTACCACAAAACAGCAATAGAATATCATATAATTGAATAAAAAGCTTTCGGTACATTTCACTTGTTTGTTCTTGACTCATACAAGCTCCCAACCAAAAACAACAGAATCCAAGAGCATTTGATTCATCAGTTGGAGCATCATTCTCAACTGTAATGCAAATTACGCAGTGGCGCAGTGGTCTAGAGATCCTGGTTCGAATCCAGGCTCTGTCGTAGCCGGCCGCGACTGGGACACCCATGGGGCGGCACACAAGTCGTCCAGGGTAGGGGAGGGAATGGCTGGTAGGGATGTAGCTGAGTTGGTAGAGCATGGCGTTTGCAACGCCAGGGTTGTGGGTTCGATTCCCACGGGGGGCTAGTATGAATAAAATAATAAATATAAAAAAATAATGTATGCACTCACTAACTGTAAGTCGCTCTGGATAAGAGCGTCTGCTAAATGACGTAAATGTAAATTGGCATCAAGTTAACCTCCACCCAGCCGATATTTCCAGGTGTTTCTTGCACAAACACACACACACACTGTTTTATTGTGTTCCAGTGTGATAGTATGGAAAATGTATGCACTCACTAACTGTAAGTCGCTCTGGATAAGAGCGTCTGCTAAATTACTAAAATGTAAAATGATAGTGCTGAGGAGGCAGTTGCCTGCTGTGTCAACCCTCCCCTGGGCAGAGCTGCTATGCAGATGTCCTCTTTCCTCCCAAACATGAATATCAAAATATCACAACTACTTTTATTAAACTCTGCAGAACAGCAGCACGGCTATGGAGTGTGTGTGTGTGTGTGCACATGCACTTGAGGCCCCTGTGGTTTAAAGCTGAGCTGCACCTGTGCTTGATGATGTTGTCGTTACCGCTGCCTTCATCGGTGCCAATGTGTATAATGAACATGTGCCAGCTGTCAATCATCACAGTGGTGTTTCAGTTAGAATGTACAACAGAAAAGATGGAATGCACTGTTCACCACCTTAGGGATGGTTGGAATCGAAGATAGCGATAGTAATGAAAATACCTTATAGTAAAACCTGTCCCTCCTAACTGTAGCACACATAATATTGGTTGAGGTCCTGTCTGTTGAGCTTATTTTCTGCATCTCTTTGGAATATATCTACCATACTATTTTCAGCATGTCTTTGGAGTACTACAGTTTATCTACCCAGGAGGAAGCCCAGGGTGGTGACAGAGATCTGAATGCTGTTCTCCTTCTTGAACGCTCTCTTGTTCTATCTCTTTCTCTCCCACTCCCTCTCTCTCTCTCTTTCTCCTGCTCTTTCTCTCTCTCATCCTCTCATTATAAGGAGAACACAACATTCTCTACATTCCCTTACCAGAGGAGACCGGGATAAAAAATATTTGATTACCAGAGGCCTTTACAACATAAATGCAATTTTAGAGACTAACAATTTGCTTTATTCTGAAACCAAGAAGTCAGCCAGCAAGATGCTTAGTTAAGCAGTTTAACTTTTTATATTATATTAATATGCATAATAACTTCAGAGAGCATATCAAACCAGTTAGCGCAGGGTCCAAAGTTCATTCCCACAGGCAAAGCAAATCTTTTTTGCAGCTGTAGCTAGTATTGGGGCCAGGAGGTTTTCCAGACCACGTAACCTGACCAGGACCCTGGCACCCAAGTTATATGTTATAATAACTGCCAATCAGAGGAGGCTGGTGGAAGGAGCTAGAGGAGGACAGGCTCATTGTAATGGCTGGAATGGAATAAATGGAATTGTATAAAAAACATAAAACATATGGAAACCACGTTTGACACGGTTCCATTTATCCCATTCCAGCTATTACAATGAGCCCGTCCTCCATTAGCTCCTCCCACCAGCCTCCTCTGCTGCCAATATCTAAATAAATTGTCAACTCCCTCCAATGCGGGGCATACTGCTTTTCAAATCAAACATACTTCTGAAATGGAGTGTGGAAAACACTGCTATCTGCAACGACTGAACTGCAGCCCCAGTCCAATAGTGGTTTTTCCATCTGTGTTCCCATTTGTTTTCCTCTGCAAGTTGGCAGAACTTGAACCAGTTTAGCTGCTTTGTGTGATGCTGACACAATAACCTTTCACCTGTGACTCACAGCACACTGTGACAGGAGACATCAATCATGGATGTGTGTCCTCCAGAGTTATGAGGGTGTGTGTGTGTGTGTGTGTTTGTGTGTGTTTCCCACGGGGGGCCAGTATGAAGAAAAAAATAAATAATTTTATGCACTCACTAACTGTAAATCGCTCTGGATAAGAGCGTCTGCTAAATGACTAAAATGTAAATGTATGTGTGTGTGTGTCTTTGTATGTCTCTTCCTAGCATGTGTAACTCTGTATAATCAGAGCTCAGTTTGCGTTGGCTGTTGATGGTAATATGGTTGGTCCCCTGTCACGTCTCTCCACTGGTGCCCCAGAGCTTCTACTCCTCACAGTGAAAGATGCTTCAAATGGATTCTCTCTCTTTGGAAACATGGATATTTGGTTGTGTATGAGAAAATGTCTGTTTCTCCCCTCAGTGGCTGGACTGCTCCTGTACAGTATGTGTTTGATGTTGGGTATTGATGGACACTGGTTGGTCTAATTGGTCTGCCAGCCAATTAAAGCTGCACAGTCATTAAGAATGTGCTGTCATGCCTCCTGATTAATCTGTGTTTAATCCACTCGAGAGCACTAGCTTTGTGAAGAGATATGAACATCTTGGCTTCAACCACTGTTCAATATGTTTCATCTTTACATTACTTTAATGTTGTTTTTTGAGAGATACCATCATTTTCAACCTGGACTCAGGGGTAGACGTAAAAGAGTAAACGTAAAGCCAATTAGTTTGATATGTGACATTTCGTATGGTATGTATTAATTTGTGGATGTCCATCATCCATTTCGTATGATATGTTACGAATTACAATTAGTCTGATATGTTACGAATTTCGATTCGTATGATATGTTACGAATTGCAATTTGTACAATATGTTAATATGTTATGAATTTGTAAAACGTATGATATGTTACGAATTCCAATTTGTTGTGGCTAACGTTAACGTTAGCTAGGTGGCTAATGTTAGCTAAGCTAGGGGTTAGGTTTAGGGGTTAAGGTTAGGGTTAGGATTAAGGTTAAGATTAGGGTTAGGAGTTAGGTTGAAGGGTTAAGGTTAGGGTTAGGGGAAGGGTTAGCTAACATGCTAAGGAATTGCAAAGTAGCTAAAACGTAGTAAGTCGTTGCTAATTAGCTGAAATGCAAACACGCAACCTTTGGGTTGCTAGACGTTCGCGTTATACAGCTACCCATCTACCCCGACCAACCACCCTACTTTTGTTTTTGCCTTAAGTAACCTTCTGTCTTATGTAACCATACCAAATGTAACAAATCATACTAATTTGAGTGTCTCGTATTTATGTTTATTATGCTACGTCTAGTCTGTGAGACCAGGCTCTCATTATCTCTTTATTTTACTGAGAAATGCAGTTCTGTGTTGGTGGGTAAAAAATCTATATGTTCATCTGTTGACTGTTTCTCTTTGACTGAGTCATTCTAGTCACTCTGTTTCTATATGCAGCTCAATGTGCTTCAAATGAAACAGACACACACGCACACACACACACAAACTATCAAAGTGGGGGAAGCAGCACATTGCTGAGTCGTGTCATTGCACAGACTTATGAATATCAGATGGAGTCGCAGACAGGGGTTGGGGGAGAGCGGGAGTGAGAGGGAGAGAGAGGGGTGGGGGGAGAGGGGGCGTGAGAGGGAGAGAGAGGGGTGGGGGAGAGGGGGGGAGAGGGGGCATGAGAGGGAGAGGGAGGGGTGAGGGGGCGTGAGAAGGAGAGAGAGGGGGAATGGGAGGGGGAGAGTGGTGGAGAGTGCGCGAGAGAGGGAGCAAGCTTTAAATCTTTCATGTCCTCTTGGAATCAGCGGATATTTCTAAGGATGCTCTGCTTCATTTTTCTATCTCTTCTTCTTTCATTTTAAATGTGGGGGCTGGGTTGAATTGTTTTACTTGATTAAAAGTGGAGATGTTTAAAGCAGAGAGGTGTAAGGTGCAAAAAAGTGTTATTGTTTCTTATCTCCTCTCACTCTCTTCCTTTTCTTCCTTCTCCTCAACCTCTCATCCGACTATGAAAGCCCTCTTACACACACACACGCACACACACACACACACGCACACACACACATACACACGCGCACACACACACACACACACACACACACACACACACGCAGCCCGTTACCCATGCATATTACATGAGTGCTTCATCTCTGAGGGCCTCTCGGCTTTGTCATTTTGCCAAGCTACAGTCAGGCCTCAATGCTGATTGGCTGGAGACAATGTCCGCCCACTCAACTTCTCAAAGATGACATAGACAAACCCAGCTTCCTACAATGTAGTCCCGCCCCATCAGGCCTGTCAGTCATCCTGATTGACATTTCTTCCATCTGCATCAACATAATATCTGTGTGTGTGTTTGTGTGTGTACGTTCGTATGTGTGTGTGCTTGTGCGTTTGTGTGTGTGTGTATGTGTGTGTGTGTGTGTGTGTGTGAGTTTAAGCTGTGGTCTGGTTCCCATCAGTTCCCTGAAGTGGGCTGTGAGTGGTAGATGAGAACATACAGTAGACATGACTCATCAGTGGGACTGTGTGATTGGACATGTCAAACTGTGTTAGGTCTCTGTTTAGCGCTTCCCATTGGTCACCCAGCCATGAAAGAGCAGTTGGTGATGTACGTTTTAGGTGTTGCTTTGTACACTTCATTCTTTGCTTTTGTTTTCCTCTTGTGGTTAATTCCATCTGCACACATCAACAAATACACACACACACACACACACACACAGACAGACCCCCACACACACACCCAGAGTGATGGATCGCCCAGGCTCTCTCCATCAGTGTCCTATTGGTAGGTCTCCTGAGCATCTCATTACCATGAGCTAAATTGATGTGTTCTCTCTGCTAAGTGAATTAAAAACAGTGCTCCAGGAAGACAGCCCAGGGGAAGGCAGCCAGAATGACTGTCTAACTGACTGACTGACTTCCTGCATTGAAAGATGTCTGGCAGGTAATGGCAGGTATTGATAAAAGCTATGGGGTGGTCTCTGGTGGCCACTGGTGGAGGCTGCATGTGTGTGTGTTTTATTTTTAAAGGAATGAGTAGGCCTCTGTGTGGTAGGTGTTTGCTTCTGAGGCGTTCTAATGGGGTGTTTTTGTGTGTGTGTGAGTCTGTGTGAGTCTGTGTGAGAGAGAGAGAGAGAGAGAGAGAGAGAGAGAGAGAGAGAGAGAGAGAGAGAGAGAGAGAGAGAGAGAGAGAGAGAGAGAGAGAGAGAGAGAGAGAGAGAGAGAGAGAGAGAGAGAGAGAGAGAGAGAGAGAGAGAGAGAGAGAGAGAGAGAGAGAGAGAGAGAGAGAGAGAGAGAGCGTGTGTGAGTCTCTGCAGGATATTGTATTGATGCAGCGCTCCGCTGTGCTCTGAGACAGACTCAGAGATACAGCTCTGTCTTTGACAAGAAAAAGACGGTGCACACACAGGTGCACGCTACAACCTCCCTCTCTACATTCCTGTCTCTGTCTCCCCTAAGCACCACACACACTCGGCATGGGGCTTCTACCTTCACATTATAACACACATTTCATCATAACACACCCACACTGATATGTTCACATTCTGTACACACAAACACAAATGCAGACAGATTGCACATACTCAGGAACGCCTGCGCACACGCATGCATGTACCTTTATGAACAATAAACACAAGCTCTCACACAAGTGCAGCTCTTTGTTTAAAGCCACAGTGATATCTATCCATCTATGTACAGAAGAGGATATGAATGATCTTGAGGTTGTTTATAAGCAGGTATAACATCATATTTTAGTCACTCAGAATGAGTTGATATTCCATTGCTGGCCGCTCTCCATTACAGCAGCCCTTTTGTAAACCCACTCAACTGTGGACAATACCTCAGTTCCACATCACAACCCTATAGCATGTTGTTCTAGTTAACTCACCCAACAACTCTCACCTCCTCCCAATGGGATGATCCCTTGGTTTAATCAATCTTCTACTGTGATCTCTTCCATCAACCTGGTAATGGAATCTGTCCTCAGACGATTTATGCTTTCACTGGGGAACCCTCTTCTTCCATGCCACTTGAACCAACGTGGACATAATGTAGACTATGTCTCTGTTGACAACTAGCTCTCACAGTCTCACGTCAGAATTAGACGTTCATCCATCTTTCTCAAATGTCAAATTTCTAAGTTGTTGCAAACTTCACATTTCAAAGTGTTTAAGGTTAAGTTTAGGCATTAACTCTGGATTTTTAAGGTTAGGGTTAAGTTTAGGCATTAAATGCAAATCTTAAGGTAAGGTTTAAGGTTTGGGATAGGTTTAAAACAAAAATCCAAAAACAACTTTATATCGCTGGATTCAAACTTGCAACCTTTGGAATCAGAGGCTTACGCCCATCCGCCATCCCCGTCCACAACACCCTAGCAAAACAGAAACCTACTTGAAAGTAATAGCGCTCACTGTTGCCCCTAGTGGCCAGTTTCCACGTCATCTGCCATTGTCCTCAGACATGGATAGACCTCGAATATTGACTTGTATCACGGGTGACCTGGCTGCTGTTGAAGTGTTGGTTTGTTTGTGAAGTGTATGTAGACTACGACATTAGAGCTGAGGGATGGAGGAGCAGTTTATAGTGAACCCAATCAGGTCTGCAATGGCTTATCATGGTCAACCATGTTCTTCATGGTCATACAGTGAAAGTGTGGACTATGTTTGTTTGGACGTCTTGATGTGGCATACTCCACTCTAGCGCTCTCTCTCACACACACTAACATGTTGGGAGTAATCAGCCAACACAGTGTCATCAAATACCACACTGATACAACCTGCAGCCACCCCCCAGACACACACACACAAAGACACACACACACACTGCGATTCGTAATCTACCACACTGTTAAAATGCAGGTTGACCTTTATTGTCATGAGTCTTGCCCTGGAGGCAGAATTGAGCGGTTTCCGCTAGATGGTCAAAATTGGCTATAATGTAAGGTTAGGCATTAGGGTTAGCAGTGAGGTTACGGTTAAAATCAGATTTTATGAATTTGTGGCTGTGCCAGCTAGTGACCACTCTACAGAGCTGCCTTCAGTACATGCTGTTCATACTGATTGATCTGCTGATGGGGTTGATGCTTTTACTGATGCCTGTGATCAGGTCTACAACCAGGTCTACAACCATAAATGACCAGGAGTCTGGGAGGATGACTGCACTGCACACTCTGATGAAAGGAATGAAGGTGTGTCATCTCTCGTCTTCTTTTCCTCTCTCGGTGTGCATGGTGCTCTCTCTATGACAGCAACAGTACATAAGTACTGTTCCATTCCTAGTTGGTTCATACCCTGTCAGAACCAAACAGGGTTACTGCCTGAAACGTCTACCACAGGTCAAACATGTTGAACAAGAGTGAGGAGAGAGACCGAGACAAAAAGAGGGAGAGGGGGGGGAAAGCAAAGGAGGATAGGATAGAGAGACTGTCCTGGGATAACCTGCAGACTTGATAGAGCACTGTAGGAGAATAAACTGACTTGGTGCGCCAACTCCCCCTGTCATCTTTCCCTGCACCCCTGTTCCCCTCCCTGCACCCCTGTTCCCCTCTCTGCCCCCTTGTCTTTGTGAGTGATTGTTCTATGTGAGAGGAGAGTAGCTCGGTTGAGATCCTCTCTCATTTATTTTGCCAGGGTTGATTTTCCCCTGTGTCATTACATTTATTGTATTTTCTGAGACTGTGTTTGGTCAGGGAGGATTGTTTCCCATGTACCTGTTTCGATTGCCGTTGTAGGCGCATTGTATGTCTGGAAGGAATACATCTGTATCCGGTTATTTTACTCCTGCGCCTGACTCCGTCCATCATTCACCACACAAGTTGAATGCACCAATTTGTAAGTCGCTCTGGATAAGAGCGTCTGCTAAATGACTTAAATGTAAATGAGAAAATATTTTAAAATCTGCGCATTTTCCCACCAGAGATGTGTTTCCATCAAATTGACTTGTTGCCGATAAAAGGCTGTCTGTGATGACGTAGTGCACATAGTTACTTTTGCAGTTAAATGTACAGAATAAAAAAAAAATGTGAAATGGGTTTCCATCGCAATCTTTTTTTGTCACAACAAATGTTACATTTTATAGCGAATGTGCCCACTCTGCTTTTGGCACGTGTGCTCTAGCCAACAGCTCGCATCTACAGTGCGGGTAT
The DNA here is from genome assembly GCF_964263955.1 of Coregonus lavaretus. Taxonomy (NCBI): domain Eukaryota; kingdom Metazoa; phylum Chordata; class Actinopteri; order Salmoniformes; family Salmonidae; genus Coregonus; species Coregonus lavaretus. The sequence continues at coordinate 31,242,345 of NC_139997.1, forward strand.
AGCCTTAATGAGATTATTAAGGACAAAATAATATTTTTATTTGTCAAACGACAGCCAAGCATCGATCATGTCACCAGAATATGTCCCTTGTGCGTCGTATGGGCTTGAGTAAATGTGTGTGTGTGTGTTTGTGCACTTTTATGTCTATTCTTCTTCTCGAAAACATGAAGAGATGTGGGCTGGGTGGTAGCCTAGCGGTTAAGAGGTTGGGCCAGTAACTGAAAGGTTACTGGTTCGAATCCCCGAGCTGACTAGATGAAATCTGTAGATGTGCCTTTGAGCAAGGCACCCTAATTGCTCCTGTAAGTGGCTCTGGATGAGAGTGTCTGCTAAATGACTAAAATGTAAAAATGTAGATGTGAATGAGATGCAGAGAGATGTGTGATATATGGAGGGTTACTGCTGTCACTGGGGACCCATGTGGCTGCACTCAGTGTACTAATGGACTGGTTAGGAGGGTGATGATCACTGCTCTTGGTGTAAGAGATTAACAACCTGGGAATGTGACGAGAAATGGTCACACTGATGATGATGATGATGATGGTGGTGGTGACAGTAGTAGTAGTGATGTAGGAGGGTGGGTGGGACACAGAGGAGGTTTGCAACTGCAATGTTGTCACTACTGTAAGATTAAATGACCAAATCTAACATGCTTTTTTGCCCATCCCTCAGAGCTTGAGTCTCTGTAGCACGTTCAAGTTCAGTACCGATTAGGGCTAATGGTGTGTCAAGCTTGCTGGAACATCAGTCCTGGCGTGCTTGCCTTATCCAGTGTTGAGAATGTTTTTGAATCCCTGTGCTTTTGACAACCCTTCACATGTACGAAAGCGCGCACACACACACACACACACACACACACACACCTTTATGAACCCTTGTGCTTTTTTGACAACCCTTGATGCAGTAATGATTTACTTTAGTCTCTTGAGTTTAGTTCATTCCCTGTTGTTTACAGAAGTTTAGCTGTGGTTGCTAGCTTCTTTCATCATGTCTGGGATTCCCCTGGTTTGGACCTAGACCTGTCAGTATGAATAGAGCAGGGCCTCACAGACTACAGACTACACATAGAAGAGAAAAACAGGCTGTCAAACGTATTCAGCACATATATCTAGTTTGACTGTACTACTCAACTGATCTTATGAGCTCAGGTTTGTTTTGTAGTTTGTTTGGAGAGAAAACCCTTTCAGGAGAAGTGAATGAGATCAGAATGGGAGAACATTCCAGAATGGGAAAGCAAAGATCTATGTGTATAGAGGAGCTTAATCCGTACTTTCTCATTAATTTTTCATTTGGGCTTCTTCTGGTGATACTGTTCTCTGAGGACATCTGAATAGAGCTGTCCCTCTGATGAGTCAATAAGGCCTTTGAAACTGAAATTGTTGGAAGAGTTTACTCTAGTGTCAAGGGGTGCTGAAGGTGGGTGTGGTGCATGAATCAAGCGCAGGACGCAGAAGCTCAGTCCAAAAGACTTTAGTGCAATATTCACGTAGAAAATAAGCACAATAAGCCAGAAGGCGAAATAACGGCGCACACAGTCGTCAAACAAACGGCGCACTAACATGTGCGAAAAACCTCTCCAAAACACTGGAGGGAAGTACGTAGCTCCAACACAAAACAGAAGAGCAATCACACACAAAGACAAACACACACAACGAGAACTAAATAGGACACTAACGAGGACTAACAAGACACAGGTGTACAACATCAAGACAAAACCAAACGAACATGAAACATAGATCGGTGGCAGCTAGTACTCCGGGGACAACGACCGCCGAAGCCTGCCCGAACCAGGAGGAGGAGCAGCCTCGGCTGAAACCGTGACAGTACCCCCCCCTTGACGCGGCCTCGGGGACGACCAGGAGGACGCGGAGCAGGGCGCGCGGGATGGTCCCGGTGGAACTCCGACAGGAGAGATGGGTCTAGGATGTCCCTCCGCGGCACCCAGCACCGCTCCTCCGGGCCGTACCCCTCCCACTCCACGAGATACTGGAGACCCACAATCCGGCGTCTTGAGTCCAAGATGGACCGAACGGTGTACGCCGGAGCCCCCTCGATGTCCAGTGGGGGCGGAGGAGTCTCCCCTATCTCATTGTCCTGGAGTGGACCAGCTACCACCGGCCTGAGAAGAGACACATGGAACGAGGGGTTAATATTCTTATACTCAACAGGTAGATGTAACCTATAACACACCTCGTTCAATCTTCTCAGGACTTTAAAGGGCCCCACAAACCGCCGACCCAGCTTCCGGCAGGGCAGGCGGAGGGGTAGGTTTCTGGTAGAGAGCCAGACTCGATCTCCGGGTGCGTACACCGGCCCCTCACTGCGGTGGAGATCGGCGCTCGCCTTGTGACGAAGGACGGCCCGCTGCAGGTGGACGTGGGCAGCGTTCCACGTCTCTTCCGAGCGCCTCATCCAATCATCCACCGCAGGGGCCTCGATCTGGCTCTGCTGCCAAGGTGCCAGAACCGGCTGGTAACCTAACACACATTGGAAGGGGGTTAGGTTGGTAGAGGAGTGGCGGAGAGAGTTCTGGGCCATCTCGGCCCAGGGAATGTACCGTGCCCACTCCTCCGGCCGGCCCTGGCAATACGACCTCAGAAACCTACCCACATCCTGGTTGACACGTTCTAACCTGCCCGTTACTCTCCGGGTGGTACCCTGAGGTAAGGCTAACCGAGACCCCCAAACGCTCCATGAACGCTCTCCAAACACGGGAGGTAAACTGGGGGCCTCAATCAGACACTATATCCTCGGGCACCCCGTAATGCCGGAAGACGTGGGTAAATAGGGCCTCAGCGGTCTGTAGGGCAGTAGGAAGACCCGACATAGGGAGAAGACGACAGGCCTTAGAGAACCGGTCCACAACGACCAGGATGGTGGTATTCCCCTGAGAGAGGGGAAGGTCTGTCACAAAATCCACCGAGAGGTGGGACCATGGTCGTTGTGGAACGGGCAGGGGTTGTAACTTACCCCTGGGCAGATGTCGGGGCGCCTTACACTGGGCGCACACCGAGCAGGAGGAGACATAAACCCTCACATCCCTAGCCAAAGTGGGCCACCAGTATTTAGTGCTAAGGCAATGCACTGTCCGGCCAATACCCGGATGTCCAGAGGAGGGTGACGTGTGAGCCCAGTAAATGAGTCGATCCCGAATCTCGAGCGGAACGTACTTCCGACCCTCAGGACACTGTGGAGGGCTGGGGTCGGTACGCAACGCTCGCTCGATTTCGGCATCGACCTCCCACACCACCGGTGCCACAAGGCAAGACTCCGGTAGTATGGGAGTAGGCTCAACGGACCTCTCCTCTGTGTCATACCGCCGGGACAGCGCATCTGCCTTACCATTCTGGGACCCAGGGATGTACGTGATTTTAAATACGAACCTGGTGAGAAACATACTCCATCGAGCCTGGCGAGGGTTCAGTCTCCTCGCTGCCCGGATGTACTCCAGGTTCCGATGGTCAGTCAAAATGAGGAAAGGGTGTTGAGCCCCCTCAAGCCAATGCCTCCACACCTTAAGGGCTTGAACTACAGCTAACAGCTCCCTGTCCCCAACGTCATAGTTACGCTCCGCCGGGCTGAGCTTTTTTGAGTAAAAAGCACAGGGGCGGAGTTTAGGTGGCGTGCCGGACCGTTGAGAGAGAACGGCCCCTATACCAGCCTCAGACGCGTCTACCTCAACCTGAAAGGGTAATGCGGGATCCGGATGCGCCAGCACCGGAGCCGACGTAAACAGGTCCTTCAGTCTCCTAAAGGCCCTGTCCGCATCAGCTGACCACTGCAGGCGCACCGGACCCCCTTTCAGAAGGGACGTGATGGGAGCTGCCACCTGTCCAAAACCCCGGATAAACCTCCGGTAGTAATTCGCAAAGCCCAAGAACTGCTGCACCTCTTTTACAGTGGTTGGAGTTTGCCAATTACGCACAGTGGACACACGATCCACCTCCATTCTCACCCCTGACGCGGACAACCGATAACCCAAAAAGGAGACCGACTCCTGGAAGAACAGACATTTCTCTGCCTTGACATATAGGTCGTGCTCCAACAGCCTCCTCAATACACGACGCACCAGGGTTATATGCTCGGCTCGGGTAGACGAGTACACCAGAATGTCATCAATGTACACGACCACCCCTTTCCCTGCATATCCCGGAAAATGTCATCTACGAAGGATTGGAAGACTGATGGAGCATTCATCAACCCATATGGCATGACGAGATATTCGAAATGACCTGACGTGGTACTAAACGCTGTCTTCCATTCGTCGCCCTCCCTAATGCGCACCAAGTTATACGCGCTCCTGAGATCCAATTTTGTGAAAAACCGCGCTCCATGCAATGACTCTGTCATGGTCGCAATCAGAGGGAGTGGATAGCTGTATTTCACAGTAATCTGATTGAGACCACGGTAATCAATGCACGGGCGCAACCCTCCATCTTTCTTCTTCACAAAAAAGAAACTCGAGGAGGCGGGAGAAGTGGAGGGCCGAATGTATCCCTGTCTCAAAGATTCGGCTATGTAAGTCTCCATAGCTTTTCTCTCCTCTTGAGACAAAGGATACACGTGGCTCCGTGGGAGCGCTGCTCCTGCCTGGAGATCAATCGCACAATCCCCCTGTCTATGAGGAGGCAACTGCGTCGCCCTAGTTTTACTAAACACGAGAGCTAAATCCCCATATTCAGGCGGAATGTGCAGTTCGGGCACTTGGTTTGGACTTTCCACCGAAGTCGGCCCACGGAAACACCCAGACATCGCCCCTCGCACTGAGCAGACCACCCATCGAGAGCCCTCTGTTGCCACGAAATAGCAGGGTTATGGGTGCTTAACCAGGGAATTCCCAGCACCACTGGGTACGCAGGAGAGTCGATCAGATACAGCTGTATAGTCTCTTCATGACCCCCCTGCGCACACATCCTAAGTGGTGCTGTGATCTCCCTAATCAACCCCGACCCCAACGGGCGGCTATCTAAGGCATGAATGGGAAAAGGTTTGTCAACAGGTAGGAGAGGGATCCCTAAATCTAAACAAAACTTCCGATCAACAAAATTCCCAGCTGCGCCTGAATCTACTAGCGCCTTATGCTGGGAATGAGGTGCAACCTGTGGAAAACACACAAGTATACAAAAGTGCGCAACAGAAAGCTCTGGGTAAGTGGGACGTCTACTCATCTGGGAGGCCCCCCCCCAGTGCGTGGCCTGTTGTCTTCTCCCCCGGAGAACCCTCCCCAGCACCTGGCCGCAGTGTGCCCTCCACGACCGCACTTGGTGCAGGAGACAGGCCCCCTCGGGCTCCTCCTCCTCCTTTCTCTAGCGCCGGCACCCCCGAGCTCCATAGGGCTCGGCTCGGAGGTGCCGGAGGGCGGAATGGACGGACCCCCCTCGGGACGTCCACGGGTGGCCAGCAGGGTGTCCAGACGGATGGACATATCGACCAACTGGTCGAAGGTGAGATGGGTATCCCTGCAGGCCAACTCACGTTGAACGTCCTCCCGTAGGCTACATCGAAAATGGTAGATGAGGGCCCGTTCATTCCACCCTGCGTCCGCCGCTAGAGTCCGGAACTCTAGAGCAAACGCCTGTGCGCTCCTCCTCCCCTGTCTCAGGTGGACTAGACGCTCCCCCGCCGCTTTGCCCTCAGGTGGATGGTCGAACACGGCCTTGAAGCGGCGGGAGAACACGGCGTAGGAGATGGTGTTGGCGTCCATCTTCCTCCACTCGGCGTTAGCCCACTCCAACGCCTTGCCCGTGAGACAGGAGATGAGGGCGGAAACGCTCTCGTGTCCCGAGGGCACCGGGTGTACAGTGGCCAGGTAGAGCTCCACTTGCAAGAGGAACCCCTGACACCCGGCAGCTGTTCCGTCATACGCCCTCGGGAGCGAGAGCCGAATCCCCCTGGGTTCCGGACCTGGGACTGGTGGACCGGCCGATGGGGTTGGCAGGGTAGGTGGAGGTGTGGGTACCCCGCTGGCCTCCCATCGGTGCAGGGTGTTGATGACGTCCTGTAGAGCGGTCCCCAGTTGTCGTATCTGGTCATCTTGGCCGCGAACATGCTCCTCGAGCGACTCAGGCGTAACTGCAGATCCTGCTGATTCCATTTTGGTGTGTGATTCTGTCAAGGGGTGCTGAAGGTGGGTGTGGTGCATGAATCAAGCGCAGGACGCAGAAGCTCAGTCCAAAAGACTTTAGTGCAATATTCACGTAGAAAATAAGCACAATAAGCCCGAAGGCGAAATAACGGCGCACACAGGCGTCAAACAAACGGCGCACTAACATGTGCGAAAAACCTCTCCAAAACACTGGAGGGAAGTACGTAGCTCCAACACAAAACAGAAGAGCAATCACACACAAAGACAAACACACACAACGAGAACTAAATAGGACACTAACGAGGACTAACAAGACACAGGTGTACAACATCAAGACAAAACCAAACGAACATGAAACATAGATCGGTGGCAGCTAGTACTCCGGGGACGACGACCGCCGAAGCCTGCCCGAACCAGGAGGAGGAGCAGCCTCGGCCGAAACCGTGACATCTAGCAGTCAGGTCAGAGCACTAAAGTCGACATTCAATCAAAAACGTTCCCTTTTTTACACAGAATACAGAAAGAGGAAATGTGAATATGCAACACATACAGTACCAGTCAAAAGTTTGGACACACCTACTCACTCCAGGGTTTTTCTTTATGTTTACTATTTTCTATATTGTAGAATAATAGTGAAGACATCAACACTATGAAATAACATATATGGAATCATGTAGTATCCAAAAAAGTGTTAAACAAATCAAAATATATAATATATTTGAGATTCTTCAAAGTAGCCACCCTTTGCCTTGATGACAGCTTTGTACACTCTTGGCATTCTCTCAACCAGCTTCACCTGGAATGCTTTTCCAACAGTCTTGAAGGAGTTCCCACATATGCTGTGCACTTGTTGGCTGCTTTTCCTTCACTCTGTTGTCCAACTCATCCCAAACCATCTCAATTGGGTTGAGGTCAGGTGATTGTGGAGGCCAGGTCATCTGATGCAGCATTCCATCACTCTCCTTCTTGGTCAAATAGCCCTTACACAGCCTGGAGGTGTGTTGGGTCATTGTCCTGTTGAAAAACAAATGATAGTCCCACTAAGCGCAAACCAGATGGGATGGCGTATCGTTGCAGAATGTTGTGGTAGCCATGCTGGTTAAGTGTGCCTTGAATTCTAAATAAATCACAGACAGTGTCACCAGCAAAGCACCCCCACACCATCACACCTCCTCCTCCATGCTTTACGGTGGGAACCACACATGCAGAGATCATCCGTTCACCTACTCTGCTTCTTACAAAGACACGGCGGCTGGAACCAAAAATCTCAAATTTGGACTCATCAGACCAAAGGACAGATTTCCACTGGTCTAATGTCCGTTGCTCGTGTTTCTTGGCCCTAGCAAATCTCTTATTATTATTGGTGTCCTTTAGTAGTGGTTTCTTTGCAGCAATTCAACCATGAAGGCCTGATTCACGCAGTCTCCACTGAACAGTTGATGTTGAGATGTGTCTGTTACTTAAACTCTGTGAAGCATTTATTTGGGCTGCAATCTGAGGTGCAGTTAACTGTAATGAATTTATCGTCTACAGCAGAGGTAACTCTGGGTCTTCCTTTCCTGTGGCAGTCCTCATGTGAGCCAGTTTCATCATAGCGCTTGATGGTTTTTGCGACTGCACTTGAAGAAACTTTCAAAGTTCATGAAATGTTCCAGATTGACTGACCTTCATGGCTTAAAGTAATGATGGACTGTCGTTTCTCTTTGCTTATTTGAGCTGTTCTTGCCAAAAATATGGACTTGGTCTTTTATCAAATAGGGCTATCTTCTGTATACCACCCCTACCTTGTCACAACACAACTGATTGGCTCAAACGAATTAAGAAGGAAAGAAATTCCACAAATTAACTTTTAACAAGGCACATCTGTTAATTGAAATGCATTCCAGGTGACTACCTCATGAAGCTGGTTGAAAGAATGCCAAGAGTGTGCAAAGCTGTCATCAAGGCAAAGGGTGGCTACTTTCAAGAATCTCAAATATAAAATATATTTTGATTTGTTTAACACCTTTCTGGTTACTACATGATTACATATGTGTTATTTCATAGTTTTGATTTCTTCACTATTATTCTACAGTGTAGAAAATAGTAAAAATAAAGAGAAACCCTGGAATGAGTAGGTGTGTCCAAACTTTTGACTGGTACTGTAGTTCAATGTGAATATGCAACACATAGATCAATGTAAATATGCAACACATAGATCAATGTGAATATGCAACACATAGTTCAATATGAATATGCAACACATAGTTCAATATGAATATGCAACACATAGTTCAATGTAAATATGCAACACATGGTTTTGAAGATTCAATGTTTTTTGAATCAGGAGCAGTAGACTATTATGATTGGAATAAGAGAAAAAAACGACTCTAGCTTTTCAAACAGAATTGCACATCTCTGAACAAAGTTATGCTTGTTGTCGTTGAGTTCAGTCGTCCCCATAGAGGGATGTTGTTAGTATGTGTTGAAATTGGCTGTAAATTGCCTCTCTTTCTCTCTGTCACACAACCAATTTAATAGTGGAAGTTTTGCAGGCAGAGAACATCTATTTGCATTTACATTTACATTTTACATTTTAGTCATTTTAGTCATTCATACTGGCCCCCCGTGGATAATCAAACCCACAACCCTGGCATTGCAAACGCCATGCTCTACCAACTGAACTGATGCAAATCCTCTATTGTGCAAACAAAGACAAACAAACGGGTAAAAACAGAGTGTGTGTGATATATATGTTTTAATCTCTCTGTATCTCTCTGTTTTTGCCTGGGGCTGTGTGTGTGTGTGTGTGTGTGTGTGTGTGTGTGTGTGTGTGTGTGTGTGTGTGTGTGTGTGTGTGTGTGTGTGTGTGCGTGTGCGTGTGCGTGTGTGTGTGTGTGCCGTCTGATGCTGGTGTGTGTGTGTTTGATGCTGAACTCCCACTCTGCTGAAGCAACAGGAGTGGCGCTGAGAGTCATCAGCCACCACAGTGGCTTAGCAGTCTCAATCTGTCACAGCCCGCAGCCACACACACACACATTTTATAATCCCTCATACCGTCCATCTGGATGCACACACCACACCCGCGCACACTCACACATGTACACAATTTTTCCAAAACAACATTTGAAAGCACATTTAAAAAGGAGAAAAGTGAAATAAAGTGGGGAAAACCCAAGTGGTGAGCTGGTTACCATAGTACACATTGTTTCCACACCTAGTATCTTCCCCCAGCATTGTGACTGAGTGGTGGACCTGAGTTATGATAATCCTCATTATTCTCTAATCTATGATTGGACTGACAGACATCTTGTTTCTAATCCTAATCCCCCATCACAACTCTGCCCCGGGGAACTCTAATAGCCCTGCTGTCAACGACAACCTTGATGGGACAAAGCTGGTGTTTAGAGAGCCGTGATGTGCCATGGCTGAAAGGTCATCTGTTAGAGGTCACCAGAGATCAAATGGACACTTTGTATGACCGAGTGATGTGTTATTGTGTTATTATATTGATCCATAGCAATCATGGGTATTATCCCGGACCCACACAATTAGATTAATGATCTAAAAAGGACTTTAAATTGACTATCCATTTTTTTTTAGGCATATACCATTATACTGGTTTATTACTACACGTTACATTGGTTTTCTTAGAAAGCATATTCATTTTCAAAAAGATGTGTAGCAAAAAGTTTTGTTGAAATGTTTGTTGTTTGGTGGGCTGAAGGAGGTGGTGGTTGGAAAATGACTGGCTCTACTTTGTGAAGTGCAATGATAACCTGTCACAGCCTCAGATTGAGCAGCAGTCCTATAGAGCTTCTGCTGCAGAGACGTTTTTATTTCTGAGAACCAACCATCAATGTATTTATTATGCTGGAAAGGATTGAACACAATGGCAACATGTCGACCTGTAAAGTTGTTTGAAAGGCTGTAGCTGAAAAGCTTTTGAAAAGGCCATTAACACAGAGAGAGAGAGAGGCTTCATTATTTCACTTCACTGTCAATTCATAAAAGCACATGTAGCATGGCTGCAATTATCTGGACAATACTTTATATGTGGCTCAAACAAGATGGTTACAAGAAAATGAGTTTTTAAAGAATGTATTCCCACTTTCTCTGTTCCTCAGCTCCCTCCTCTTTCTTATTATTTCTCCCCTTTGCTCCTTCTTTTCCTCACTCTTTTTCTCTCTCTTTCTTTCTCTTTGTCTGTGTTTTTCTATATTTTTTCCATCCTCTCTCAATGCCCAAGAGAACTGCTGAAATTATGGGTGTTTTGTGCTCTACTGATGGCTCAGTGAAGGATGGACTGACTACAGGGAGAATCAGTGTAATTTATGGCATTCTGATTTGAGGAGATGCCATGTTGTGAATGGTAATGTAAAAGTGTTGAATGAAGACTTCTCTTCCCCCTCCATCCCAATTTTCTCCTGGACCCAAGACATCATTATTGTTTGGCTAGCTACAGTACTCCTCACCTGTGTTTTGAAAAGACTGTGATATGTGTTGTTAAAGGGATAGTTCACTCGGATTACAAATATACTTACTGTGACTGTTGTTGATTGGCATACTTAGCACCTACAGTGGGGAAAAAAAGTATTTAGTCAGCCACCAATTGTGCAAGTTCTCCCACTTAAAAAGATGAGAGAGGCTTGTAATTTTCATCATATGTACACGTCAACTATGACAGACAAAATTAGATTTTCTTTTCCTGAAAATCACATTGTAGGATTTGTAATGAATTTATTTGCAAATTATGGTGGAAAATAAGTATTTGGTCAATAACAAAAGTTTCTCAATATCTTGCTTGTTTGTAGGTGACCAAATACTTATTTTCCACCATCATTTGCAAATATATTCATTAAAAATCCTACAATGTGATTTTCTGGATTTTCTTTTCTCAATTTGTCTGTCATAGTTGATGTGTACCTATGATGAAAATTACAGGCCTCTCTCATCTTTTTAAGTGGGAGAACTTGCACAATTGGTGGCTGACTAAATACTTTTTTCCCCCACTGTATGTGGGTTATTTAGGTCATTTCAGAAGCCTCTGGCTAGCATTAGCCTCCTTGTTTTTAGATACCTTTGAGTATACCATGTGAATATAGGGCTTATACTGTCACGGTTTCGGCCGAGGCTGCTCCTCCTCCTTGTTCGGGCAGGCTTCGGCGGTCGTCGTCCCCGGAGTACTAGCTGCCACCGTTCGATGTTTCATGTTTGTTTGGTTTTGTCTGTTTGTACACCTGTCCCTTGTTAGTGTTTGATTTGGTTGCCTATTTAGTTTTCGTGTGTGGGGGCAGGTGTTATGTGGTATTGTTTATTTGTCAAGCTGTTGCTCTTTGGTATTTACTCTCTGGATTGTTGTTTTCCGAGAGTCCGCACTGTGTGCGCTATCGTCATTTTTACGCACTGTGTGTTGTGCGTACTTTGTATTTTGCCTCCCAGTTGGGTTGGCTGTTCGCCTGTTTGGTGCTGTATTTTTGTTACTAAAGTCTGTTGACGAACGCCCGTGTTTCCTGCGCTTGATTCCTCACCGCATCTACACTCAGCTACTGACATATACAGTATGTGTATATATGCATCTATGTTGGTGTGAGAGCTGCCTTCCAATAATCTTCTGTCCCGTTGGGAATTATGTTTTTGTCTGGTTTTACATCCTGTAATTGGTGCAGTATGATTAGTAGGATCCCCTCTAATTATCCTTTCCTCTGCTCTGGTTGTGTGTGTGTGTGTGTGTGTGTGTGTGTGTGTGTGTGTTCCTATCCACCATGCCATTTGGATGGGAAACAAGAAGAGGGTGTATGTAGTGACTGAGGCAGCCAAGACAATTCCTCCATGACATATCTAATTATTCAATGGGCCGCTGATCATGGAGTAATGCCACCCCATCATAGTAACGTCTAATTGAAAGGAATGTGTAAGTCAGTAGAATAATGAATTGTCTTTGTTAGTGTCATGGTTTGTAGCTACAGTATAATTGTGATGAATGTGATCCCTTTAGATGTGTCATACTGTATTGATAGTTAGCTGCTTTTTTCAACCCATGTCCGAAATTATTGACACCCTTGATAAAGATGAGCAAAAATGACTGTATAAAATAAATAATTTAAATACTGAGCTATATTGTATGCTCCAACAAATTGGAAAATTATAGAACTCTATACTAATACAATTGCTCAGAAAAATAGATTTTGTTTAACAAGTAATCATTTATTTTCTCAAAAAGGTAGGGGTCAAAATGATTGACACCCCTGTTATCAATACCTTTCAATACCTCACCTTGCGAGGATAATGGCACTGAGCCTTTTTCTAAAATGTTTCATGATTCGGAGAACACATTGGGAGGGATCTTAGACCATTCTTCCATAGAGAATTCTTCCAGATCCTTGATATCCTTCGTCTGCGCTTATGGACTGCCCTCAAACCACAGGTTTTCAATGGGTTTCAAGTCCGGAGACAGAGATGGCCATTGCAAAATGTTGATTTTGTCGCCAATTAACAATTTATTTGTGGATTTTGATGTGTGCTTGGGGTTATTGTCTTGCTGGAAGATCCACTTGCGGCCAAGTTTCAGCCTCCTGGCAGAGGCAACCAGGTTTTGGGCTAAAATGTCCTGATACTGGGTAAAGTTCATGATATTTTACAGTAGGTATGAGGTTATTTTCTGCTTATACATTCTCATTTCAATGCCAAACCCACCACTGGTGTACGTGGCCAAAGAGCTCTATTTTTATGTTGTGTGTGTGCGGCCATGCATATTGCTTATGTGTGTGTTTGCGTCTGTGTGTGTGCATGCATGTGTGCGTGTGTATGTATACAGATGTAGGATCTTAATTTGATCACTCTTTTGTTGCTGAGAATTTTCCTGTACCGCACTAACACACGGTTATATTAACAGTATTCCACTTTTGTAGCTCAGTTGGTAGAGCATGGCTTATGCACTCGCTAACTGTAAGTCGCTCTGGACAGGAGCGTTTGCTAAATGACTAAAATGTAAATGTAAATGTAGCCTCATTTTGACCAGCTAATAGCCTAACCACCGAACAAGCAACAATATGGACTAAACCTTCAAATCCTGTTGCTGCAGGATAATTTCTCTGCGACAATACAGGTCAAATTAAGATCCTGTTCAGCTAGAGAGAAGAGCTTGAGGTGGATAAGCTCCTTTCATGTCTTGACAGTGGACAGGGTCCCAGAGAATTGTAGTTCTGATATTGCATTCACCATCTTTCTATCATAATGTGACTACTCCAATAGGTAAGGTGACTCTCTCCAACTTGCTATGGAGTGTATTTCTGGGGAGTGTGACATGTGCCTCTGCATGGCTGAATGTGTGTTTGTGTTTGTGTGTGTGTTTGTGTATTGTCAGGCTGCCAGCACCCCTCCATCCTGCATGATAAAGATGACAGTGTGAGACTTGTATGTTTGAAGCTGTGTACCACTCGCTAGGAGACGACTGTCGCTGCTCTAACAGAGGCCCATGCTGTGCCATGTGTCACACACACACACACGCACACACTTAGAGGCATATCAGAGACACACACACACAGTATGCTATGTGGATATCAATACTTCCTCTCCTTGTGTGGTGGGGGGGGGGGCTCATATCATCTCTCTCGCTCTCTCTCTGATTCAGAGGGGTTGGGTTAAATGTGTAAGACACATTTCAGTTGAATGCATTCAGTTCTATAAATGACTAGGTATCTCACTTTCTCTCTCTCTCTCTCTCTCTCTCTCTCCATTGGTCTCGCTCTCTCTCTTTCTCTCTTTCTCTCTCTCCCCCTCTCCCCCCCTTTCTCTTCTGATTCAGAGTGGTTGGGTTAAATGTGTAAGACACATTTCAGTTGAATGCATTGTTGTACAACTGACTAGGTAGAGAGAGAGAGAGAGAGAGAGAGAGAGAGAGAGAGAGAGAAAGTGAGAGAGCGAGAGAAAGGGAAAGTGGGATACCTAGTCATTTGTACAACTGAATGCATTCAACAGAAATGTGTCTTCCGCATTTAACCCAACCCCTCTGAATCAGAGAGAGAGAGCGAGAGAGATGATATGAGCCACCCTGGAGCTCTGGGTGATACTGTATACAGCTGAGTAACCCCCCCCCCCACTCTCTCCTGATTCAGAGTGGTTGGGTTAAATGTGGAAGACACATTTCAGTTGAATGCATTGTTGTACAACTGACTAGGTATCCCCCCCTTTCTCTCTCTCTATCTCTCTCGCTCTCTCTCTCCCCTCTCGCTCTCTCTCTCTCTCTCTCTCTCTCTCTCTCTCTCTCTCTCTCTCTCTCTCTCTCTCTCTCTCTCTCTCTCGCTCGCTCTCTCTGTGATGATCATGTGAACAACAAGGCTGGCACAGTAATGCCAATGATGTCACCCCCAGAGTGGGTCATATCATGCCACCAGCCTGGAACCTAAACCTCCCTGATCTGCCCATACCACACCTTGGGGAGGGAGGGAGAGAGTGGGAGAGGGGACCGTAAAAAGGGAGAGGAAGGGAGGCACAGAGTGAGCGAGACATCGAGATGGAAGGAGAGAGGGAGAAAGACCCAGAAAGGGAGATGAAGGGGACAGAGACGTGAACCCTCTCCTAGATGGATGTCACTGGATATCCCACCTGAGGAGTGTCTCAGTGTGTCGTGCCTTCTACAGCAGACGATAAGTCATTCAGATCACTTTTCTTTTCCTATTTTTCCCTCAATTAACCTCATCCAAGGGGACTTCCATAGATCTAACCCCTCTCTACTCTCACAATAGAAGATTGACTGTATTTACTTTTCAGGAAGACTCCTGGTGTTGGAGTGGTTATTGACTTTTCACTCTTACCTTGGCAGCTTAGCAGTTCTGAAACCTCTCTGCAGGTTTAAAATATTGATAAAAAATGTGGTTTTATTTATAATGTTTTGGACTTATATTCATCTATTCATCTCAACATATTTTAGCTAGCTATAAATGACCTGTCTAACATAGTACACAGCTACCAAAAAAACATTCAGATTTCGGACTCTGAGGATTCTGAGGAGACACACACACACCCATATGCATACATACACACACATTTGTGCACACATTAGCGGAACAATTTTTATGCAGAACAAGATCAGATTGTACTTGTTGATGTGGGCCTTGTGTTTGCCTGATTCGTGTTTACCTTACAGGACGTTCATTCATAAGTGTGTAATGTACATTGTTTCAGGATGAGTGTGTGTGTGATGTCAGGTATTGCAGGTATTCTCTCTCTCCTTCCTTCCATCCCTCTCTCCGTCCCTCTCTCTCTCTCTCTATCTCTGTATGTTTGAGTTCCTGTTATCTCCAGTTAATCTGATACCACTCCTCAGTCTCTCCTCTCGCTCTGTCTGTGGCTTCTCCTCTCATAGCTGTGGTTCTAGTTCTAACCTCCTACACAACCATAGAGCTACCCTCTGTTGTTGTGAGTCTGTCAGGGATGTAGCTCAGTTGATAGAGCATGGCGTTTGCAACGCCAGGGTTGTGGGTTCGATTCCCACAGGGGGTATAAAAAAAAAAGATTAAAAAAAAAAAAAAAAGTATAATAATAATGTGACTAAACTGTAAGTCGCTCTGGATAAGAGCGTCTGCTAAATGACTTAAATGTAAAAATGTAATGTCAGCAGATGGATTCAATGGGGCCTCTCTGGGTAAGCAGTGTTTCAAAGGTGATTTCTCTATGGGGGGTCCTGTGGTGAGTGAGAAGATGCTCAGCATGCTCTACTCAAACCTAATGGTCTGAAACTAAATCAACGCATAACAACACTGGACACTATGGAACACAAAGCTTTTACCATCTCATGCTGAGGTCATCTGCCTTTGGCCTAAAGATCAGGAACCCAGACTTGACCAAATAAATCGAAATACAGACATTGTTATCCTACAAGAAACATAGTATAGAGGAGATTGACCCACTGGTTGCCCTCTAGGTTACAGAGACCTGGTAGTCCCATCCACCAAACTACAAGGTGTGAAACAGGGAAGAGACTCAGGGGGTATGCTAATTTGGTATAGATAGAACCCACTCTATTGAATTAAAACAGGAGCATTTCACATCTGTTTAGAAATAAATAGGGGAATTATCTCAACAGAGAAAAATGTCCTCCTGTGTGCTATGTACAGTTGAAGTCGGAAGTTTACATACACTTTGGTTGGAGTCTTTAAAACTCGTTTTTCAACCACTCCACAAATTTCTTGTTAACAAACTATAGTTTTGGCAAGTCGGTTAGGACATCTACTTTGTGCATGACACAAGTAATTTTTCCAACAATTGTTTACAGACAGATTATTTCATGTATAATTCACTGTATCACAATTCCAGTGGGTCAGAGGTTTACATACACTAAGTTGACTGTACCTTTAAACAGCTTGGAAAATTCCAGAAAATGATGTCATGGCTTTAGAAGCTTGTGATAGGCTAATTGACATAATTTGAGTCAATTGGAGGTGTACCTGTGGATGTATTTCAAGGCCTACCTTCAAACGCAGTGCCTCTTTGCTTGACATCATAGGGAAATCAAAAGAAATCAGCCAAGACCTCAGAAAATGTATTGTAGACCTCCACAAGTCTGGTTCATCCTTGGGAGCAATTTCCAAACGCCTGAAGGTACCACGTTCATCTGTACAAACAATAGTAAGCAAGTATAAACACCATGGGACCACGCAGCCGTCATTCCGCTCAGGAAGGAGACACGTTCTGTCTCCTAGAGATGAACGTACTTTGGTGCGAAAAGTGCAAATCAATCCCAGAACAACAGCAAAAGACCTTGTGAAGATACTGGAGGTAACAGGTACAAAAGTATCTATATCCACAGTAAAACGAGTCATATATCGACATAACCTGAAAGGCCACTTGGCAAGGAAGAAGCCACTGCTCCAAAACCGCCATAAAAAAGCCAGACTACGGTTTGCAACTGCACATGGGGACAAAGATCTTACTTTTTGGAGAAATGTCCTCTGGTCTGATTAAACAAAAATAGAACTGTTTGGCCATAATGACCATCGTTATGTTTGGAGACATCAGTCAGGAAGTTAAAGCTTGGTCGCAAATGGGTCTTCCAAATGGACAATGACCCCAAGCATACTTCCAAAGTTGTGGCAAAATGGCTTAAGGACAACAAAGTCAAGGTATTGGAGTGGCCATCACAAAGCCCTGACCTCAATTCTATAGAACGTTTGTGGGCAGAACTGAAAAAGCGTGTGCGAGCAAGGAGGCCTACAAACCTGACTCAGTTACACCAGCTCTGTCAGGAGGAATGGGCCAAAATTTACCCAACTTATTGTGGGAAGTTTGTGGAAGGCTACCCGAAACGTTTGACCCAAGTTAAACAATTTAAAGGCAATGCTACCAAATACTAATTGAGTGTATGTAATCTTCTGACCCACTGGGAATGTGATGAAAGAAAGAAAAGCTTAAATAAATCATTCTCTCTACTATTATTCTGACATTTCACATTCTTAAAATAAAGTGGTGATCCTAACTGACCTAAGACAGGGAATTTTTTACTAGGATTACATTTCAGGAATTGTGAAAAACTGAGTTTAAATGTATTTGGCTAAGGTGTATGTAAACTTTTGACTTCAACTGTATATACCCCAACTAGAATCCCCATACTTTAATGAAGACAGTTTCTCCATCCTAGAGGGGGAGATCAAACATTTCAATGCCCAGGGACATGTACTAGTTTGTGGCGACCTAAATGCCAGAACTGAACAAGAACCTGACACCCTCAGCAGACAGGGAGACAAACACCTACCTGGAGGTGACATCCCCAATATGCCCCCCTAGACACAACTACGACAAAACAACCAACAAAAACAGGTCACAACTCCTGCAGCTCTGTCGCACACTGGGTCTGTACATAGTCAATGGTAGGCTTTGAGGGGACTCCTACGGTAGGTACACCTATAGCTCATCTCTTGGCAGTAGTACTGTAGACTACTTTATCACCGACCTCAACCGAGTCTCTCAGAGCGTTCACAGTCAGCCCACTGACACCCCTATCAGATCACAGCAAAATCACAATCTACTTGAACAGAGCAATACTCAACCATGAGGCATCGAAGCAGAACAAATTGCATGCTATTAAGAAATGCTATAGATGGAAGGAGGGTAATGTAGAAACCTACCAAAAAACAATTGGCCAACAACAAATCCAATCCATCCTTGACAACATCCTAGACAAAATGTTTCCCTGCAAAAGTGAAGGTGTAAACTTAGCAGTAGGAAGCCTGAACAGTATATTTAGCCTATAAGCTAAGATATCAAATTTAAATTCAGGCAGAAAACCTAACAAAACTAACAGCAATGAGAAATGGTTTTATGAAGAATGCAACAACCTAATAAATAAATAATGAAACCTATCCAACCAAAAACACAGAGACGCAGAAAACCTTAGCTTACTCCTCCACTATGGTGAAACACAAAAACAATACAGAAATACATTAAGAAAAAACAAGGAACAGCATGTCAGAAAACAGCTCATTGTGATTGAAGAATCCATAGAATCAAATCGCTTCTGGGAAAATTGGAAAACACTAAACAAACAACAACACAAAGAGCTATCTATCCAAAATGAAGATGGATGGATAAACCACTTCTCCATCCTTTTTGGCCATAAAACAAAGAACCAAAAGCAAAAACATATACATGATAATTTACAAAACATAGAATCAGCTATTAAAGACTACCAGAATCCACTGGATTCTCCAATTACATTGAATGAGCTACAGGACTAAATACAAACCCTACAACCCAAAAAGGCCTGTGGTGTTGATGGTATACTAAACGAAATGATAAAATGTACAGACCACAAATTAAAATGGGCTATTCTTAAACTCTTCAACATTATCCTCAGATCTGGCATCTTCCCCAATATTTGGAACCATGGTCTGATCATCCCAATCCACAAAAGTGGAAACAAATTTGACCCCAATAATTATAGTGGCATCTGCGTCAACAGAAATCTCTGCAAAATCATCAACAGCAGACTCCAACATTTCCTCAGTGAAAACAATGTCCTGAGCAAATGTCAAATTGGCTTCTTACCAAAATACTGTACGACAGACCCCGTATACACCCTGCACACCCTTATTGACAAACAAAATAAAAGCAAAGTCTTCTCATGCTTTGTTGCTTTCAAAAAAGCTTTTGACTCAATTTGGTATGAGGGTCTGCTATACAAATTGATGGAAAGTGGTGTTGGGGGAAAAACATATAACATTATAAAATCAATGTGCTGTACACAAACAACAAGTGTGCAGTTAAAATTGGCAATAAACACACAGATTTCTTTCGTCGGGGCCGTGGGGTGAGATAGGGATGCAGCTTGAGCCTCACCCTCTTCAACATAAATATAAATGAATTGGCGAGGGCACTAGAACAGTCTGCAGCACCCGGCCTCCCCTACTGGACTTGGAAATCAAATGTCTACTGTTTGCAAATGATCTGATGCTTCTCTCCCCAACCAAGGAGGGCCTACAGCAGCACCTAGATCTTCTGCACAGATTCTGTCAGACTTGGGCCCTGACAGTGAATCTCAGTAAGAATAATGGTGTTCCAAAAAAGGTCCAGTTGCCAGGACAACAAATACAAATTCTATCTCGACACCGTTGCCCTAGAGCACACAAAGAATTACACCTACCTCGGCCTAAACATCAACACCACATGTAACTTCCACAAGGCTGTGAATGATCTAAGAGACAAGGCAAGAAGGACCATCTACGCCATCAAAAATAACATAAAATTCAACATCACAATTAGGATCTGGCTAAAGCACTTCAATCAGTTATAGAACCCATTGCCCTCTATGGTTGTGAGGTCTGGGGTCCACTCACCAACCAATAATTCACAAAATAGGACAAACACCCAACTGAGACTCTGCATACAGAATTCTGCAAAAATATACTTTGTGTACAACACAAAACCCCAGACAATGCATGCAGAGCAGAATTAGGACTATAATGCTAGTTATCAATATCCAGAAAAGAGCTGTTAAATTTTACAAACACCTAAAAGGAAGCAATGTTCACACATTCCACCACAAAGCCCTCACCTACAGAGAGATGAACCTAGAAAAGAGTCACCTCAGCCAGCTGGTTCTGGGGCTCTGTTCACAAACACAAACAGACCCCCAGAATGGCAACACAATTAGACACAACCAAATTATGAGAAAGCCAAAAGATAACTATTTGACACACTGGAAAGAATCGGAATTGGAATGCTATCTGGCCCTAAAAGAGAGTACACGGTGGCAGAATTCTTGACCACTGTGACTGACCCAAAATTAAGATAATCCTTGACTATTTACAGACTCAGTGAGCATAGCCTTGCTATTGAGCGAGGCTGCCATAGGCAGACCTGTAAATACCACCAATATCTGTTATTTATCTTCCTCCACTATTCGTACTACAACTATTTGTACATTGCTAAAACATTGTACGTACTGTAGCTGATAATATAACACTTGAAATGTCTTTATCATTTTTGTGAGTGCAATGTTTACTGTTAATTTCTAATCATTTTTTGTTGATGTTGTTTTGTTTCTTCCCACTTTTGTTTGTTTATTTAACTTGCTTTGGCAATGTAAACACGTCTCCCATGCCAATAAATCCCCATTGAATTGAGAAGTAGTGGTTGTGTGTCAATAGATGGGATCTGATATGTGGTTTGGTCCTGTTTGAAGTGGGGCCAGGAGGTTGGAGGTATGTGGTGCCGTGGTGGGAAAGCCCCACTAACCTTGGCTCTGTTAGGATCCCATCATGTTCCCGTCCCAGTTCTCACACCCCTGTAGAATGTGGGGATGTGTGTGTGTGTGTGTGTGTGTGTGTGTGCAATCTGTTGGGGATAAACAGCCCTGCTTTGTTGGGCGGATGTATCAGCAGCACACCACCCACCCTGCAGAAACTCACACACCTATTACCCTGAAACACACACACACACACACACACACACACACACTCAGTTCTCTCATCATCCCCCTGAAATTTTCCCAGACTCTGCATGGCGCACGTCGGCCTTGAAAAACAACATGTTTAGCGCACGGCCATTACAAATCACAGTCATCACCAAGCCATGAGAGGACGAAGAATTAGCAGTGGAAAAAGAAGAAAAGAGATGTTAAAGAAACTTCATTTTCTTTAATTGGAGGCTGAGTACAGGGCGGCAGGTAGCCTAGCGTTTAGAGCATTGGGCCAGTAACCGAAAGGTCAATGGTTCGAATAACCGAGCCAACAAGGTCAAACAAAAATCTGCTGATGTGCCCTTGAGCAAGGCACTTTACCCTAATTTGCTCCAGGGACGCCGGACTACTATAGCTGACCCTGTAAAACAACACATTGACAATAAAACATCAAGGAGTGCATGCATGTTGTCTCACCATCATTTAGTCAGTGTAAACGTGCAGGGCCTGATAGGCTGATGACCAGTGATTCATAAATTAAAGGATAAAAGCTGAGCTGCTGTGTCGACAACTTCACTAATTACTCAGTGAATTGGGGGTGGTTGTGTGTGTGGGGCGGGGTTATGGTGTGTGTAAGTGGGTTGGGGGTGGTTGTGTGTGTGGGGCGGGGTTATGGTGTGTGTAAGTGGGTTGGGGGTGGTTGTGTGTGTGGGGCGGGGTTATGGTGTGTGTAAGTGGGTTGGGGGTGGTTGTGTGTGTGTGGCGGGGTTATGATGTGTGTGTTTCTGTGTGTCTTTGGCTCTTTTATCATAAAATCTGCATGTAAATCGACACATGCAAATCAAAGGAATGTATCCAGGAGTTTGCATGATTGTGATTGATTATGTGCCAAATGGGATGTTGTGTTCAGGTTATTGCCAAGCCATCCTATTAGGGAAACCTCTCATTGTTGCACAACCACTGGATGGGGATTGTTTATGTCCACACCTTATAATATGAGTAATGCAGTCGTTCATTACGGAAAGATGGAGATGCTACTCACAGTAGATATGATGTTTTGGTACAGGATATGTCATGACAGCTCTAGTGTGTGCTCCTCTCTCTCTCTAAAAATACTCTCTTCAGGACCGACAGATGAAAGGAGAAAGCAGGAACTCACACACTTGATATCAGACCAAGTGTTGAATCATTATCCTGATGGGGTACAGTGAGGTGGACGAGCCCTCAATCTGGCCCTGTCAAACTGACGAGCCATTTGGGGGACACATACACATACACTCACACACATACACATCTCCCATTCAGTGTATTCCCACAGAACATCTCAGACTAGACTCTAGTTGTGTATTTTAGACAACATGTTGTATATGTACCAACATGGGGGACACATGTGCTCCGAATAGAAACACAAATAACCACAGGCCATGTCTGTCTGTGTGGATTCAGCTGGGTCCCTGTCTGTCTGTGTGGATTCAGCTGGGTCCCTGTCTGTCTGTGTGAATTCAGCTGGGTCCCTGTCTGTGTGGATTCAGCTGGGTCCCTGTCTGTCTGTGTGGATTCAGCTGGGTCTCTGTCTGTCTGTGTGGATTCAGCTGGGTCCCTGTCTGTCTGTGTGGATTCAGCTGGGTCCCTGTCTGTCTGTGTGGATTCAGCTGGGTCCCTGTCTGTCTGTGTGGATTCAGCTGGGTCCCTGTCTGTCTGTGTGGATTCAGCTGGGTCCCTGTCTGTCTGTGTGGATTCAGCTGGGTCCCTGTCTGTCTGTGTGGATTCAGCTGGGTCCTTGTCTGTCTGTGTAGATTCAGCTGGGTCCCTGTCTGTCTGTGTAGATTCAGCTGGGTCCCTGTCTGTCTGTGTGGATTCAGCTGGGTCCCTGTCTGTCTGTGTGGATTCAGCTGGGTCCCTGTCTGTCTGTGTGGATTCAGCTGGGTCCCTGTCTGTTTGTGTGGATTCAGCTGGGTCCCTGTCTGTCTGTGTGGATTCAGCTGGGTCCCTGTCTGTTTGTGTGGATTCAGCTAGGTCCCTGTCTGTCTGTGTGGATTCAGCTGGGTCCCTGTCTGTCTGTGTGGATTCAGCTGGATCCCTGTCTGTCTATGTGGATTCAGCTGGGTCCCTGTCTGTCTGTGTAGATTCAGCTGGGTCTCTGTCTGTCTGTGTAGATTCAGCTGGGTCTCTGTCTGTCTGTGTGGATTCAGCTGGGTCCCTGTCTGTCTGTGTGGATTCAGCTGGGTCCCTGTTTGTCTGTGTAGATTCAGCTGGGTCCCTGTCTGTCTGTGTGGATTCAGCTGGGTCCCTGTCCGTCTGTGTGGATTCAGCTGGGTCCCTGTCTGTCTGTGTGGATTCAGCTGGGTCCCTGTCTATCTGTGTGGATTCAGCTGGGTCCCTGTCTGTCTGTGTGGATTCAGCTGGGTCCCTGTCTGTCTGTGTGGATTCAGCTGGGTCCCTGTCTGTCTGTGTGGATTCAGCTGGGACCCTGTCTGTCTGTGTGGATTCAGCTGGGTCCCTGTCTGTCTGTGTGGATTCAGCTGGGACCCTGTCTGTCTGTGTGGATTCAGCTGGGTCCCTGTCTGTCTGTGTGGATTCAGCTGGGTCCCTGTCTGTCTGTGTGGATTCAGCTGGGTCCCTGTCTGTGTGGATTCAGCTGGATCCCTGTCTGTCTGTGTGGATTCAGCTGTGTCCCTGTCTGTCTGTGTGGATTCAGCTGGGTCCCTGTCTGTCTGTGTGGATTCAGCTGGGACCCTGTCTGTCTGTGTGGATTCAGCTGGGTCCCTGTCTGTCTGTGTGGATTCAGCTGGGACCCTGTCTGTCTGTGTGGATTCAGCTGGGTCCCTGTCTGTCTGTGTGGATTCAGCTGGGTCCCTGTCTGTCTGTGTGGATTCAGCTGGGTCCCTGTGCACTAACTTCTCCACCATGGGAGAGCGGAGAGAAGAGAACTAACAAGGCTAGAACTAAAACACTGTGTGTGTGTGTGTGTGTGTGTGTGTGTGTGTGTGTGTGTGTGTGTGTGTGTGTGTGTGTGTGTGTGTGTGTGTGTGTGTGTGTGTGTGTGTGTGTGTGTGTGTGTGTGTGTGTGTGTGTGTGTGTGTGTGTGTGTACCAAGGCTGGGTCTGGTAGACTCATGTCTCGTTATTCAGTCTTTTAGCTCAGCAGGTAGGAAATAACCTTATTTACAGTTACACAGCATGGCTGCATCCAAATCCATTTACCATCCATTTACCCTGTCTCAAAACATCTGAGGGCCATCATACAGGCATGAGCAGTCAGGGATCTGATTAAGCCCAGGGTCTTGATTTGTAGTTCAAACTAGTACTGCTCTCTCTTTCTTTCATGTTGGTCTCTCTCTCTCTAGCTCTTTTTCTATTTATTTTTTACTGGTCTCTGTCTCCCTCTCACCTCTCTGTCTTTCTCCCTCTCTCTCTTTCTCTTCCTTTCTCCCTCTCTATTGGTTCGCTCACACCTCTCTCTCAGTGCCCCCTAGCTTTAGGCAGCGGGAGGTGGTCTGGGGGATGGAATGAGGGAGATGGGTAAGATAGGCTGGGGGTTGGGGGAGGTAACTCAGGCCTGTATTGATGAGGAGATAAGCGCAGGTCCAGAGGTGAGGAGACTTATAGGCCCTGTCGGCCCCCACTGTCATGGCCACTTGTTTTATTCCACAGAGCAGAGCACAGGGGAGAGATGGGTAATTGGATTCAGGTGTCCCCACTCCGCTCCTAGAGATGTCTCACTTACTGCCTGTTAGTGTTACCATCATGGCTCAGTGTGTGTGTTAGTGTGTGTGTGTTTGTGTTTGTGAGCGCGCGTGCGTGCGTGTGCACGTGTGCGGGTGCGTGTGTGTGCGCGTGTTTACCCAATAGCTCTCTCTTAATAGCTGCCCTCCAGTCACTGATGCAATCTCAGTGGTTTCCCTGAAAATGTGGAACTGGGCTCCTTTTGATACGGTAGTGATGGTCACAGCTCAAAGAGAAAGCAGAAATAAAAGGAGAAATTATCAAAACAACAGCTTGCTACGGTCTTTAACATCTCAGAGTGTAGGTAGGGGGGTGAAAGCAGGTGTGTGTGTGCGTGTGTGGAACAAAAGGGCTGTGGAACATCTGGATGCCAGTGATTGCTACGCTCAGTTGCGTTATGAGCCAAATTAATCAAACCTGGTCAAACATGGTCCTCTCACACCAGAATAGTCATGAAGAAGGTACAGCAGTGCCTCTTCTCCCTCAGGAGGTTGAAACTATTTGGCATGGCCCTTCAGATCCTCAGGAGCTTTTAAAGCAGCACCATCGAGAGCATCCTGACTGGTTGTATCACCATCTGGTATGGCAACTGCACCGCCCTCGACCGGAAGGCCCTACAGAGGGTGGTGCGGACGGCCCAGCGCATCACTGGGGGTGAGCTCCCAGCCATCCAGGATGTACATGCCAAGCGGTGTCTGAGAAAGGCCCGAAAAATTGCCAAAGACTACAGCCACCCAAGACATGGACTGTTCTCCATGCTCCCATCCCTCAGGCGGTACCGGTGCATCAAGGCTCAGACCAACAGACTCCTAAACAGCTTCTATCCCCTGGCCATAAGACTGTTAAATGGCTAACAACTACTGCTCTCCCTCTCCCACAGACCATCCACACTGACTCTATGACCATCCACAGTTCTCTACCCACTCAGACACACACACCTTCACTGTCACTGTCACTCTTACTCACACACACTCACTTACACCCAGAAAGTGACAAAGCGAAAACATGTGTTTAGAAAATTTTGCAGATTTATTGAAAAAGAAATATCACATTTACATAAGTATTCACACCCCTGAGTCAATACTTTGTAGAAGCACATTTGGCGGCGATTACAGCTTTGAGCCGGCTTGGGTATGTCTGTATCAGCTTTCCACAACTGGATTTGGGGATTTTCTCCCATTCTTCCTTGCAGATTTTCTCAAGCTCTGTTAAGTTAGATGGGGAGCGGCGGTGAACAGCAATCTTCAAGTCTTTCCACAGATTTTCAATAGGATTCAAGTCTGGGCTTTGGCTGGGCCACTTAAGGACTTTCACATTCTTGTTCTGAAGCCATTCCAGCGTTATTTTGGTTGTATGCTCTGGGTCATTGTCCTGTTGGAATGGAAATATTCGCCCCAGTCTAAGGCCGTTTGCACTCTGAAGCAGGTTCTCAACTATTTGCCTGTATTTGGCTCCATTCATTGTTCCCTCTATCCTTACCAGTCTCCCAGTCCCTGCCACTGAAAAACATCCACATA
Organism: Coregonus lavaretus; assembly: GCF_964263955.1. Lineage (NCBI taxonomy): Eukaryota > Metazoa > Chordata > Actinopteri > Salmoniformes > Salmonidae > Coregonus > Coregonus lavaretus. The sequence goes on from NC_139997.1 coordinate 31,268,547, forward strand.
GCATGATGCTGCCTCCACCATGCTTTACAGTAGGGATGGTATTAGACGGGTGATGAGTTGTGCCTGGTTTTCTCCAGACATAGCGCTTTGCATTCAGGCCAAAGAGTAAAATGTTTGTCTCATCAGACCACAGAATATTTTGCCTTATGATCTCAGAGTCTTTCACGTGCCTTTTTGCAATTCTCCCATTTCAGCCAAGGAACTCTGTAGTTCTGTCAGAGTGGTCATTGTGTTCTTGGTCACCTCCCTGACCAAGGTCCTTTTTACCCGGTTGCTCAGTTTGGTCAGATGGCAAGCTTTAGGCAGAGTCTGGGTAGTTTCATATTTTTTCCATTTCCCAATGATGGAGACCACTGTGCTCTTGGAAACTTCCAACCCTAGAATTTGTTTTATACTCTTCCCCAGATACATGCCTCATCACAATTAAATCTCGGAGATCTATGGACAGTTCCTTGGACTTCATGGTATAGTTTCTGCTCGGACATGCACTGTCAACTGTGGAACCTTATATTGACAGGTCTGTTTCTTTCTAAATCATGTCCAAATAATTGAATTGGCCACAGGTGGACTCCAATCAAGTTGTAGTGACATCTCAAGGATGATCAAAGTACATTGGATGCACCTGAGCTCAATTTGGAGTGTCATAGCAAAGGGGTGTGAATATTTATGTCAATTAGACATTTCTGTATTTCATTTTCAATAAATTTCTAAAAACATGTTTTCACTTTGTCATTATGGGGTATTGTGTGTAGATGGCAGAGAAACATATTAAATCAATTTTGAATTCAGGCTGTAACACAACAAAATGTGGAGTGGGTATGAATACTTTCTGAAGGCAGTGTATATACAGTGCATTCGGAAAGTACTCAGACCCCTAGACTTTTTCCACGTTTTGTTACGTTACAGCCTTATTCTGAAATGGATTAAATACACTGCTCAAAAAAATAAAGGGAACACTTAAACAACACAATGTAACTCCAAGTCAATCACACTTCTGTGAAATCAAACTGTCCACTTCGGAAGCAACACTGATTGACAATACATTTCACATGCTGTTGTGCAAATGGAATAGACAACAGGTGGAAATTATAGGCAATTAGCAAGACACCCCCAATAAAGGACTGGTTTTGCAGGTGGTCACCACATACCACTTCTCAGTTCCTATGCTTCCTGGCTGATGTTTTGGTCACTTTTGAATGCTGGCGGTGCTTTCACTCTAGTGGTAGCATGAGACGGAGTCTACAACCCACACAAGTGGCTCAGGTAGTGCAGCTCATCCAGGATGGCACATCAATGTGAGCTGTGGCAAGAAGGTTTGCTGTGTCTGTCAGCGTAGTGTCCAGAGCATGGAGGCGCTACCAGGAGACAGGCCAGTACATCAGGAGACGTGGAGGAGGCCGTAGGAGGGCAACAATCCAGCAGCAGGACTGCTACCTCTGCCTTTGTGCAAGGAGGAGCAGGAGGAGCACTGCCAGAGCCCTGCAAAATGACCTCCAGCAGGCCACAAATGCTCAAACGGTCAGAAACAGACTCCATGAGGGTGGTATGAGGGCCCGACGTCCACAGGTGGGGGTTGTGCTTACAGCCCAACATCGTGCAGGACGTTTGGCATTTGCCAGAGAACACCAAGATTGGCAAATTCGCCACTGGCGCCCTGTGCTCTTCACAGATGAAAGCAGGTTCACACTGAGCACATGTGACAGACGTGACAGAGTCTGGAGACGCCGTGGAGAACGTTCTGCTGCCTGCAACATCCTCCAGCATGACCGGTTTGGCGGTGGGTCAGTCATGGTGTGGGGTGGCATTTCTTTGGGGGGCCACACTGCCCTCCATGTGCTCGCCAGAGGTAGCTTGACTGCCATTAGGTACCGAGATGAGATCCTCAGACCCCTTGTGAGACCATATGCTGGTGCGGTTGGCCCTGGGTTCCTCCTAATGTAAGACAATGCTAGACCTCATGTGGCTGGAGTGTGTCAGCAGTTCCTGCAAGAGGAAGGCATTGATGCTATGGACTGGCCCGCCCGTTCCCCAGACCTGAATCCAATTGAGCACATCTGGGACATCATGTCTCGCTCCATCCACCAACGCCACGTTGCACCACAGACTGTCCAGGAGTTGGCGGATGCTTTAGTCCAGGTCTGGGAGGAGATCCCTCAGGAGACCATCCGCCACCTCATCAGGAGCATGCCCAGGCGTTGTAGGGAGGTCATACAGGCACGTGGAGGCCATACACACTACTGAGCCTTATTTTGACTTGTTTTAAGGACATTACATCAAAGTTGGATCAGCCTGTAGTGTGGTTTTCCACTTTAATTTTGAGGGTGACTCCAAATCCAGACCTCCATGGGTTGATAAATTTGATTTCCATTGATAATTTTTGTGTGATTTTGTTGTCAGCACATTCAACTATGTAAAGAAAAAAGTATTTAATAAGATTATTTCATTCATTCAGATCTAGGATGTGTTGTTTAAGTGTTCCCTTTATTTACTGGCAGTGCTCCTCCTGCTCCTCCTTGCACAAAGGCGGAGGTAGCGGTCCTGCTGCTGGGTTGTTGCCCTCCTACGGCCTCCACCACTTCTCCTGATGTACTGGCCTGTCTCCTGGTAGCGCCTCCATGCTCTGGACACTACGCTGACAGACACAGCAAACCTTCTTACCACAGCTCGCATTGATGTGCCATCCTGGATGAGCTGCACTACCTGAGCCACTTGTGTGGGTTGTAGACTCCGTCTCATGCTACCACTAGAGTGAAAGCACCGCCAGCATTCAAAAGTGACCAAAACATCAGCCAGGAAGCATAGGAACTGAGAAGTGGTCTGTGGTCACCACCTGCAGAACCACTTCTTTATTATCCCTTTATTTTTTTGAGCAGTGTAGATCTCCACACCCTGACTCAACATACAAGAGTTCCATCAGTCAGGGCGTGACAAGTTCCTTACTTTTTCCTCCTTCCACTATCCTCTTCCATTTTTGCGGTAATGCTGCAATTATTTGGTTGTAATTTTGGGTAGAGCAGACATTTCCATATGTTTTTGTTAGCTGCATGTGCGACATAACTCCACCATTCCTACCGATAATATCATTTATGAAGATAACACCTTTTTTAAACATTTTCTCAAAAAAGAACGTTTTTTTATCAATTAGTATATTTGAGTTTAACCACAATATTTGTTGCAATATTTGTTCTGTCATTTCTGGAGGATTAAATTGAAATTGCAACCAACTTTCTATGGCTTGTTTTAGAAATTGTGATATTTGGGAGATTATTTCCTTTTCAAATAACTGAAAGTGTGGGGTTGTAATCTGAATAAAGGGAAAAAGTCCCTTCTTGAACATTGGGTGAGACAATCTTCCTAGTTTGCTAGAGAACCAGTTCGGATTTAAGTATAATTTTTGTATGACTGAAGCTTTTAGTGATAGGTCTAATACTTCTTATTAACATTACACAAGGTCTTAATATCAGAGGCTGTTATAGTACAGTAGCACGTTATTCCCCTAACATGCTATCTGAGGAAGACGGTAGTGTTCTTCAGCATGGTAGGCTTTGCTCTGTTCTTTCACCATGTAAATAGTACAGTACATGCATTGATTTTCTCCGCTGCATGGCTGTTATCGACAGTTTCATACATCATGTTAAATGCTGAAGCAGGATGGTCAGGCTTTTACAGCGTGGTCAGTGCTGAGGTCAGGAGCCTCGGAAAGAACCATACAGTATAGCAGCATGGTGCAGGACTGGATTGGACCCGATCGGACTAGACTGCAGCACTACTCTCTGAAGGATAAGTTGTTTCTGTTTGGAGGACTGATATTGACTATGGAATCATTTGCTTCCTCAGCTAGTCTCCTGACCATCCCCAACCTAATCTACTTATTGTTGTCATTATCACCAATCATTACAACAGCCCCCACGTGTAAATACCCATTAATGATGGGAGTGGACATACTGTAGTGGACGTAACATATCCAGATAGCATTGGAGCAGGTCTTGTCTGGAGAGAGGAGGGGTATATGGTAGGGTGTGGTGGTATTGGCCCATTATTCAGAGAGACATTCAGACAGTAGACACTATCTCGTTCTCCCTTTCTCCCTTTCTCTCTCTCTCTCTCTCTGCGTGTGTGAGTGCAGGCAGGTGCCCGCTGCTGTAAAATTGAATTAAGCGTGCACCCCTCCACCTCTCCATCCCTCCACCCCATCCCTCTTCCAACATGCAAAGGTTTTAATGATCATGAACCTGGGAACCGTTCCAAATGGGAAAAGCTTAATTGAGAAAAATGAAAGGGAAAGAGAGACAATTCATTCATCTAAGGGAAGGAAGGAGGGGGAGCATCTTCTCTTAATTTTTTCCCTTTCAACTCGCTGAAGTGAACAAGTGAAAATTGCATTAGGTGACAACATGAGGATAAATCAACAAGACTAATTTCGCAGCTCCTTAATTGTGTTTCGTTCAGTAGAAAGTCAAAGATGGTTGATGGTTGGTGGTTTGGCTTTGGGAGCGTGGATAGAGGTACGTGGGTATATGAATTGGGTGTGGGTTTAGGGTGAATTAGGTGTAGGTTTAGGGAGTATGGAAGTACAGTATGTTCTGTGTGTGCGTGTGTGTCTCTATGTGTGCATGCATGCATGCATGCATGTGTGTGTGCTGGTGTTTAAGCATCAAATCGCGTACACAGATTTGCAGATGTTATCGCAGGTGCAGTGAAATGTTTGTGTTTCTAGCTCCGTCAGGGCAATAATAATAAAAAACAATATACACATAATCCATAAAAAAAGTACAATATAAATGAGCAATGTCAGAGAACAGAATATAAATATACAGTGAGTGTACAAAACAGTAAGAACACCTTCCTAATATTGAGTTGCACACCTTCCCCCTTTTCCCCTCAGAACAGCCTCAATTCGTCGGGGCAAGTACTCTACAAGGTGTCGAAAGCGTTCCACATGGATGTTGGCCCATGTTGACTCCAATGCTTCCCACAGTTGTCAAGTTGGCTGGATGTCCTTTGGGTTGCATGCGTGTTTGTTTGAAATGTAAGATTGTTGAATGAAGGTAACCATGGGGTAAATTGTGCATTTTGGTGAGTGTTTTTAGCCTGACTGACGTTACTGAGACTTGCGATGTAAGGTTAGTTTTAACAAAGAGAAGACACCTCAGGATGATGACACATGGCCCAGATCAAAGGGTTGCCACGGTAATGAAAACCTTATTAGTGACATCATTAGGAAGCGCGTAGCCTCTCATGGTCAGGATCACACCTCAGGGAAATCCCATGTAACATATCTATTTAAATCACTTTAACACACACACACACACAGATCTATTTAAATCATCCCCCTATTACACAATGTCTTCCTCCCTGCCCCTGACTGAGCCAGGTGGGCCTGTCCTGGTTCTCCAGACAGCCAGGGGTTAATGTGAGTTCACCCCCCACACAGTGTAGCAGACGGGTCTAACTCATCATTCTCAGGCAGCCTGAGCCCTAATCTGTGAGTATATGTCAAGCAGGAGGCCATTTATTCCAGATTCATTTATTAATTCTTCCTAGTGTAGGGGATTGATGGTGCAATATATCTGCTGTGAGAGAGAGAGAGAGAGAGAGAGAGAGAGAGAGAGAGAGAGAGAGAGAGAGAGAGAGAGAGAGAGAGAGAGAGAGAGAGAGAGAGAGAGAGAGAGAGAGAGAGAGAGAGAGAGAGAGAGAGAGAGAGAGAGGAGAGAGAGAGAGAGAGAGAGAGAGAGAGAGAGAGAGAGAGAGAGAGAGAGAGAGAGAGAGAGAGAGAGAGAGAGAGAGAGAGAGAGAGAGAGAGAGAGAGAGAGAGAGAGAGAGAGAGAGAGAGAGAGAGAGAGAGAGATATCAACCACTGACTTCTGTCCTCAACTCAGGGCAAGGCATGAGCAATAGCGACTTCTCAAGTTCTTGTCGGAAACATGTAGCCCCTAACTCCTTCAATCAATCAATCAATTTATTTTATATAGCCCTTCTTACATCAGCTAATATCTCGAAGTGCTGTACAGAAACCCAGCCTAAAACCCCAAACAGCTAGTAATGCAACACACACACACATGTACACGCATGCACGCACACACACATTCTAACACACACACACACACAGACACTCCCCTGACTGGCCATCAGCAAGGCTATGTAATGACAGACAATTAACTCAGCCAATTAAGTAACAACTGTCATATTATTAGCTGCGGTCCATTCCCCTACACTATATCTTAATAATCTGTCTACTTGGCGTTAATTCTGCCTTTCAGGACAGGCTATGATTCATTAGCTCTTACATTTTCATCTTTATTTCTTTCTTTTTTTCATATACTGTAGTGAATTATTATTTCGATTGCGACTGCAATCCTTCGCCCTGAGGATGTTGAGGAGGTCTCCTATCCAAGCATTCCTTTCTCAGCTCTCTTCTTCTGCAGTCAGGATGATAAGCCAATCACCAGGACTTCCTGTTGTCACTCCTCCACATACTGTACACTCAGAGCAGAGAGGAAATAATGTCTCCCTGGTCACGCGCCATCACAGTGGTTTGAGGGGCAGTAAGCAGTCAACCTCCTAGTAATGTCCAGAGACTGCTAAGCAGAGATGTTGGTTGACTGAATACTAAATACTGGGCTGGGCTGCGTTGTGTTGGGTGATGGTTGTGGTGATGGGATCCACAAATCCCCAGCAGGCAGCTATGTCTTGGAGCACATCCACCCAGAGCCTTTGCACACACACAAAGAAAGGGTGTGTGGCTTTGAACACCAAGAGAAGGGTAGGGAAGCTGCTGTAGCTGGTACCGGATTTATCAGCTCTACTCCTCGAAGACATTCGGTGCCCCTCTCTCTCTCGCTCTCTCTCTCTCTCTCTCTCTCTGTCGCTCCCTCTCTCTCAATATCTTCCCCTCTCTCTGTCTTTTCCCTGGCTAATTTTCTCAGGTCTGTCTCCTTCCTCCCAGATGTGCCACATTAATTCCACAGCTGCTCTCCCTATTAATGTTCACCGTCACAGCTTGCACACCCTCATTTCCAGCTTTTTTCAACCTCTCCTCTCCTGTGTGTGTGTGTGTGTGTGTGTGTACAACAGTGTGCGTGTGTGCTCGCAGTGTTGGTGCGTGTGTGTATACTTATATCGGTGTGTCTGAGACGGAGCAGCTGTTCCACAGTAAAACTATAGTTGAAGTGGTGTCAGGACGAGATATTGCTGAATTACTCAGTCATGGAGGTGTCATCAGCGTCTCCTCTCATGCTTGGCTGTGCCCCCCCCAGTTACCTCCCCCCACCCCCTACCACTGCACTCTTCCATTTAAAGAAACCCACCTCGCCTGAGAACATTTCAATAATCCACTCTCCACAGGGATGGTTTTCCAGCACATTGCCCAGGCAAGCTCCCCTCTCCACCTTCCACCCCCAGGAAGGGTGGCGCCCCTGTCAGCGTAGGCTCAGTGAGGCTTCCCTGGGGAGAGGGCGCCTTGTTCCCCACCCCCCCTATCCATGGACCGAAGGAAGGCCTCCACTAAACCACGACACTGCATCTCCAATATGAATCCAATTTGAAATCTGCATTGATGAATTGTATGTGATTTTCATCAGGCATCACGTATACAGGTCATACATTATTTATTATTTTATTTTACAGCTGAGGCTTCTGTATTATAATGATACATTTCTAGTTAATTTATACGAAGGGCATAAAGTGTATTTATGTTCTTCTCATTAAGCAGCGCTGTGAATATTAATGCGGCAGGTAATCTGATTTGTCTCATTTAGGCCCGTCGTACATCAGCCGAGCACAGTGCGTCTCTCTCTCTTTCTCTCACTCACTCTGTCCCTCTCACTCGCTCGCTCTCTCTCAATCTCTCCCTCTCTCTACCTCCTCTCTTTCATCTCCATCTCTCTCTCTCTCTCTCTCTCTCTCTCTCAATATATCTGTGATGGAGAGGATGTGAAGGTCATACCTTTCTGTGTTCGCTGCGTAACTTAATGAAGGTGGAGGAGAGACAATCTGGAGGCAAACAACGTTGCACGCTCATACACACACACACACACACACAGCCTCATGTCACGCTGGTGGGTGATAACAGAATTAGAGCTGGCACACTCTGCCATGCTATTGTGGTGCTACTTGGCCATTTGGCGGCTGGAGGGGGTAGTGAGTGGTGGTGGGGGGTGATTTTGGCATTGGAGGCAGGAATGACATTGCCACCCAATCTCTCTGTATGTGTCATTATGAAGACTGTATCAGTCATTTATCCTCTGATTTCATGCATCCTGCCTGTAATGTTAGACAGACACTGTTAGACAGCCCTACACTACACATTTTCTTTAGGGGCAAGGCCACGGCTGATTGTGTCCTATTCAGGGGGTTATTTCCCCCCTTTGATATTATTGACCATCATTTGTTATTGAAAAAATGAATGTGTTATGGCATTCATCATCCGCCATATCATGGATAGAGAGCTATATACAGTGGGGAGAACAAGTATTTGATACACTGCCGATTTTGCAGGTTTTCCTACTTACAAAGCATGTAGAGGTCTGTCATTTTCATCATAGGTACACTTCAACTGTGAGAGACGGAATCTAAAACAAAAATCCAGAAAATCACATTGTATGATTTTAAAGTAATTAATATGCATTTTATTGCATTACATAAGTATTTGATACATCAGAAAAGCAGAACTTAATATTTGGTACAGAAACCTTTGTTTGCAATTACAGACATCATACGTTTCCTGTAAGTCTTGACCAGGTTTGCACACACTGCAGCAGGGATTTTGGCCCACTGCTCCATAAAGACCTTCTTCAGATCCTTCAGTTTTCGGGGCTGTCACTGGGCAATACGGACTTTCAGCTTCCTCCAAAGATGTTCTATTGGGTTCAGGTCTGGAGACTGGCTAGGCCACTCCAGGACCTTGAGATGCTTCTTACGGAGCCACTCTTTAGTTGCCCTGGCTGTGTGTTTCGGGTCGTTGTCATGCTGGAAGATCCAGCCACGACCCATCTTCAATGCTCTTACTGAGGGAAGGAGGTTGTTGGCCAAGATCTCGCGATACATGGCCCCATCCATCCTCCCCTCAATACGGTGCAGTCGTCCTGTCCCCTTTGCAGAAAAGCATCCTCAAAGAATGATGTTTCCACCTCCATGCTTCACGGTTGGGATGGTGTTCTTGGGGTTGTACTCATCATTCTTCTTCCTCCAAACACGGCGAGTGGAGTTTAGACCAAAAAGCTCTATTTTTGTCTCATCAGACCACATGACTTTCTCCCATTCCTCCTCTGGATCATCCAGATGGTCATTGGCAAACTTCAGACGGGCCTGGACATGCGCTGGCTTGAGCAGGGGGACCTTGCGTGCGCTGCAGTATTTTTATCCATGACGGCATAGTGTGTTACTAATGGTTTTCTTTGAGACTGTGGTCCCAGCTCTCTTCAGGTCATTGACCAGGTCCTGCCGTGTAGTTCTGGGCTGATCCCTCACCTTCCTCATGATCATTGATGCCCCACGAGGTGAGATCTTGCATGGAGCCCCAGACCGAGGGTGATTGACCGTCATCTTGAACTTCTTCCATTTTCTAATAATTGCGCCAACAGTTGTTGCCTTCTCACCAAGCTGCTTGCCTATTGTCCTGTAGCCCATCCCAGCCTTATGCAGGTCTACAATTTTATCCCTGATGTCCTTACACAGCTCTCTGGTCTTCGCCATTGTGGAGAGGTTGGAGTCTGCTTGATTGAGTGTCTGGACAGGTGTCTTTTATACAGGTAACGAGTTCAAACTGGTGCAGTTAATACAGGTAATGAGTGGAGAACAGGAGGGCATCTTAAAGAAAAACTAACAGGTCTTTGAGAGCCGGAATTCTTACTGGTTGGTAGGTGATCAAATACTTATGTAATGCAATAAAATGCAAATGAATTACTTTAAAATCATACAATGTGATTTTCTGGATTTTTGTTTTAGATTCCGTCTCTCACAGTTGAAGTGTACCTATGATAACAATTACAGACCTCTACATGCTTTGTAAGTAGGAAAACCTGCAAAATCGGCAGTGTATCAAATACTTGTTCTCCCCACTGTATCTAACAGTGGAGGCTGCTGAGGGGAGGATGGCTCATAATAATGGCCCGAACAGAGCAAATGGAATGGCATCAAACACCTGGAAACCATGTGTTTTATGTATTTGATACCATTCCACTGATTCCGCTCCAGCCATTACCACGAGCCCGTCCTCCCCAATTACGATGCCACCAACCTCCTGTGATATCTAATAGTACACAGAGGGTTTTCTTTAATGGAAGCTTCTCTAGTATAAAACATGTAAAGTGTGGTATTCCACAAGGGAGCTGTCTTGGCCCTCTACTGTTATCTATTTTTACTACCACTAGCATTAAACAAAGCCTGTGTGTCTATTTATACAGATGATTCAACATAATACATGTCAGCACCCACAGCTAGTTAAATCACTGCAACCCTAAACAAAGAGTTGCAGTCAGTTTTGGAATGGGTGGCTAGTAATAAACTAGTCCTGAACATATCTAAAACTAAAAGCATTGTATTTGGTACAAATCACTCCCTTGGTACTGGATGGACCTCAGCTGAATCTGGTCATTAATAATGTGGCTGTTGAGCAAGTAGAAGAGACTAAACTTCTTGGTGTTATATTAGATTGTAAACTGTCATGGTCAAAGCATATTGATTCTATTGTTGTAAAGATGGGGAGAAGTCTGTCTGTGGTAAAGAGAAGCTCTGCTTTTTTAACATGCATGTCATTCTCTCTTGGTTCAGAGTGAAGGAGAGATTGACTGCTGAAAGTACATAATTGTCTGTTCAGCCAGTTAACACACAGCCCATACATACCCCACAAGACACGCAATCAGGGGTTTCTTCAGTCCAGAACAGAGGCTGGGAGACGCACAGTACTGTATAGAGCAGTGACTACATGGAATTCTCTTCCACCTCAGGTAACTCAGGCAAACAATAAAATCAGATTAAAAAAACCCCAGATTAAACAACAATTAAAGGAACCACATGGAATATATTTATTTTCTTTATTTTCTCTTTCTTCTTGTTCTTATTTTTTAAATAGCCATATTGTTATTTTATGTATATATAACAAGTATTAACATATATATATATATATATATATATATATATATATATATATTTTTTTAAATACTTTTTTGGGGGACAATAAATAAAAACATACATAGACAAAAACAACAAACAACTTAACATTTACATACACTACATGACCAAAGGTATGTGGACACCTGATCTTCGAATATCTCATTCCAAAATCATTAATATGGAGTTGGTCCCCCCTTTGCTTCTATAACAGCCTCCACTCTTCTGGGAAGGCTTTCCACTAGATGTTGGAACATTGCTTTGGGGGCTTGCTTCCATTCAGCCACAAGAGCATTAGTGAAGTCAGGCACTGATGTTAGGTGATTAGGCCTGGCTCGCAGTCTGCGTTCCAATTTATCACAAAGGTGTTTAATGTTGTTGAGGTCAGGGCTCTGTGCAGGCCAGTCAAGTTCTTCCACACCGATCTCGACAAAACATTTCTGTATGGACCTCACTTTGTGCAGCACGGGGGAATTGTCATGCTGAAACGGGAAAGCTGTTGCCACAAATTTGGAAGCACAGAATCGTATAGAATGTCATTGTATGCTGTAGCGTTAAGATTTCCCTTCACTGGAACTAAGGGGCCTAGCCCGAACCATGAAAAACAGCCCCATACCATTATTCGTCCTCCACCACACTTTACAGTTGGCACTATGCATTCGGGCAGGTAGCGTTCTCCTGGCATCCACCAAACCCAGATTCATCCGTCGGACTGCCAGATGGTGAAGCGTGATTCATCACTCCAGATAATGCATTTCCACTGCTCCAGAGTCCAATGGTGGAAAGCTTTACACCACTCCAGCCGATGCTTTGCATTGCACATGGTGATCTTAGGCTTGTGTGGGGCTGCTCGGCCATGGAAACCCATTTCATGAAGCTCCCGACAAACAGTTATTGTGCTGACGTTGCTTCCAGAGGCAGTTTGGAACTCGGTAGTGAGTGTTGCAACCGAGGTCGGATGAATTTCAGCACTTGGCGGTCCCGTTCTGTGAGCTTGTGTAGCCTACCTCTTCACGGCTGAGCTGTTGTTGCTCCTAGACGTTTCCACTTCACTTACAGTTGACCGGGGCAGCTCTAGCAGGGCAGAAATTTTACGAACTGACTTGTTGGAAAGGTGGCATCCTATGACGGTGTCACATTGAAAGTCACTGAGCTCTTCAATAAGGCCATTCTACTGCCAATGTTTGTCTATTAATTTTTATTTTTTATTTTTAATTTTACCTTTATTTAACTAGGCAAGTCAGTTAAGAACAAATTCTTATTTACAATGATGGCCTACACCGGCCAAACCCGGACGACGCTGGGCCAATTGTGCGCCGCCCTATGGGACTCCCAATCACGGCCGGTTGTGGTACAGCCTGGAATCAAACCAGGGGGTCTGTAGTGACGCCTCAAGCACTGAGATGCAGTGCCCTAGACCACTGCGCCACTCGGGAGTCTATGGAGATTGCATGGCCATGTGCTCGATTTGATACACCTGTCAGCAACGGGTGTGGCTGAAATAGCCGAATCCACTAATTTGAAGGGGTGTCCACATACTTTTGTATATATAGTGTACATACACTTCCACAAACATTAATGACATCACACTTGGTCAGACCCACCGTATCCACACCCAATGTTGTTTCTAATGCTTGTAACTGTAGTTTTGTTCATTATGTTCCAACATTCCCTCCATCTTGTGACAATATTGGTTATTTTAAAGTCTTGGTTCCAATAGTTAAAATTTTTTTCTAAGAGATTGTCAGTTGGATAGACTCTCTGCACGGTTTTGTATATCAAGACTTATAATATGAGTATATTTTTCTGACTCAAATAGGATTCACTCAACATTGCTCTGATGTCCAAAAGCTTTCAAGTCGAAATTTCATCGAAAACGTTTAAGTTGCATATATTTGAAATTGTCTACATTGGTCAGTCCAAAATTGCTTTTTAATTCTGTCATGGAAATAATTGTATTTCCTGTTACCAAGTCATTTACAGTTTCTATGCCTTTAGTTTTCCATGTGGGCCAATTTATCGGTGAATTCTGAAAAGCTATCCAAGGATTGTTCCATAGGGGTGTGTTTTTAGGGAGTGATATTGGTTCTTGTAGAATACATTTCATTTTCTTCCATATTGTTATAGTGTTCTTAACTATGAAGTTGTTAATGTTCTTAGCTCCATCCTTTAAAAACAGAAACGTGAAAAGATTCTGGGGATGAGCATGTGCATCTTCAATATGTACCCATTGTTACTCTTTAGTGCAATATGTCTCAAGTAAAAGCCTTGGGTGGCGAGTTGATACAATTCCAAATCTGCAAGTTTAAAACCACCCTCAGATTTAGGGACATGTAAAACTTTCCTATTTATTCTATGAGTTTTATTTGCCCATATGAAGTCTGTTATGGCCGAGTATACTTTTTTAAAGAATGTTAATGTGGGGTAATTGGTATTACCGAAAATAAATATAAAAACTTTGGGAGCTATGAAACCAAGATTGAACTCTTTGGCCTGTCATGTCTGGAGGAAACCTGGCACCATCCCTACGGTAAAGCATGGTGGATGCAGCATCATGCTGTGGGGATGTTTTTCAGCGGCAGGGACTGGGAGACTAGTCAGGATCGAGGGAAGATGAACGGAGCTAAGTACAGAGAGATCCTTGATGAAAACCTGCTCCAGAGCGCTCAGGACCTCAGACTGAGGTGAAGGTTCACCTTCCAACAGGACAACGACCCTAAGCACACAGCCAAGACAACGCAGGAGTGGCTTCGGGACAAGTCTCTGAATGTCCTTGAGTGGCCCAGCCAGAGACCGGACTTGAACCCGATTTAACATCTCTGGAGAGACCTGAAAAGAGCTGTGCAGCGACGCTCCCCATCCAACCTGACAGAGCTTGAGAGAATCTGCAGAGAAGAATGGGAGAAACTCCCCAAATACAGGTGTGCCATAGCCTGTAGCGTCATACCCAAGAAGACTTAAGGCTGTAATCACTGCCAAAGGTTTTTCAACAAAGTACTGATTAAAGGGTCTGAATACTTATTTAAATGTTATATTTCCTGTTTTTTTTGGAAACATTTCTAAAAACCTGTTTTTGCTTTGTCAATATGGGGTATTGTTTGTAGATTGATGAGAAAATAAAAACTATTTAATCCATTTTAGAATAAGACTGTGACGTAACAAAATGTGGAAAATGTCAAGGGGTCTGAATACTTTCCGAATGCACTGAATACTTTCCCCCTTTGTATTGTCTTTTCAGTGTCCATGGAGACCATTGGCATCGTCTACTTCTATCGTTACTTCATAGAGAAGAATAGTTACTTGGAGAAAGTAGAGTATAGATTGTATTGGGGGGAGGGGGAAATAATATTGTCATATTGTTCTTTAATCGTAGTGTTCTTAGTTCAAATTTGTATTGCTGTTCTTGTCCATTATTGATCTGTATTTTGTCATGTTTTATGTTTTGTGTGGACCCCAGGAAGAATAGCTGCTACTTCTTCAACAGCTAATCCCCCCAAAAAGAAGAAAAAATATCTATTAGAATAAAGCAGGGCTTGCACACTCAGATACCCGAAGTACACCTTCATTCGTTCTCAATCCAATTGGACCAAGTCTTCCCCCTCAGCAAAAGTCCCTAGCCCGTATTATCTCTGTACTATATTATACAGTTGGAGCATGTACTCCTATATAGCAGCCAGTAACAGTGAGAGCACTGCTGGGGCTCCCTAAAGCTAATGGCAGTCACATGTCACACCGCTGCCATACTACTGGTCCATCTGAGGCCTTTCACACACACACACACATGCACGCTCGCACACAAGCACACACACACACTGCTGCCATGTTACTGTCACTGAGGCCTTTAGGATTACTGCACTTGAGGGTTTATCCTCAGACTGAGAGAACCAGACAGACACAAACAAAAACAACCAGAGATGAAGGGGTGGGTGGGTGTGCTGTAAAGAAGTAAGCCTGGCAGAGAAGGGCCTCTCTGAGGCTGGGGACGGAGGGGGATGGAGGGAGACTGGGGGAGACTAGCTAAATCTGGAGCCATGGCCGAGCGCGTCCTGCCTCAACAGATAACAGTAATTCTGCAAATTGAAGTTTTAAGATTTTCTCTGGGTGCTCCTCTTTCCCCTCTCCTTCTCCCCTCTCCTTCTCTCCGTGTAACCATGGATTCTACCACCACTGCTCGCTCTCCCCGAGACTTAAGGCTTCTGGTGAAATTATTCTCTCTGGTTCTGTATAGCCTACTGGCCTTCAGAAAGATAGAGGGAGGGAGAGAGGGAGAGAGAGGGAAGTGGAGAGGTGGAGAGAGAGAGCGGGATAGAGAGGGAGGGAAGTGGAAAGGTGGCAAGAGAGGTGGCGAGAGATTTACATTTACATTTTTGTCATTTAGCAGACGCTCTTATCCAGAGCGACTTACAGTTAGTGAGTGCATACATTTTCATACTGGCCCTCTGTGGGAAAGGAACCCACAACCCTGGCGTTGCAAGCGCCATGCTCTACCAACTGAGCTACACTGGGCCCCATGGAGAGAGAGTTGGAGAGAGAGAGGGGAGAGAGATGGAGGTGGAGAGAGGGAAAGAGAGAGGGATGGAGGTGGAGGGAGATTGAAGGGAGTGGTGGAGAGAGGGGAGAGCTGGAGATGGAGAGAGGTGGAGAGACAGACAGACAGATGGAAAGAGAGAAAGACAGATGGGTTTGGGTGGGACTAAGACTGAGAGTCAGAGAGATAAATAGCAGGAGAAAGAGACAAATAGAGAATAAAAAAAGGAGGGTTAGGGAGAGTGATGTGGTTGGAATGAAACCGAAAGAGAGGTATTTAGACAGAGAGAGAGATTGGGATAGAGACAGAGACAGATGAAGATTGTGGGGTTAAGAGCCAGGGGTGGATTGAGAGTGGGAGAAAATGATGGAGAAAGAAAGATATTGAGTCAGGGGTAAGAAGACTCCAGGGAAGACTCCTCCTCACACCTCTGCCTTGAGAACCACAACATTAACTGTGGTTAGAGGTGGATCAACCTCTAGATAAGGATTGAACCTACAAACACTGGAATTATAGGGTTAATTTATCACCAAAGACCCGTCATGCCTGAGCAGTACCCATAACAATAAATGTTAACCTGGAAAGATTCTTTATTGTGAACAGTGAATAGAAAAAAAAAGCTTTTGACTGTGATCCAGTGTAAAAGGAGAGGAAAATGTTGGGAACCACGGCTGTTTACAGTTCAGCCACACTTGACCAGCTCAAACTTCATTTTTCTCAACATCTCAAAACAAGCAATGGCCTTGGATTTTATGATGTGCAGTGATTGCTTTCAGTATTCTTAGGATGTAATGCAGAGTGCGCTACTGTGATTCCCTGGCATCCTTCAGGCTTAAGTGTGAGGACAGACTGAGTGACAAATTGTCCATAGTAATGTGAATTTCTCTGTGGGGGCTGAGCAACTAAGAGTAGCCTTTTTCCTCGTCTCTGTCAATACAATGTATTTCTATAATTCACTAGGGTCTGACTCTCTCATTCCTGTTACAGTAACTTTACCAAAAACCTGTTGCCCAATCCAAGACACATACCATACGGTGTAAGTTCATTTTAGGGCCTGTATTTGCATTCCTTTTGTCCAGCATCTGCTGGCCTCTCTTTGTTTTGTGTCTGTTCCATTTCCTTTAGTTTTAGTCCTCTCCAAAGAGGGAAGCAGTTGTCAACGTAACCACAAGTGCCCCTGTTGAGTTTGTGTGCGTGTGTGTATGTGTGTGTGTGTGTGTGTGCGTGCGTCTGGTCTTCAGGGTGATGTGATAAATATTTATTTCCGGAACAGTAGAGGGAGTGTGGGTGCTGGAGTGTCTCTGAAGGAGCACACTGGGGGAATTGGCCACTGTTGCTCCTCTAGTAGACACATACACACACACAAACACACGCACATACACACTCCTCAATGGATCAGGATGGATTGTGCAGGCAGTCTCCTGCTTTACAGTATTGCTGAGTGAGACCTGAGTGCCTCCTCCCAAGGGGGCCCTCAATATCTGTTATGGGAGGGTGTGGATGCTGCTGCTATGTGCCAGTCAATTTTAATCCTATAAAACTGTCTCCATTCTCTTTGAAAGCATGCATGCCTCCATATATATATAACCCTCCTCTTTTTACAATTAACTCTGAAATAGAATTATGAATCATGTAAGAAGCGATACATGAGAACAAAGGAAAGCCTGAGACATTTATCCTGCCAGGGGATGGCTATGAAATTCACCCACTTTAAAGTGCCCATCCAGCAGTTGTTTTCTTATACAGTTATTTATTTATGTACAGTATACATAAATATCTTCTACATTATTCATGCATTACTCAACATAGTAATATACAGTGCTTTGAGAAAGTTATGATAACCCTTGACTTATTCCACATTTGTTGTGTTACAGCCTGTTACAGTCTCTCAACCATCTACATATAATACCCCATAATGACAAAGTGGAAACCTGTTTATAAAAATGTTTGCAAATGTATTGAAAATTAAATACAGAAATATCAAATTTACATAAGTATTCACACCCCTGAGTCAATAATTTGTAGAAGCACGCTTGGCAGCAATTACACCTTGAGTCATTCTGTGTACACTACCAGTCAAAAGTTTGGACACTCCTTCAAGGGTTTTTCTTTATTTTTACTATTTTTTACATTGTTGAATAATCAAAATTATGAAATAACACATATGGAATCATGTAGTAACCAAAAAAGTGTTAAACAAATCAAAATATATTTGAAATTTGAGATTCTTCAAATAGCCACCCTTTGCCTTGATGACAGCTTTGCACACTCTTGGCATTCTCTCAACCAGCTTCATGAGGTAGTCACCTGGAATGCATTTCAATTAACAGGTGTGCCTTGTTAAAAGTAAATTTGTGGAATTTCTTTCCTTCTTAATGTGTTTGAGCCAATCAGTTGTGTTGTGACAAGGTAGGGGGGGTATACAGAAGATATACCTATTTGGTAAAAGACCAAGTCCATATTATGGCAAGAACAGCTCAAATAAGCAAAGAGAAACGACAGTCCATCATTACTTTAAGACATGAAGGTCAGTCAATACGGAGAACTTTGAAAGTTTCTTCAAGTGCAGTCGCAAAAAACATCAAGCGCTATGATGAAACTGGCTCTTTTGAGGACAGCCACAGGAATGGAATACCCAGAGTTACCTCTGCTGCAGAGGATAAGTTCATTAGAGTTACCAGCCTCAGAAATTGCAGCCAAAATAAATGCTTCACAGAGTTCAAGTCACAGACACATCTTAACATCAACTGTTCAGAGGGGACTGGGTGAATCAGGCCTTCATGGTCGAATTGCTGCAAAGAAACCACTACTAAAGGACACCAATAAGAAGAAGAGACTTGCTTGGGCCAAGAAACACGAGCAATGGACATTAGACCGGTGGAAATGTGTCCTTTGGTCTGGAGTCCAAATTGGAGATTTTTGGTACCAACCGCTGTGTCATTGTGACACGCAGTGTGGGTGAACGGATGATCTCCGCATATGTAGTTCCCACCGTAAAGCATGGAGGAGGAGGTGTTATATGGTGTGGGGGTGCTTTGCTGGTGACACTGTCTGAGTTTTATTTAGAATTCAAGGCACACTTAACCAGCATGGCTACCACAGCATTCTGCAGCGATATACCATCCCATCTGGTTTGGGCTTAGTGGGACTACATTTTGTTTTTCAACAGGACAATGTCCCAACACACCTCCAGGCTGTGTAAGGGCTATTTGACCAATAATGAGAGTGATGGAGTGCTGCATCAGATGACCTGGCCTCCACAATCCCCCGAACTCAACCCAAATTAGATGGTTTGGGATGAGTCGGACCGCAGAGTGAAGGAAAAGCAGCCACCAAGTGCTGAGCATATGTGGGAACTCCTTCAAGACGGTTGGAAAAGCATTCCAGGTGAAGCTGGTTGAGAGAATGCCAAGCTGTCATCAAGGCAAAGGGTGGCTATTTGAAGAATCTCAAATATAAATATATTTTGATTTGTTTAACACTTTTTTGGTTACTACATAATTCCATATGTGTTATTTCATAGTGTTGATGTCTCCACTGTTATTCTACAATGTAGAAAATAGTAAAAATAAAGAAAAACCCTTGAATGAGTAGGTGTGTCCAAACCTTTGACTGGTACTGTATATCTCTAAGAGCTTTCCACACCTGGATTGTGCAACATTTGCCCATTATTCTTTTCAAAATTCTTCAAGCTCTGTCAAATTGGTTGTTGATCATTGCTAGAGAACCATTTTCAGATCTTGCCATAGATTTTCAAGCAGATTTAAGTCAAAACTGTAACTCTGACACTCAGGAACATTCACTGTCTTCTTGGTAAGCAACTCCAGTGGAGATTTGGCCTTGTGTTTTAGGTGATTGTCCTGCTGAAAGGTGAATTAATCTCCCAGTGTCTAGTGGAAAGCAGACTGAACCAAGTTTTCCTCTAGGATTTTGCCTGTGCTTAGCTCCATTCCGTTTCTTTTGTATCCTGAAAAACTCCCCAGTCCTTAACGATTACAAGCATACCCATAATATGATGCAGTCACCACTATGCTTGATAATATGGAGAGTGGTACTCAGTAATGTGTTGTATTGGATTTGCCCCAAACATAACACTTTGTATTCAGGACAAAAAGTGAATTGCTCCATGCAACTTATTATGTGACTTGTTAAGCGAAGTTTTACTCCTTAACTTATTTTGGCATGCCATATCAAAGCGGTTGAATTCTTATTGACTCAAGACATTTAAGCTATTCATTTTTTATTAATTTGTAAAATATTTGAAAAACAATTCCACTTTGACGTTTATATGAGAATCTTGTGCCTGAATGTTTGGTTACTCAGGATATTCTCACTTGAAAACAAAGTCTGGAAGAGCACTTACTTATGGGATAGGAACCATGAAGTCTTGTTATGCTGTGGTTGGTTTTCCATTTAAAAAGGTCCACAAAAACCTAAGCCCTCCCATTCCCAGTCTCTCCAACCCTCTTTTCCCACTGTTGGTTTCCCAATGGGACATTCACAATGACAAATCTTCCCAGCGCCATATGGGCCAAATCCTATAGTGGAGGAGGACGAAGCTCAAAGAGGTGTGTTTGCTCCCAACGCCTCCATCCTAGCCTGAACAAATTACACACATTAGTTGCTATTGGACAAAGTCCCAGCTAAAGAATGGGACTTCTTTAGGGGACAGACGTGGAGGGGTGGAGGGGGAAACAAACCACAGTAGTCCCCTGTAGCTCAGTTGGTAGAGCATGGCGCTTGCAACCGCAGGGTTGTGGGTTTGTTTCTCACGGGGGGCCCGTATGAAAAATGTATGCATTCACTAACTGTAAGTCGCTCTGGATAAGAGCGTCTGCTAAAAAAAAAAATGACTAAGAAGACGCTCCTGTCTTGCATTGCAATAGGCTGATACGAGCAGGCTAGCTGGATGAAGTCATGGGGCTGGCTAGCCATCAAACAGAACAGACAGAATGTGAATGTGTGGAGGGCTGGAGGGCTGGAGGCTGGTCCGGGGTGAGGATGGGGCTGTGGCTGGGCCTAGCCAGCCCATGGTCCATGGATAATTGTTTTTGGAGAGAGAATGCCCAGGCCAGCCTGTTCTCAGCCATTGAAGTCTGGAGGCGCTGCCTGTTTAGAAGCCATTCAGCCAGAGGCAGAATAAGAATGGTCCCTCAATTGAACCTTCCAGAATATGAGAAAAGAAAGCCTGAAAGAAAGGATGGAAGGAGGAATTTCGTTATTGGATTCCTCCTTTTCCCAGAGAGAGTGTGACCGAGGCTGCTAAACACTTAAATGAAAGGAGGTATTGAGTCCACTGCTACTATTGAGGAAACCTTGATTCTGTTTTGTATCTTCTCAGGGGAGTTGTAGTCCATAGTGAAAATACAATCAAAAAATACATGGCGACATAAAACCAGCTTTACCACACACAACTATGTTAGTACTCTTACTTAATAAACAGAAAGAGCAGTTCATAACACATAGTAACCTAGGTCAGGGTTAGCTTTTTGCTTACCTCCTATTGATTCTCAATAGACCTCCATGTTTACCGCTTGGTCTTTATTGCCCTCTAATCCAATAGGGTTCAGACTCAGCATAGCAGGGTGTTGCTAATGACCATGTCCCTACTGCTAATATTGAATTAGCAGGTTTTAACTTACCTACTCTGGTCTCTATAAACACTTTGCTCTCAATGTCCTGGACCTAAAATCGAATTGGTTAATGTCACAGTGATATATGGACTAAATCAATGGCATTTCTTATAAACAGTGCACCTCACTAGGGCTGTGGCGGTCATGAAATTTTGTCAGCCGGTGATTGTCAAGCAAATAACTGCCGGTCTCACAGTAATTGAAAGTTAATTAACATAAACACGTTTAGCATCTCCTGGTGTCACGATCGTCAAAAGGAGTAGACCAAGGCGCAGCGTGGAATGCGTACATCTTTTATTAGAGTACTTACACAACTAACAAAACAACAAAACGAAACGTGAAGTCCTCGGTTAACAAACAAACCAACATGGAACAAGATCCCACAATACACTGTGCCAAACAGGCTGCCTAAGTATGGTTCCCAATCAGAGACAACAAGCAACAGCTGATTCTCGTTGCCTCTGATTGAGAACCACCCCGGCCAACATAGATACACATGAACTAGATCCTAACATGGAAACACAAACACATAGAATCTACACACCCTGGCTCAACATATAAGAGTCCCAGAGCCAGGGCGTGACACCTGGCTTCCACTCATAGCCTACAAGCCACCGATGCAGACCTTTGGAACATCTACATAAAAAAGTATAATAAATCTGTTTAATATAGCCTACACCATCACAATAAATCCATTATTTATTTTAGACAGGTCTAAAGAAACATGATATGAAGAAAATGTAGACTTATTTCAGAAGAACAGAATAGCATACTCTGAGTTGTCCTTATGTTAGGCCCTGATATGGCTATGCCATATGGCTGTGCGCTACACTAGTTCATTTAGCAGACAAGATTTGCTTAGAATTCCGTGGCATACTTGTTTATTATTTTATAGTATGAAGAATACAATTGAACATAGCTGAATAAAATAGAAAGGATATTTTCTACAAACGATTTCCAAGGAAGTGCGCACATGCAGATTTCTGTGTTGAGCGGTTAACAAAGAAACAGGTCCTCCTATATGCCTAATTTAGAGTTATTTATGCAACTTTAGTTGTGATACAAACATTGGGCTATATGTTTTGATTTCTAATACATTCTAAGGCTGCATGATGCGACTCTAATGATGATTTGAAAAAAGTTGCATGAAAGGCATGAGCTCTGATTTGTTTCTTGTGCAGGCTGCACACACTCGAATTTCCTGGCGGCATCCCCCTTGTGTGGCCATAATGCCCCCTAAAAAATCCATGCCTTTTGCGGACACTTTGTTGTGCCCTTGGGCTGAATATAATAATTATAATTCCCTTTTCCCGGCTGCCATGCTCCGAAGCACCTCTCACTCACATGGCTCTCTCAGATATCAAAATGTTTATTAGCCAATGCCCGTCACGTGATCAGGTCCTTCTCATAGGCATATCAGCTACGAAGTATTACAGAGATACAAAATAAGAGAGGAAAAACAAAAAGAACTGGAGAAGCTTATTCAAGAACGATGTAATCAATTACAAAAATAAGCAAACTGGATGGAATATGGAGAAAAATGCACCAAATCCTTCCTTAATCTCCAACACAGGAACACTACCAAAAATTATTTGCAGAAACTTGTTACTAAAGATTGAGTCATCTAAGAGGAAGCTAAATATTTTAAGCAGATTGTCACGATCGTCATACATAGAGGAGGACCAAGGCGCAGCGTGTTGAGCGAACATACTTTAATTAGTTAAAGTGCACACACGATACAAAACAACAAAACGACTCGTAACGTCCTAGGTAACAATGACCAACTGGAACAAAAACCCACAAACACCAAGGGAAAACAGACAGTTTAAATATGGCTCCCAATCAGAGACAACCAGCCACAGCTGACACTCGTTGCCTCTGATTGGGAGTCACTCAGGCCAACAAAGAAACAGAAGAACTAGAACCCCCAACATAGAAATATAACACATAGAATGAACACACCCTGGCTCAACATATAGAGTCCCAGAGCCAGGGTGTGACAGTACCCCCCCCTAAAGGCGCGGACTGCGACCGCGCCTCCACTAGAACAAAACAGGGGAGGGCTGGGTGGGCATTCCTCCTCGGCGGCGGTTCTGGCTCCGGCCTTGCCCACCACCCTCCAATAAACCCCCCATAGCGCCCCTGGTCCGGTCTGGCCCCGCTGGCTGGAGCTGAACTGGACGTAGCAGGAGCAGTTAGCTTCAGCTCCGTAGTGGAGCCGTTGACCGGTACCTTACCAGGCACCGGTGACCCAGGCACGGGTTGTGCTGGACTGACGACGCGCACCCCTGGCTTGGTGCGTGGAGCCGGAACGGGCCGGACCGGGCTGACGACTCGCACCCCTGGCTTGGTGCGTGGAGTAGGAACGGGCCGAACCAGGCTGACGACTCGCACCCCTGGCTTGGTGCGTGGAGTAGGAACGGGCCGGACCAGGCTGACGACTCGCACCCCTGGCTTGGTGCGAGTGGCAGGAACAGGCCGGGCCGGGCTGGCGACGCGCACCGTAGACTTGGTGCGAGTGGCAGGAACAGGCCGGGCCGGGCTGACGATGCGCACCCCTGGCTTGGTGCGTGGAGTAGGAACAGGCCGGACCGGGCTGGCGACGCACACCGTAGGCTTGGTGCGTGGAGCAGGGACAGGCCGGACCGGGCTGGCGACGCACACCGTAGGCTTGGTGCGAGGACCAGGGACAGGCCGGACCGGGCTGGCGACGCACACCGTAGGCTTGGTGCGTGGAGCAGGGACAGGCCGGACCGGGCTGGCGACGCACACCGTAGGCTTGGTGCGAGGAGCAGGGACAGGCCGGACCGGGCTGGCGACGCACACCGTAGGCTTGGTGCGAGGAGCAGGGACAGGCCGGACCGGGCTGGCGACGCACACCGTAGGCTTGGTGCGTGGAGCAGGGACAGGCCGGACCGGGCTGGCGACGCACACCGTAGGCTTGGTGCGAGGAGCAGGGACAGGCCGGACCGGGCTGGCGACGCACACCGTAGGCTTGGTGCGAGGAGCAGGGACAGGCCAGACCGGGCTGGCGACGCACACCGTAGGCTTGGTGCGTGGAGCAGGGACAGGCCGGACCGGGCTGGCGACGCACACCGTAGGCTTGGTGCGAGGAGCAGGGACAGGCCGGACCGGGCTGGCGACGCACACCGTAGGCTTGGTGCGAGGAGCAGGGACAGGCCGGACCGGGCTGGCGACGCACACCGTAGGCTTGGTGCGTGGAGCAGGGACAGGCCGGACCGGGCTGGCGACGCACACCGTAGGCTTGGTGCGTGGAGCAGGGACAGGCCGGACCGGGCTGGCGACGCACACCGTCCATTTGGTGCGAGGGGCCGTAACAGGCCGGACCGTACTGGGGACACACACCACTGGCTCTACTTTGACCAGTGGCCCCCGTAACCTGGTGGCCTCCTGAATACGCCCCTTTTCTGCCTCCGTCAGCCCCGTCGTCCATGCCCTGTGCCCCCCCCTAAAAATTATTTGGGGTTGCCTCTCGACCGTCCGACGACGACCCTGATCACGCCGTTGCTCCTCTCTCCATCGCCTCTCTACAGTCTCACTCCATGGCCGGCGATCCATCCCGGCCAGGATTTCCTCCCAGGTCCAGGACCCCTGCCCGTCCAAAATCTGCTCCCACGTCCAGGCTGCCTGCTCCTGGACACGCTGCTTGGTCCTGGTATGGTGGGTTTTTCTGTCACGATCGTCATACATAGAGGAGGACCAAGGCGCAGCGTGTTGAGCGAACATACTTTAATTAGTTAAAGTGCACACACGATACAAAACAACAAAACGACTCGTAACGTCCTAGGTAACAATGACCAACTGGAACAAAAACCCACAAACACCAAGGGAAAACAGACAGTTTAAATATGGCTCCCAATCAGAGACAACCAGCCACAGCTGACACTCGTTGCCTCTGATTGGGAGTCACTCAGGCCAACAAAGAAACAGAAGAACTAGAACCCCCAACATAGAAATATAACACATAGAATGAACACACCCTGGCTCAACATATAGAGTCCCAGAGCCAGGGTGTGACACAGATGTTTTATTTTCCGTCTCATCCTCACCCTCTGAATGACGATTACTGTAAGGAATTATTTCCAAATAATACAAAAAATGGAAAATTAACAAATGTACAAAAAGATCAGTGCGAAGGCCAAATTACAGAGGAATAACTTTTTGAGGCTATTAAATCCTTTCAGTCTGGAAAAACTCCAGGGCTTGATGGTATACCGGTAGAGGTATATGAAGCCTTTTTTGATATACTCAAAGCTCCATTATTAGCTTGTTTTAACTACTCCTATAGAAATGGTAGTCTGTCAGGTACTCAGCAGGAAGGTCTGATTTCACTATTATTAAAACAAGACCCAGATGGCAAATATAAAGATCCAGTCTATCTAAAAAACTGGAGGCCTCTTACAATTCAATGTTGTGATGCAAAAATACTAGCGAAATGCGTAGCACTCAGAATTAAAAAGGTTTTACCAGGTATTGTTCATCCTCATCAGACAGGTTTTTTACATGGACGATACATTGGAGATAATATATGACAACTACTAGAAATAATAGAACAACATGAAACATCTAGGAAGCCAGGCCTGGTATTTATAGCAGATTTTGAAAAGGCCTTTGATATAGTAAGACTGGATTTTATTTATAAATGGCAGGATTTTGTTTCTCTTATAAAATGGGTAAAAGTAATGTATAGCAACCCCAGGTGTAAAATAGTAAATAGCGGCTACTTCTCAGAGAGTTTTCAATTGTCAAGAGGAGTTAAACATGGATGTCCGCTGTCACAATATCCATTCGTTATGGCCATCGAAATGCTAGCTATTAAAATCAGATCAAATAGCAACATTAGAGGATTAGAAATCCTAGGCTTAAAAACAAAGGTGTCCATGTATGCCGATGACTTAAGTTTTATATTGAGTCCGCAAGCTAGATCCCTGCAATGTCTCATTGAAGATCTAGATAACTTTTCTGGACTCTCTGGACTAAAACATAATTATGATAAGTGTACAATATTACATATTGGATCTTTAAAAAATACAACTTTTACATTACCCTGCAGTTTACCTATAAAATGGGCTGACGGTGAAGTAGACATACTTCGTATTCATATCACAAAATATATAAATGAGCTCTCTACAATGAATTCCAATAGAAAACTAGTAAAAATAGACAAAATCCTTCAACCATGGAGAGGTAAATACCTGTCTATTTATGGAAAATTGCACAGATTAACTCCTTAGTCATATCTCAGTTTACTCACTTACTTATGGCGCTGTCTACTCCTGATGATTTGTTTATCATATCATATGAGCAAAATATATTTCGCTTTATCTGGGATGCTAAACCGGACAAGATGAAGCATGCCTATCTAGATAATCAATATGATCTTGGTGGGTTGAGATTATTAAATATAAAAGCAATAAACCTCTCTCTAAAAGCTTCACTTATACAAAAGTTTTACTTCAACCCTAAATGGTTCTCAAGTAGATAACTAAGAAAAGCTCATCCATTGTTTAAAAATTGCCTTTTTGCCTTTGTGCAGATTGCCATGTCTCATTTTCGATCTGTAAATACAAATAGAATTGTTAAATTACGAGCCTGGTTGGTTTAGGCTGAGATAATGAGTGTGCTGGACATGCCGAGAGATCGAGTTTTGAAATCAGTGGAATTAGAGTATGATAGCAAAGGAGATGGAGAAAACACCTGTCTCCGGATTACATCTTCAAACTAAGGGCAACCATGGCATCCGTGACAGAGAGGGAGAAGCGTCCATCCATGTATACTGGTAAGATAGTCTAGCTAGCTACATTTTCAGATATTACACGTTTCTAATTTTGTCAGAAAGTCGTTTCCATTTCAAGTTAAAGTGTACTGTTAGCTAGCTAGCTAACGTTAACTGGCTGGCTGGCTCGCTAGCTAATGTTATGTGTATGATCTGTGTAGGAATATTATTCGTATCTCAGAGCCATTTCCTTTGCTAGTTATAGCCTAATGTTAGCTGGCTAACATTGAATCTGGTTGGTTAGCTACCTGCAGATTCATGCAGGGTAGTAACGTCATGAGTTGGGATTATGGTTCATTGTTTAGCTAGCTAGCTAGCTACATGTCTTAACAAATGACTACATTATGCAAGTAACCATTTCAATAGAATGTTCATGATGTCAATGTGACAACTGTTGATAGACGTAGCTGGTAAATTCGCTCTGGCTATCTACACCGATTTCAGAGCACTCTCGTCTGAGTGAGCCAGAGCGCAAAATAACTGACGAATTTACGAACGCTCAACACCCATTGAATATGGCCGGTGTCAGTAAAAGTTGGCAAAAAAGCGTAATTAAATTGTTGCCAGCAGCACAGTTGCAGTCACCATCGCTCTGGATAACATAAAAACAGCCTAACCAGCACTGCTAGGGTGAATAAAATGGTCAGTGAGCTGTTCTCTCAATTTTGTCTGGAAGTAGCTAGCCAACGTTAGCCAGTTAGCTTGGGTGCTTGACTGCTGTTGTTAGGACAGAACGCTCGGATCAACCCTACTCCTCGGCCAGAGCGTCCAGTGTGCGCTCCGAGAGCGAAACGCTCTGAATTTACGAACGGACAATCTGACAACGCTCTGAGTTTACGGGCGGGGCTATAGCTTAAGAGGGTGTGAACTATGCTGAATGGGTGTAGACAAAGAAGAGCTCTCCAGTGGGTGTACCAAAACATTCAAAGGCCATTTTCTCAAAAGTGAGGTTACAAGTTTATCAACTTTCAAAGCAGAATTACTTTCCCATTGTTCCTCAACTGTAGTGTACTTTTATCCAATGTAAAAAACACCATTTCAAATTTTGCTACATAAGACCGAATCGAGCCGGTCGGTCACATATGTACATATCAACCTCAATTACCTCGTACCCCTGCACATCGACTCGGTACTGGTACCCTGTGTATATAGCCAGGTTATCGTTCCTCATTGTGTATTTATTATTACATAAAATATTATGGCTGAACTCAAATGTTGATAAAAGACCTGTATTTACGGAAAATATTTTTGAAAAGGGTATTTTGTTTTAAAATTATATTGTAAATTGGAATGGTAGAGTTATGTCTTTCATGGAGTTATCAGAATTGTATGGGAAGGTCTGCTCATTCCAAGATTACAACCAGTTGACTACAGCATTACCCCAAAATTGGAGGAGGCAGGTGGCAGCGGGAGGAGGTAGGGAACTGGTCTGTCTGCCCAATACAAAGGATCAAAACTGCCGGAGGAATAAAAATAGCATAAATAGGAAAGTATACCAGTTTCATTTGAGGACCAGGATGTTGACAGCTGGTTACGGGGGCCATTGGTCAGTAGAGGAAAGGAGAGTGTAGAGGCATGGCGAGAGGTACTGAGGTGTGTTACCAGTCCGGTCCGGCCCGTTCCTGATCCCCACACAAGGCCAGTGGTGTGTGTTCCCAGTACGGTCCGGCCTGTTCCTGTCCCTCGCACCCGGTGAATACTTGATTCAAGACTTCGTGCTTTTCAGCTAAAATTCTTGTACAGAATTCTTGCCACCAACAAAATGTTGAATATTTGGGGCATACAATCATCGCAGCTCTGCAGATTTTGTTGTGAGGAAACAGAATCAATATACCATTTATTTTGGTATTTTCCTCAGGTCACCTGTTTCTGGTCTCATGGCTAAATAAGCATAACATTAATCTAAAATTGACCCTAGAAATAGCATTGTTGGGAGATCTTTGTTATTAGAATATGTTTTACTTATCTTTGTTTTACATAACACTTATTTTTCTTAAAGCTGCATTGTTGGTTAAGGGCTTGTAAGTAAGCATTTCACTGTAAGGCCTACACCTGTTGTATTCGGCGCATGTGGCAAACACAATTTTATTTTATTTTATTTTATTTGATCTGGAGAGACCTGGTCAGTCAATTACTAATATAATAATACTCTTAGTAAAAGTATTTATCTTCAACTCACAATCTGTGGATTCTGTTCGATTAGATAGATTAAAGTTGTATGTTAAACATCATAGCATAGTTGAAAGATATGTGGTACGTAGAAATCCGAAGAGTGTGGTAGAGGGGCAGCTCTCGGGGAACTGTGGGGGGGATTTTGGAGTGCTGGTGGCCTGGTGGTTGGGAGCTTGGGCCGGTGGCTGATAGGTCGCTGGTTCGGGTCCCCATTTTTGACCTTGTAGGAGATCTGTCGACGTGCCCTTGAGCAGGGCGTTGACCCTGGTTGCTTCTGTGGGTCGCTCTGGATGGGAGTCTGTTAAATGACTGAATGTAATGTAAATGTTGAGCAAGTAGATTGTATGTTTTAATATTCAAAAAAAAAAAAAGAAGTAGGCTACAAGTGAAGACAGACACATCGCGGACACAACTGCGCGTGTCCCTCTTATCGAATTCCGAGGCGCATATTGAAGGTATTAGAAGAACACATTTAGCCTACTTTTCATCAGCCAACAAGATGAGTAGGCCTAACGAACAGCAAAAGCACTAGCCTATGTCAAACTACTATCCCCCATAGTATAAAAGTTGACCTATTATATTGGTCAACTTGTCCTTCTGTGCAATAAATAAATATTCCAAACATACTCTGGGACAGTTGTGGGATGCGATGGATCCCAAATGAATACAACCACTCGCATCAAAAAAACCTTTTAAAAGCAGTAAGGCTGATACAACAGATCAGAACGTTTAGCTTAAAATGTTGATCAACTATATTATAAGCACAGCAATGCGCACACAGCAGTAGGCTATAAGCGTGAATGTTCCAGAATGAAATCAATTAGAGGGAAAACACTTCTCAAAATTGACCGCAAATGCAATTATGAATGTAATGCTTTACTTTAAAGGTACATTTTTATAGTAAAAATTATCTTCCCCAAACTTGAAACTCACACGTCGCCTATGTATGCCAGTTAGGCTCTACACCGGTTGTAAAGTGGATTAATGTGCTTCATTTTAAGAAGTTATTTGGCAACTTTAGTTGTGATACAAACCTTATCAAAACATATGAGGCCTATGGGCTAGGCTACATGAGGTGTGTGACTATGATTTGAAAAAGTCCCCAAAAAAGGCATACGCTGGGCATCATTCACAAGTGATAGATTTTTTTAAATTATTTACAATGACGTCCTACACCGGCCAAACTTGGACGACGCTGGGCCAATTGTGCACCGCCCTATGGGACTCCCAATCATGGCCGGTTGTGATACAGCCTGGAATTGAACCAGGGGGTCTGTAGTAACGCCTCAAGCACTGAGATGCAGTGCCTTAGACCGCTGCGCCACTCGAGAGCCACATCATTCACAAGTGATAGGCTAATATTGTCACCCATCAGACTATTCTTAATGTAATGTTGTCTTTACATATACTAAATAATATATGTGTGAAATTAGTTTTGATTTAGAATGAACCTTTATCATGCAACTGTCTCGTAACAGGGGCATGGGGAAAAAAATACATAATCTTAGCATTTAAATGGACGGCCAGGTAGGGTATACTCCTGTTGTAAAGCGAAGCAATGTGCTATGAGGAAAGTTGATAAATAAATATAGTAGGCCTAGCCTATAGAAGGCTGATGGGATACTCCTCTTTTTAATAGAGCCCATCAAAACTGCATAGCCTATAGAGATGTTGCGCAACATGAGCTCTGGGCTCTCATGAAGTGTTTGATTAGATTTTCGAAAACATTTGCATTGATGTCAGAGTGATTAGAGGGACAATAGTGTGCTGAGTACCAGGCAGTTAGCAAGTTTGGTAGGCTACTAATGACCATCAGCAGGATCAGAACTTGGAGAAGCCTAGTTACCATGACTAAACGTTCACGTGGAATTTGACTGCGGTCATGACTAGTGGTAATACGGTCACCGTAACAGCCCTACACCTCACCCTTTTTCTCTCCCGCTCTCTCTCTCTCTCTCTTTCTCTCGCTGTCTCTCTCGCTCTCTCTTTTTTGGCAATGATTCAAAATGACAAGAGGAGTATTGAAAAATACCTGAATATTGTAAATGCTGTCAAAGTCTCTCAGTGTCTCAGGGTGATGGTGAGTTATGTCACAGGATTAAGGGCCAATCACCTTACCCTTCACTCCTCATATCTCTGCCTTGTTTCTAACTCCCATGACCTTGAGTGTCATAATATACGTGTGGCTTTTCTCCCTCACAGTTTTTATGTCTTTCCTAACCTTTTAAAAATGTCTGGGCCCCTTCCTAAGTCTATAATCTCCATCCATCTCTGTCAGACCAGCCAACGCTCCCAGAAATAAATAATCGTATTTCTGTGGCATTAAACAGCCAATATCCTCTATCATCGGAAGAACCTGGAGTAACCAGGTTAGGAGTGGAGTTGCACATTTATCTGTCAGGCCAGACACCAGATACAATATGTACGTCCTGGTCTGACTGCGCTCGTCCTGGCTCTATACAGACATGGAATGGCAGAGTGGGGGTAGAAGTAGGATCTGTTTCATTCAACATTGTGACACAATGGACATTTGAGTTAATGTGGTTCTTTACACCGAGATGAAGCCTAAATGAGGAAGGATCTTTGGATACGGGGGATGTGTAACCCCCTAAACCCTTAGATGTGTAAAAGTGTAAAGTGTCCCTCAGCTAGCATCATGCATTTTGAGTGAGCTACCTTCCTCTCCTCCCAGATGCAAAGATCTACATTTCCCTCACAATGTCTAAGAGTGGTGTTATGAGATTGTGTTGTTTCCCTGTGTCTGAGTAGAGTGTTATCACCAGACTGTTTCCTCTGGCCATATTCATTTCAGATGTCTGTGTTGTTTGTCCTGGAGAAGAGAAACATGTATCAGCTCCAGTCGGCTTCTCATCCGTCATTGTCTCTAACTGTCCCAGTGTCTCTGGCTTAAAGACAGATATATAAGGCTATTGTCTCTAGCTGACACTGTTGTTGTCAGACCTGGCTATTGTGAATGGGAACGGATAAAGCAGCCAATTATATGTTTTCCCCTTTTGTTGTTTTTGTACTAACTTGTTTGGACAATTTGAGAGATGGAGATGAGGGGTGTGTGTGTGTTTGTGCATGCATGGTTGCGTGCGTGTGTGTAGATCGTGATCGCTAATCATTTGGTACGGGGAAATGAGCCTCCTCATCAATCAAGTGGCCGTTTGTTAAAGGTTACGTCGTCTCCACGGTTACGTCCATCAGACGGAGGGAATGTATTCTGTGAAAGCATTATCCTTCATCATCACCTAGAGGAGAGCTGACACCATTTCTTTTTTTTGTTGGGAGCTGATTTGGGCTTCCTGTCCTCAGGGATTAAATATATCAAGGAATCGTTTAGATGTCAACCGAAACCAGAGAGAAAGAAAGGCCTGGTCTCAATCCTAAACACCCCCAGAGACAAAAGGCTATATATGCTGCTGTACACTGTGTTTAGTGATGATAGCTTACAGTAGCTATGTGTTACAGTTCCTGTCCTATTGTCATTCATCTATGAGTGAAGTGGGCGTATGCATTATTGCATGGTGTAAACAACTAGTAGCTGTGTCTATAGAATAATGTAGCTAGAATACATGTCAGGTATTTACATACATAACTGTACTAGGCACCTGGCTGTTGAGTGGAAAGAATATAGCTGGTGAAGATATCTGCTGGCCAATACACCAGTCTGAAGTGGTGAAGAAGGCGCAACAGCTCCACTTCAACCTCCGGATGCTGAAGAAATTCGTTTTGGCCCCTAAGACCCTCACAAACTTCTACAGATGCACAATCGAGAGCATTCTGTCGGGCTGTATCACCGGCTGGCAACTGCATCGCCAGCAACCGCAGGGCTCTCCAGAGGGTGGTACGGTCAGCTCAACGCATCAACAGGGGCACACTGCCTACCCTCCAGTACCCTGCCCTGAACCTTAGATACAGTCACTAGCCGGTTACCACCTGGTACTCTACCCTGCACCTTAGAGACTGCTGCCCTATGTACATTTAGTTACTCTGTTTATACACACTGCATATTTATTTATATACTGGATTCTTGCCATAGCTCACTCTAATACATATCATTCTTAGTACAGTGCCTTCAGAATGTATTCATACCACTTGACTTATTCCACAGTTTGTTGTGTTACAGCCTGAGTTCAAAATTGATTCAATATAATTATTTTCTCACCCATCTAAACACAATATCCCACAATGACAAAGTGAAAACATGTTAAACATTTTTTTACACATTTATTGAAAATGACACCCCTGAGTCAATACTTTGGAGAAGCACCTTTGGCAGCGATTACAGGTGTGAGTTTTTCTGGATAAGTCTCTAAGAGCTTTCCACACCTGGATTATACAACATTTGCCCATTATTCTTTTCAAAATTCTTCAAGCTCTGTCAAATTGGTTGTTGATCATTGCTAGACAACCATTTTCAGGCCTTGCCATAGATTTTCAAGGAGATTTAAGTCAAAACTGCAACTCGGCCACTCAGGAACATTCACTGTCTTCTTGGTAAGCAACGTCAGTGTAGATTTGGCCTTCTGTTTTAGGTTATTGTCCTGCTGAAAGGTGAATTAATCTCCCAATGTCTGGTGGAAAGCAGAGTGGTACTCAGTAATACGTTGTATTGAATTTGCCCTACACATAACACTTTGTATTCAGTCCAAAAAGTTAATTGCTTTGCCACATTTTTTGCAGTATTACTGCAAACAGGATGCATGTTTTGGAATATTTTATTCTGTACAGCTTCCTTCTTTTTTCATTCTGTCAATTAGTAACTACAATGTTGTTGATCCATCCTCAATTTTCTCCTATCACAGCCATTAAACTCTGTAACTGTTTTAAAGTCACCATTGTCCTCATGGTGAAATCCCTGAGCGGTTTCCTTCCTCTCCAGCAACTTAGTTAGTGACTGGGTGTATTGATACACCATCCAAAAGTGTAATTAATAACTTCACCATGCTCAAAGGGATATTCAATGTCTGCTTTTTGTGTGTGTTTGATATTCACTGCTCAACTGAGGGACCTTATAGATAATTGTATGTGTGGGGTACATAGATGAGGTAGTCATTCAAAAATCATGTTAAACACTATTATTCCACACAGAGTGAGTCCATGCAACTTATTATGTGACTTGTTAAGCAAACGTTTACTCCTGAACGTATTTAGGCTTGCCATAACAAAGGGATTGAATACTTATTGCCTCAAGACATTCATTTTTTATTAATTTGTAAAAAATTTGAAAGACAATTCCACTTTGACATTATGGGGTACTGTGTGTAGGCCAGTGACAAGACATCTCAATTTAATCAATTTTAAATTCAGACTGTAACGCAGCAAAATGAAGAAAAAGTCAAGGGGTGTGAATACTTTCTAAAGGCACTGTATTTCTTGTGTAAATTAATCCGGTGTATATACGTATAGATTTCATTTGAATTACTGTTACAGTGCCATTTGGGTTGTTAATTGGATTTGTTCGACATTTCTTTCTTTTAGTATTTTTTCATTTGTGTACTTGTTTGACATTTTACTGCACTGTCAGGAGCTAGCAACATAAGCGTTTCGCTGCACCCGCTATAACATCTGCTGAACTGTGTAAACGACCAATAAACGTTGATTTGATTTGGTTTGAATACCAGCTCCTCTTCATGAGATTGATTTTCCATCTTGTTCAATAGGTGAGCCTGACCGATGCAAACCTTGAATGTATAGTGTGTTCCATAATTCCATATGTCATAACAGTCATAATAAATGGACATTGCCCACAAGCCAGTAAGATACATGTCAGTTTATGAGTATGCATTCATAAAAGGCCCTATTTAGTATGCCATACTAATAATCTCAGTGGCCTCATGTCAAGGCTTGACAAGGCTTGGAGACTCTTCCTGTGATAACCCAATAGCTTTCCTCTCTTCACTTCTCCTCTCCTCTGAATATGGGACGGTTCCTATCACTGATTTCTCCAATTAACTGCTGCACCCCTCTACCTCTCTTATTGGTCCTGGATGGAGGGAGACGGAGAAGAGAGGAGAGAGAGAGAGGAGGAGAAGTAGAAATCCATATACATGATTTATACGAGTGCGACTGTGTGATGTGTGCGGTCGGTGGGCTGGAGTTATCTTTTTATTTATGAGGGCTTCAACAGCGAAGCGGGCAGATGTTAAGCTATGTGGGGATCTCATCTTGCCAGATCGCTCTCTACTGGCTATAAAGCCAGGGGGAAGGGGGAGGAGAGAAGAGGAGAGGAAAGAGGAGGGGAAGAGAGGAGAGGAGAGGAGAGGAAAGGGAAGGGGAAGCGAGGAGAGGAGATCAAAAGAGGGGAGGGGGGTGGAGTGGAGAGGAGAGGAGAGGAGAGGAGAGGAGAGGAGAGGAGAGGAGAGGAGAGGAGAGGAGAGGAGAGGAGAGGAGAGGAGAGGAGAGGAGAGGAGAGGAGAGGAGAGGAGAGGAAAAGAGAGGAGCGGAAGGAAGGAAGGGGAGAGGGTCTGTGAGAATCTCTATCTGTAATACAAGGGTGGAGACATGCTTGAGCTCTGTCTGCTTAGAGTAAAGACTGTAGAGAGAGAGAGAGAGAGAGAGTGGCAGTGGGTTGGGGGGTGGTTGGCTGCAAGGCTTCTGTTCTGTCACATTTTTATGGTTCATTAAATCGTGAAGAAGAAAAAAATCAGTCATTTTCTCAGCTCGGCTGTCTTGTTCATCTTAGGAGTGAAAATGCTCTTTGTTTTCTCTTCTGTCAACATCACATCTAGAGGCGCTAAAGACACATTATGATGGTAATGAACCTCTCTATGTCAACCTCTGGTGATCAGAGCCATGCATCACGATGACCTCAAATTAACATGAAATAGATATGAAACGCATATTTTATAAAGATGTCATGCTAATTTGATAATATTGCAAATATGAGTATTCACAGAGGGGAGAAAGGGCCTCGGTGTGGCTGGTCTGTCTGTCAGCTCCCACATTCTAATACTCCTCTATAATAATAATAATATAATATGCCATTTAGCAGACGCTTTTATCCAAAGCGACTTACAGTCATGCGTGCATACATTTTTTTTATTTTTTTGTGTATGGGTGGTCCCGGGGATCGAACCCACTACCTTGGCGTTACAAGCGCCGTGCTCTACCAGCTGAGCTACAGCTGGTACACTGGCTTCATCACAACATGGCAATCTTGTTGATAAATCTCTTAGCCCTAGGCTTTAGGGGAGGGGGGGGGGGGGGTGCGTGTGTGTGTGTGTGTGTGTGTGTGAGAGAGAGAGTGTTATGGATAGATGTGTGTACTGTAACAGGAGGTAAAGGTTATGCCATGACCAGGTCACTGGAGCCCCCAAGCATCAACGAGAACCAGAACCAGCATACAGTACATGTTAGTTTAAATGGCAGCTACAGCGCTCCAGGCTTATTTTAATCTTAACAGCCCACGGACACTGGCTGGCAAAGCAGAACCACAATTCAAGCCTCATATATCCAGAGCTCTCTCAATGGCCTCTCTCTCTTTCTCTCTCTCCGGCTCCATCCATACATCCATCTCTCTCTCTCTCTCTCTCTCTCTCTCTCTCTCTCTCTCTCTCTCTCTTTCTCTCTTTCTCTCTCTCGCTCTCTGCTTATGGGATACAGATCCCCTTTAATCCTTGTTGTAAACGCCGCAATGTACACTAATAATAGTGAAGACATAAAAACAATGAAATAACACATATGGAATCATGTAGTAACCAAAAAAGTGTTAAACAAATCAAAATATATTTGAGATTTGAGATTCTTCAAATAGCCACCCTTTGCCTTGATGACAGCTTTGCACACTCTTGGCATTCTCTCAACCAGCTTCATGAGGTAGTCACTTTTCGCATTTCAATTAACAGGTGTGCCTTGTTAAAAGTTAATTTGTGGAATTTCTTTCCTTCTTAATGCGTTTGAGCCAATCAGTTGTGTTGTGACAAGGTAGGGGGGGGTATACAGAAGATAGCCCTATTTGGTAAAAGACCAAGTCCATATTATGGCAAGAACAGCTCAAATAAGCAAAGAGAAACGACAGTTACAGTTACTTTAAAAAATGAAGGTCAGTCAATACGGAAAATTGCTTCAAGTTTCTTCAAGTGCAGTCGCAAAAACCATGATGTGCTATGATGAAACTCTCTCTCATGAGGACCACCACAGGAATGGAAGACCCAGTGTTACCTCTACTGCAGAGGATAAGTTCATTAGAGTTACCAGCCTCAGAAATTGCAGCCCAAATAAATGCTTCACAGAGTTCAAGTCACAGACACATCTCAACATCAACTGTTCAGAGGAGACTGTGTGAATCAGGCCTTCATTGTCGAATTGCTGCAAAGAAACCATAACTAAAGGACACCAATAAGAAGAATAGACTTGATTGGGCCAAGAAACACGAGCAATGGACATTAGACTGGTGGAAATTTGTCCTTTGGTCTGGTGTCCAAATTTGAGATTTTTGGTTCCAACCGCCGTTTCTTTGTGAGACGCGGTGTGGGTGAACGGATGATCTCTGCTTGTGTATTTCCCACCGTAAAGCATGGAGGAGGAGGTGTTATGGTGTGGGGGTGCTTTGCTGGTGACACTGTCTGTGATTTATTTAGAATTTATGGCACACTTAACCAGCATGGCTACCACAGCATTCTGCAGCGATACGCCATCCCATCTGGTTTGGGCTTAGTTGGACTATCATTTGTTTTTCCTGTGTAAGGGCTATTTTACCAAGAAGGAGAGTGATGGAGTGCTGCATCAGATGACCTGGTCTCCACAATCCCCCGTCCTCAACCAAATTGAGATGGTTTGGGATGAGTCGGACCGCAGAGTTAAGGAAAAGAAGCCAACAAGTGCTCATCATATGTGGGAACTCCTTCAAGACGGTTGGAAAAGCATTCCAGGTGAAGCTGGTTGAGAGAATGCCAAGAGTGTGCAAAGCTGTCATCAAGGCAAAGGGTGGCTATTTGAAGAATCTCAAATATAAAATATGTTTTGATTTGTTTAACACTTTTTTGGTTGCTACATGATTCCATATGTGTTATTTCATAGTTTTGATGTCTTCACTATTATTCTACAATGTAAAAAATAGTTAATAAAAGAAAGAAAAACCGTTGAATGAGTAGGTATTCTAAAACTTTTGACTGGTAGTGTATTTTTCAAAATCAGCCAAGCGTTGCAAGGTCAATTAAGATATAATCCGTGAGCTAGTGATCACACAGGCAGTAAAAAGGGAGAAAAGAAGACAGTGGAAATGAGCTCCGGGGAATCACTGAGGCAAAGCAATAAGAAGGCGATGAGAGTATTGCTCAAATGTTTATAAAGGGCTTTAGAAAACAGGTTTGGCATTTCTCTGCAACACTGGCTGATATAACCAATATTACCGTGGTGATTCTCAAATCCATGACACTCAGCGTTTATTATTTTTCCATGGCGAGCTCATTATCTAAATTGAAGCAATTTGTCATATGAGGGCTGTATACCTGACATGACATTTGGCTCCTGAAGCAGACACTTAAAGTAAAGAAGGGTATTGATCTTTCTACTGGCAGGACCTACAGTACATGGAGAGGAATCTCTATCATGATCTACTCTTTTAACCAAATAAAAGAAGAAGGAAATAAAAGAAGAAGGAAATGTGATTAGAGTGGTTGGGTTCATAAGGGTGTTTGTAAACTAAGTGCTTACTAAGAGCCCATATGTGATAAAGGGAGGAAATATCTCTTCCCCCTGTCTTTTTCTATGCAAATAACTAAAAAAAATGCATTCTGACCTGTTTTGCCTCTAATAAGAAACATCCATGTTGTTGTCAGATAGGCCTTGTGATGAAATACTCAGTACCTAGTTGTGATGGTGTCCCATCTCGCTGAGATAAGAGTGTCTCTGTGTGTCAGTGAGTCTGTGTGTTAGGCTGCGTTGCTGCAGGCTGGCAGACAGGCAGACAGGTAGTCTGGCAGACAGACAGGTAGTCTGGCAGACAGACAGACATAATTATAATAATGGTAGGCTAATAAAAACATTCAAACGTAGGCCTAATGATAAAACAGATGCATTTGCCATTGGTAAGGATATTGCATAGCAGCATGTTGCCTAATATATTTATTTTGCTTTTATTATACAGGCCTAAATCATAATCTCTCCTTTTCTGGCATGACGGGTTTATTCCCTCTACTATACAGTAAATATGACTATTTATCCATCACTCATTCAATAACCAAGCATGCTCGAAAGTAAATAGACTGGTGGCGTATTTAACATATTTGACAGTATGGGTAGGCTACAGTATTGCTGTGCAATAGGAGCGTGGCATCATAGCCTATTTAATCTCAGAACCTATACCAAGGCAGAAGATAGAAGCACAATCATGTATTGTTAAACAAAATATTGAACAACAATTTGTCTTTTGCATACAAGTGTTCATGGTGTGATTGTGATAACGTACAGGAACACAAGTGCTAAGGTCTATTCAACGCTGGTCTGACCAATCGGAATCCATACTTCAAGATTGTTTTGATCACGCGGACTGGGATATGTTCCGGGTTGTCTCTGAGAATAACATTGACGTATACACGGACACAGTGACTGAGTTCATCAGGAAGTGTTTAGGGGATGTTGTTCCCACTGTGACTATTAAAACCTACCCAAACCAAAAACCTTGGATAGATGGCAGCATTCGCGCAAAACTGAAAGCGCGAACCACCACATTTAACCACGGCAAAGTGACTGGGAATATGGTTGAATACAAACAGTGTAGTTATTCCCTCCATAAGGCAATCAAACAGGCAAAACGTCAGTACAGAGACAAAGTGGAGTTGCAATTCAACGGCTCAGACATGAGACGTATGTGGCAGGGTCTACAGACAATCACGGATTATAACGGGAAAACCAGCCACGTCGTGGACGTCTTGCTCCCAGACAAGCTAAACACCTTTTTCGCCCGCTTTGAGGATAACACAGTGCTGCCAATGCAGTCCACTCCCAAGGACTGTTGGCTCTCGTTCTCCGTGACCGACGTGAGTAAGACATTTAAGCGTGTTAACCCTCGCATGGCTGCCAGCCCAGACGGAATCCCTAGCCGCGTCCTCAGAGCATGCGCAGACCAGCTGGCTGGAGTGTTTACGGACATATTAAATCTCTCCCTATCCCAGTCTGCTGACCCCACTTGCTTCAAGATGTCCACCATTGTTCTTGTACCCAAGAAAGCGAAGGTAACTGAACTAAATGACTATCTCCCGTAGCACTCACTTCTGTCATCATGAAGTGCTTTGAGAGGCTAGTTAAGGATCATATCACCTCCACCTTTCCTGACACCCTAGACCCACTTACCGCCCCAATAGATCCACAGACGATGCAATCGCCATCGCACTGCACACTGCCGTATCCCATCTGAACAAGAGGAATACCTATGTAAGAATGCTGTTCATTGACTATAGCTCAGCCTTCAACACCATAGTACCCTCCAAGCTCATCATTAAGCTCGGGCCCTGGGTCTGAACCCCGCCCTATGCAACTGGGTCCTGGACTTCCTGACAGGCCGCCCCCAGGTGGTGAAGGTAGGAAACAACACCTCCACTACGCTGATCCTCAACACAGGGGCCCCACAAGGGTGCGTGCTCAGCCCCCTCCTGTACTCCCTGTTCACCCATGACTGCGTGGCCACGTACACACCTCAAATTCAATCATCAAGTTTGCAGATGACACAACAGTTGTAGGCCTGATTACCAACAATGACGAGACAGCCTACAGGGAGGAGGTGAGAGCCCTGGCGGAGTGGTGCCAGGAAAATAACCTTTCCTTCAACGTCAACAAAACGAAGGAACTGATCGTGGACTTCAGGAGAAAGCAGAGGGAGCACGCCCCTATCCACATCGCCCGGACCACAGTGGAGAAGGTGGAAAGCTTCAAGTTCCTCGGCGTACACATCCCTGACAATCTGAATTGGTCCACCCACACAGACAGCGTGGTGAAGAAGGCACAACAGCGCCTCTTCAACCTCAGGAGGCTGAAGAAATCCGGCTTGGCCCCTAAGACCCTCACAAACTTCTACAGATGCATAATTGAGAGCATCCTGTCGGGCTGTATCACCGCCTGGTACGGCAACTGCACCACCCTCTGGAGAGTCTGCCCAACGCATCACCGGGGGCACACTGCCTGCCCTGCAGGACACCTACAGCACCTGATGTCACAGGAAGGTCAAAAAGATAATCAAGGACATCAACCACCCAAGTCACGGCCTGTTCACCCCGCTATCATCCAGAAGGTGAGGTCAGTACAGGTGCATCAAAGCTGGGACCGAGAGACTGAAAAACAGCTTCTCAAGGCCATCAGACTGTTAAATAGCCATATCACTAGCCGGCTACCACCCGGTTACTCAACCCTGCACCTTAGAGGCTGCTGCCCTATATACATACAGTGGGCATGGAATCACTGGTCACTTTAATAATGGCACACTAGTCATTTTAATAATGTTTACATACTGTTTTACTCATTTCATTTGTAGATACTGTATTCTACTGTATTTTAGCCAATGCCACTCCGACATTGCTCGTCCCAATATTTATATATTTCTTAATTCCATTCTTTTACTTTTAGATTTGTGTGTATTGTTGTGAATTGTTAGATACTACTGCACTGTTGGAGCTAGGAACACAAGCATTTCGCTACACCCACAATAACATTTGCTAAATATGTGTATGTGACCAATAAAATGTCATTTGATTTGAGTAGCAGCAGTGGAGTCTTTGACAATTTATTGGGCCTTCCTCTGACACCGCCTAGTATAGAGGTCCTGGATGGCAGGAAGCTTGGCCCCAGTGATGTACTGTTCTCTATGCACTACCCTCTGTAGCGCCTTACGGTCGGATGCTGAGCAGTTGCAATACCAGGCGGTGATACAACCGGTCAGGATGCTCTCGATGGTACAGCTGTATAACTTTTTGAGAATCTGGGGACCCATGCCAAATATTTTCAGTCTCCTGGATAAGAGTCTGCTAAATAAATAAAATGTAAATGTCCCAATTGGGAGACGAGCTGCAAATAGTAATAACCTGGGTGGACATATCTAGAAACACGTCCTAGACAACCTACTCTGGAGGGAAAACTCTTGGAAAATTCAGTCAAGAGTTTTCATAACACCTATAATACAATCAAAGTACAACCATGACATCACACCAAGTTGCTGGCGGAACTGTGGGCAGAGCAGGGCTAACCACACCCACATACTGAACTATATTCCTGCCTAGTCCTCAATAATTTCTGGACCAAAGTATACAAAGTATTGGATGATACATTTGAACACTCACTTTCTCTAAATCCAGAACATATACTACTGGGGAGAACCCCTCATGTACTGGTCCATTTGAGATACGATGGGAAAAATAAGGAAAAATCTGGCATATATTCTGAAATATTTATAGGCCCTAACGGGAGATAGAATTTACATGTTTTAAATGGATGGGTGGATGCGTGTGTGTATGTGAGTGTAGGAGTGCAAGTGTATGCATGAGTGTGTGTGTGTGTGTGTGTGTGTGTCTGTGTGTGTGTGTGTGTGTGTGTGTGTGTGTGTGTGTGTGTGTGTGTGTGTGTGTGTGTGGGAGAGAAAAAGAGAGTGAGAGTGTGTGTGTGTGTGTGTGTGTGTGTGTGTGTGTGTGTGTGGGAGAGAAAAAGAGAGTGAGAGTGTGTATGTGCATGTGTGTGTTTTGGACGCAAAGACAGTGAAAACGCGATGCAGATAGGGATGCCAGGATGCCAACACCACATATGAGATTTAACTAACAAAAACAAGTACATCAAATAAAATAATAACACTGTCCAAGCCAACACCAAACAAAGGATACCTTGTTTTTGCTTTATTTTATATATCTTTTTTATTAGTAGTATTCTGTATTATTATTATTATTATCATTATTTCTTAGGGTCAACAATGACCTGTACCATAGTACCAATTCCAGTATTGTCATATGAAATGCTGATTGTTGGCCGGTTTAGGTTAATTATATATTTTTTGCCCTCAGAACAGCCTCAATTCGTTGGGGCATGGGTTTCGAAAGCATTTCACAGGGATGCTGGCCCATGTTGACTCCAATGCTTCAATGCTTCAAGTTGGCTGGATGTCCTTTGGGTGGTGGACCACTCCTGATACACATGGGAAACTGTTGAGCGTGAAAAACCCAGCAGCGTTGCAGTTCTTGACACAAAACGGTGCACCTGGCACCTACTTACCATACCCCGTTCAAAGGCACTTAAATATTTTGTCTTGCTCATTCACCCTCTGAGTGGCACACATACACAATCCATGTCTCAATTGTCTCAAGGCTTAAAAATCATTATTTAACCTGTGAACTCAATAAGGGATCACAGCTCTCACCTGGATTCACCTGGTCAGTCTACATCATAGAAAGAGCAGGTGTTCTAAATGTTTTGTATTCTCAGTGTACATATCTTGTTGTGATTCTGTTGTGATCTAAAACCACTAAATTAAAAATTAAAATAAATACAAATGTAATGTAATGTAAAGAGTGGGGTTGATACACAGATCAACAGAGAAGGACAGTGACAGATGGACGTGGGTGAACTATAGATCAGAAACAAGATGTAACTAAGCCTAGGCCTGTTCCCTTGTGGTTTCTGCCCCTGCCATACAGCTCTGATCTTACACAGCAGCAAATCACCCTGCTTGTCATTTACTCACCATACCATTCCCATTATTATAATATCTCTGGCTTACTATCCCATCCAAGAGCCCAATAGGGTCTCCATTTCAGACGGC
Organism: Coregonus lavaretus; assembly: GCF_964263955.1. NCBI lineage: Eukaryota > Metazoa > Chordata > Actinopteri > Salmoniformes > Salmonidae > Coregonus > Coregonus lavaretus. Next base: position 31,312,529 of record NC_139997.1, read on the forward strand.
TAATAATACAAAGTGCCATATCCAAAGGAGAGCAGAGAGAGAGGGAGTGGGAAGGAAAGGCTTTAGGTAAAGCCTGTTTAGTGGGGACCCATTAGGATAATTGTGAGGAGGCGGAAGTGACATGTGTGTGTGTGTGTGTGTGAGTTTGTGAGTGTGTGAGCATGTGTGTGTGTGTGTGTGTGTGTGTGTGTGTGTGTGTGTGTGTGTGTGTGTGTGTGTGTGTGTGTGTGTGTGTGTAAGGAGCTTGGACAGATGTAAGATAGGAATAATTCATTGGGAGGTAATGGGATTTCAGCTGGGCTTGTGTTTTGTTTTTTATGTGTGTGTGTGTGTGTGTGCGTGTGCGTGTGTTTGTGTGTGTGTGTGTGTGTTTGTGTGTGTGTTTGTGTGTGTGTGCGTGCGTGGGTTGCTGCTGCCTGTTTACCACTCCCACCCATCGCTTTTGAATTATTAAAGAGCCATGAATTCCCTATTAATGTAATGCTGCTTTAAAATGGAACAGGCAAACAAAGACTTGGATTCCCAGACAGATGAACGAAAGGAGGAGCCGAAAGGAGAGAGGAAAGGAATAAGGAGTGTTTCACTAGTCACATGGAGCCTTATGAAAGGAATAAGGAGTGTTTCCCTAGTCACATGGAGCCTTATGAAAGGAATAAGTAGTGTTTCCCTAGTCACATGGAGCCTTATGAAAGGATTAAGGAGTGTTTCCCTAGTCACATGGAGCCTTATGAAAGGAATAAGGAGTGTTTCCCTAGTCACATGGAGCCTTATGAAAGGAATAAGGAGTGTTTCCCTAGTCACATGGAGCCTTATGAAAGGATTAAGGAGTGTTTCCCTAGTCACATGGAGCCTTATGAAAGGAATAAGGAGTGTTTCCCTAGTCACATGGAGCCTTATGAAAGGAATAAGGAGTGTTTCCCTAGTCACATGGAGCCTTATGAAAGGAATAAGGAGTGTTTTCCTAGTCACATGGAGGGAAAGCAGAAGGAGACGCAGACAAGAGCTATCAAGCTTTAAATGAGAAAAGGTGTTTGTGTGTGTATATGTGTGTGTGTCTGTGTCTGTGTCTTTGTGTGTGGGCATGTGTGTTTGATAAGTGTCTGTATTAATTTATGTGTGTACATGAAATCCCTGTGTAAGCCTGTTGAGTGTACTGTATGTGTGCATACACTGCATACCGGTATGTCTTTGTGTGTCTGCATACGTTTCCATCAGTGGTGTATGAGTGTGACAGTGAGCATGCGTGTTCAGAGCAGGGCCATTAAAGGAAAGCTAAGGTGTTTCTGGCACACTGTCAACGCTCCTGCCAGCACTCTCAGTGTGATTATCTGGGTGGGTGGAATCGATGGGCCTTGGCCTGCGGGCCAGGCACAGGCACACACACGTAAACACAAACACACACCGGTCTGCGGGCCAGGTACTTAAATCCATACGGAGCGTGGTGAGACGGGACACATACACACATGCAGGAAGACACACACACACACACTGAGATGGGATGAGAGCAGGGAGCGAGGAGAGGGAAAAAGGGAGAGGGAGGTGTAGAGCGGGCGGAAGAGCTACCTGCCTGACAATGCCTCTCCTCCATGGGGAACAGAACGGCTCCCCACCGTTTAAGGCCCCATCGATCAAGGGAGCGTGTGGTGTTTTTACTTGTGCCGGGCTAATGGACCTGGCTCCTGCCCAGCTACCTAGGGGGCTGAGAGTGGGACTGGAACCCAGGGAAAGGCTCACTAACAGAGGGGAGGGGGGGTGTTCATTATTCCAGGGGTATAGGATGGCACTGCCAACAGGATGCAGCATCTGGAGCACTATCATTCGGCTCTGGGTTGGAGTGGTGGTCTGGCCCGGGTCGGTGCCAATGCAGATGGCTCAGTGGGTGGTGGGCATGGGTTGTGTTGCGAGAAGGCGGTGGTGGCAGCGCGCTGATGAACACTGGCTGTTGCTGGCTCTGCCCTCCCTCCTGGATAACAAAGTGGCCTTCTCATTTGGCACTGTGTGAGAGAGAGAGAGAGAGAGAGAGAGAGAGAGAGAGAGAGAGAGAGAGAGAGAGAGAGAGAGAGCGAGAGCGAGAGAGAGAGAGAGAGAGAGAGAGAGAGAGAGAGAGAGAGAGAGAGAGACGTCAGTACTGGAACACATCTGTCTTCTTGTTGTCCTACTAACATACACTCAATATACAGTAGACTAAACACACACTCAATACAGGACAAATACAGACATCACCTCAAGCCAAACATCAATGCAGACTAAACACACACTCGATATAAGCTAAACACAGACATCAATAAACACTCAATCCTGTCAACTGTCAACAACCCGCTCACACAGGTGCACGTACACTCGTGCATGTACACACACACACACTCATACAGACATGCACACACCACACGCCCATAACTGTGTGTGAGTGATGATATGACATGGGCTAATGGGTTTGTTGTGTTGTCTTTACTAATCAGCCCGGTCATGTTCGCACATGCTCAGTCTCAGCGCTTCAGCACTCATCATCAACACCCAAAGATCAAGACCAAATTGAGCTGCCTAATATGCAATCATCATGGCATGACAGAGAAAATCACAAATTACACATGACACCAATTCCCTTTTAGATACGTGTGAGCAATAAATATCCTATTATCTGTGGATCCCTTAAAGAGCGGCTGAATAAATAAAAAAACGTATCTGGTTGAAAACGGCATATGTGGTATCGATATGAGTCAGAAACATTTATTCTAGTGTCAAATTGACTACAAAGTGTAAATAGGATCATTCTGGTCATAAAGTCAGTCTCGTCCATAACTGAGATTTTCGAGATTATTATGAAAAAAGGGTATGTGACAGAATGAAGGGTACGTAACAGTTTTCCTTGGGTTGGGTTTATTTCAGTCCTGCCCACATGCCTACAGCTTGGCAGCACCCAAGTAATCATCAATTCGGAGTGCAACTGCACGCGACCCGATCGTAATGCCCAGCACACTGGCCATGGTACATTTGGTTTGACTTTGAATATCCCTATGTGGCTAGTTAGGCACCATCAGTAAATTACACAATGTACATGGGACAATACTTAAAAATGTAAATAGCTCGACATTTCAATTATAAAAACCTCAAACCAACTATAAATTATACAAATTCATATCCACATTTTGGATACAAATATTGAAAACTAAAAGGTGTGCAACATGAAAATATTGTCCCATTTACATTGTGTAATATATTGACAGTCCTAACCAGCCCCACAACTTTTCCACGGTCAAACTAACTTTGCCACGGTCGCACACTGGCCGGCTGACGAAAGAAGTTGGCTAGCTTGCTAGCTAGCCTAGGCTACTTCCAGACACAAGACCTGCTTAGACTGTTTCAAGTTATCTAGAAGGGTGAGGGGCTGCAACTGTGTACTGTTTTGGCAGAGTGAATGTGCTAACGCTTCCCACATGCGAACACACACACAAGAGACACCCACATCAAAGCATGCCTCCAAGACCCAACCCACTGGGCACAAACTGGTTGAATCAACATTGTTTCAACATCATTTGGAAATACATTGGATTTGAAAAAAGTAATCAACTGTTGTTTTGAGGATGATATTTCAACCACAGAGATTATGTCATCATGGTAACCATTTTTCAACACAGACAAACCAATTTGTACCTTTGAAACAATGTCAGATCTTCTACATTATATCCACTACCAGAAAAAAAAACATTCTGGGCAGCACCTCCTACTGGAGAGTTCATCTGTCTACAGCTTGTCTCCCATCCAGGTATTCCTCCCCAATTTTGATCTTGTCTCATCACTGCAACTCCCCAACGGGCTCGGGAGAGGTAAAGTTAATGCGTCATCTGAAACATGACACACCTAACTGCCCTCCATAACCCAGAAGCACCAATGTGTCAGAGGAAACACTGTTCAACTGGCGACAGCCTTCAGGCACCCAACCCACCACAGGGAGTCACTAGGGCACGATGAGCCAAGTAAAGCCCCCCTGGCCAAACCCTCCCTTAACCCAGACGACACTGGGCCAATTGCGCTATCCTATGGGATTTCTGGCCACAGACGGTTGTGGCACAGCCTGGGAATGAACCTGGGTCTGTAGTAACACCTCTAACACTGCAATGCAGTGCCTTAGACCGCTGCGCCACTCGGGAGGCCTCCCATCCAGGGTTTTAACCAAGCCCAGCCCTGCTTAGCTTTGACATTTGTCACTGACTACTACCATCGTGAGAATAACTAAATAGATTCACTGTTGCTATCAAAGTCATTCCAAAGGGTAGGTTTAACAGAGCAAATGAAATGTATCCATACTTTATAAGTCATATACTGTATCATCAATGATACTATTTAGGCCTATATAGAATTTGCGAAGTCATCAACAGCTGTTGTTTCAATTCAACCCAGGGTTCCACTAAAAATAGACAATACATATAGGCCTAGGGTTTCAAGCTTTGGTTGATTTCAAATGTAATCTTCAAGTTAATAATTAATATGTTGGATTCACGTCTCCGTCTCAACCAAAAATATAAGGTAAAGAATAGGACTAAATCAAATCAAACTTTATTTAAAAGTGCATTTCAAATTTGATTTGATTTGATTTAGTCCTATTCTTTAACTTAGATTTTTGGTTGAGATGGAGACGTGAATCCAAAATATAAAGTATACATTTGTAGACAAACTGGATATTGAATTGTGTTTGGTTGTCAATGCAACCAAATATCAACATTTGAAGGAGATGCATCTTCTGCTTGGGTAGTTATCTGTGCTACTGACTTAGTCTTTAATTCCAGCTTGTCTACAAATGAATAATTTATATGTTGGATTCACATCTCCATCTCAACCAAAAATCTAAATTAAAGAATAGGATTAATCCAGTGGCTCAGATGAAACTATCCAAGCATTAGATACAGTACCTCTCCTTTAAATGTTGATATTTGGTTGTGTTGTCAACCAAATACAATTCAATATAACTTTTGTAATACACTAATAGCCTAAAGTTATTTAGGCTATCTTACAAACTAATATAACAGTATTTATTCAACCTTAAAATGAGTAACACATTCATTTACATACGCTCTTATCCAGAGTGACTAACAGTTAGTGAGTGCATATATTTATTTTCTTATTTTTTCATACTGGCCCCCCGTGGGAATCGAACCCACAACCCTGGTGTTGCAAGCGCCATGCGCTACCAACTGAGCTACATGGGGCCCATTCATGACCACATTCTGAGGTTACTGTTACTAAATGTATTTCATAGAAATCATGCATGTTCAAGATAGCATGTAAAAGTCGCAGGTCTGTGGAGATCTTCACCATTGCTATAAATATCTGTACAGATTCTCGAACAGAATTGATCACTTGCACTATGTACTTTTAATGTAATCTCAACTACAATCCAGGTCATTTGGTCATGCTATTAGATGAAGCACTGTGATAACAAATCAAGTTGTATAAATACAAAATATCTGGATTTGGGAACGCAGAACCACGAGCCACTGCGGCCCCTCATGATGAGTTCCGTTTTTTTGTTGCCCCCACCCCCATCAAAGTTGCCCATCCCTGTTTTAGATGGTTGAGAGCATAGTGATAACACATTGGGAATTCAGCAAACTTCTGGCTCTCTTTTTGAGTTGAAATCTCATTGATCAATGTCTCAACCAAATATTACCCACATTTCCATATTGAAATGAAGTGGTGGCCCAGTGTGAAATCTCGTTCTCACTTGCATTTCCTAATGAGGAAGATTGAAACCGTGGCTAAATCGGTTAGTTCAGCATCCTTTAAAGACAAATCCCCTCTGTAGAAATGCATGTCTGTTGGCTAGCAGAGCAGAGTGACGGCCCATAGCCCATGCTAAGGCTAATTAGCTCGCTCATGCCAGTACTCTCTGAGTGTCTGCAGTAGGTGAAAGTCCCTACTCCTTTCCCCTATATAATGGGTTTGTTAGATGAAACCAGAGCCATATATTACGCACTATGACTTTTGGTGGAGCCATAGGCCATGGAATCATTTGAGAGACATAGCTGTCATGTGAATACAGCCAGGGCCACCAAGAGTCTTCCCCCAATATGATGGAAACTCCACAGATGCCTCTGTCAGCTTTACTCATCACCCTGGATCATGATGTGGTTAATTTAAATACTGTCTGTCAAAATGCCCTGAATTACAGATGATGGGGATGGAGGGATGAAGAGCTACCTGGGGCCAGTCCCAGGCGTAACTAGGAACGTCATAGCATGCTATTCTCAATACCCACTGAAGTTTAGGATATCCGCTGATAATTGGCCCTAGTTAACAAAGCTTGGGTGTTCGTGCTGCATTGAGCATGTTGAATGTTAACCAGCCATTGTGTTGTTCAGATAAACGCTGCAATTATCATGGTAGTTTGGCACCGGCATTCCTGGGCTTTGTTTGTGTGTGCTGGTGATAGCTTGCCGTGCAGGGGAAGAAAAAGATGGGCTGGGGTGTGTGAAGGGTGGGGGAGAGAGGGGGTCAGAAATGGGACAGAGATGATTTGCAGTGGAGGAATACATTTGGTGGCGGAAGTGCTGAGGGCTTGGTAATGGACATCAAATCACATTTTATTTGCCACATGCTGCACCGAATACAACAGGTGTAGACCTTACAGTGAAATGCCCTTAACCAACAACACAGTTTTAAGAAAAATAAGTGTTAAGTAAAGAAATAGATAAGTAATTAAACATCTGCCGTACATCTTAGTCTTTATTTGCTGTGTACACCGCCTCGCCTCACCCAGGGTGTCTTCACTACTCCAGAATGTCTAGATGCATATAGCATGTATTTATGTCCCTGGCTAAAGTACTGTTTAAATCTAGGCTTGGATAGAGCTCCTCTCAGACAGGGCTTCCAGTGACCCCAGCACTCCATCTCCTCACTGCTGATTTATTAATCTCTCTCACCAGTGCTCCTTTAAAGATCGAATCCACATTAGGGGAAACAGCGCCACTGTTCGCCCCATCAGCTGTGCATATACTGCTGTCCTATCGCATGTGCAATGATGTCATAGGGAAAAAAACAGTGTTCGTTGTTTGCTGTAACTTCGTTGTTGTAATATCCCAAACATGTGTGGCAGTTTCACCAATTAAGGATTCCAGCTTTAAGTGCCAGAAGCTGAGACCATTAATGTGAGGGGTGCAGGTGTGTGTATTGAAGAACCTCTGTGCACTCTGCATGTAAGCGATTATGATTTGATGCCTATGTAGTTATGTTAGTGGTATATGTTTGTCATTGACAGGCAATGTGTGTGCATGTGTGTGAGTGTGCGTGTGAGTTTACTGCTGAAACCTGCAACCGCTCTCAGGGAGATAACAAATCAATTTAGCCATGCCTGCCTCTCCCTCCTTCTCCCTCTCTGCTGATAGCTCTTAATAGTGAGTCCCCTGGTTGCTAGCCGCTCCGCGCCACACCACTAGCCAGGCCAAAGTAGGGCAGGGGCCAGCGAGTGCACAGCTGTCTATACAAGCAGGGGAAACTAACAATGCATATTGGCCAATTTACGCCAGGCCACGGGTCAGATAGATCCAGCCTGGAACATTGACATTGACCGCTGGGTAAACGCCTCTTTATGCTCGCCTCGTTCTCCAGGAAATGGAGTCTGTTTTTGTCTGTTTGTTCCTCACCGTTACCCCCTTGTTACCCCCCTAATTCGCCCATCCACCAACCTCACTTCTCTAACCTCATCTCCTTGGGCTGGGTGGGTGTTTTTTCGCCTCGTGACAAATTGTTCATTTTAGGATGATCCTCAAGGAGAGAGACGATAATAAATGATCAAATCTTAGCTGTCTTCCTCCCACACACATGGGAGGGGGACACGAGACACACGCACACAGACACACACACACACCATGAACACTGATGATATAAGAGGATTATATGGCAGTCATCTCATCACCAAAACAACAGACACTGGAAGAAATCTCTCCCACTGTTTTAGAATGTTGTGTTTATGAAAAGAGAGTATGCTTTCAGGCCCTCCCAGGTCATTCCCAGTGCTGTTGTTCCTGATTGATCCGTCTCCGCTGCCATAAAACTGTGGTTGCAGTGATCAAGGCAGAATCAATGAGAAGGCAATTCAATCAGGACTCAACCCAGCCGAACCACTGTGCTCTCAGGCTGTCAGTGTGTCTGTGATGGATGAAGAGATGGAGGAACACATTAACACACATCACTGTGTTTCATTAAAGGCTCAGTTTCCCACTGTGAATGGACAGAGGTCAGAGTTCAACGCCAGCTCCCCTGGATGTTGGTCAGTGTGGGTGGGAGGGGGCATAACTATGTGGGAGCCAGAGAGGTTGTTACTAAGGAGGAGTCAGAGGTTAGAGGTCATCACGCCACACACAGACCAGAGTGTGTGAGAACCACCTGATCAGAGCTGACCTCATGTCAGCAGCTAACAGGTCACAGGTCATAGCTTTCATCCATGACAATTTAACCAGGGAATGAGGCTGCACTGTTTATTTGATTATTTAATTCCTTTGTTTCTCAATAGACCTCAATGGCCTACTTTCCTTCATTGCTCCCTCTTGGTCAGGTCGTTATTATAAAATACAATGTGTTCTCATTCTCAATAATACATTTACAGTACTTTTACATCAATGACTTTCCTGGTTAAATACTGTAAAGGCAATACATTTCCTTGTTCCCGCTCCTCCCCTTCATTACCAATGATCTGAAAGACGATGGCAGGTGAAAGCCATATGGTGGAAACCTTTCCATTCCATTCACCTATCAGTGATCATGAAGGAAAGGAGACAAGGAAAGGAGGCTGTTTCATAGTATTGAGACATAGCGTAGGTCTTTGTTTCAGGGGGGCTCATTAGAAGAATAGGGAATTGTCATGAAAGAGCAGGATATCCTCAAGCCTTGTTAAAAAAATCCCTTTACACTCCCCACATCACACACTCCCTCTCTCCTTCATCACACACTCCCTCTCTCCTCCCACCAAAAAGGAAGATTACATTTTCTGGGTTCAACCTCTGGAGAAGGGGAATGATGAGGGGTGAGGAGGAATGGAGGGGGGGGCTCTCTTTAATGTTCTGTCGTTACTGCGGAGGACTAGGTGTCTGTCGCCATGGCAGGTTTCTCATCGACCTGTTTGTCCAATGAGAGGAAGGGGAGAAGGTGGGGGGGGTGGAGTCCCTTGAGACGCCATTAGCGCGGGCAGCCCTTAAGAGCTGTCATTAGACCTGTGGGTGTGTGTGGGCTTGTGTGTGGGTGTGGGCTTGTGTGTGGGTGTCACCATGCTCATCAGCCCCCATATGCAGAGGTGGCAGGGAGGTGAAGGAGGGAGAGGAAGAGGAGGGGGAGAGGCTCATCAAAGCCGTACATTTTCATTTACAGCTGTGGTTAACCAGGATAGATGTGGAGAGAGGGAGAGGAGAGGGGGGAGAAGGAGAGGAGGATGTATGCAGGCATGATCTCTCTGTCTTTAGTAGATAGTTGAAGCAATTGCACCTGTCTGTATTATAATGCGATTGGACTGGAATCAGCAATGTAGTGGTCATGAGAACAAAATGCAGGGTGTGTCCAATTTGGGAGACCAATGAACAGTGGAGCAGGAAGGAGAGAGGAGGGGGCTAGTATAGCCACTGTATCAGTTTACACATCCTCCTTTATAAATGTACTGTAGCTTTTAGAACCTCTTATTCAGAGAATCAAGTCAAAAGTCTCCCTTTGTTTTCTGTCTCTAAATGAACTGTGTATAAAGACTTCTGAACAAATCAAATCAAATCAACAAGGACCTTGTTGCAGTCCTTCATCTTACTAAGTCCTTCTGTGTGGAAAATGATACAAGGCTCACCACAGAGAATGCCACATACATGTATGTACATGCACACGCATACACATATACACACACACATACACACACACACACACACACACACACACACCAAAGGAGTTGTTTTGTTTGTTTACTCTGTTGGAAACCTAGAACAAAGGAGGATGCTCCTCTCTTGTCAACAGGATGCATAAAGCCAGACAGAGTGAAGAGTAGGCACTCTGGCACAGAAATCAATGTCTTCAAGCATGTATGTAAAGAGGCTGTTATGCACCATATGCAGAGGTGATGGAAGGAGGGAGAGGAGGAGGAGGGAGAGAGAGGCTCATCAAAGCCATACATATTCTTCTGTTCATTAACAGCTGTTGTTAAACAGGGGAGAAGAGGAGAGGGGTAGAGAAGAGGAGCGGAGGAGAGAAGAGGAGAGGGGGAGGAGGAGAGGAGAGAGGGAGAGGGAGAGAGGAGTGAGAGGGAGAGGAGAGTGGAGAGGAGAGGAGGATGTCTGCAGGCATGATCTCTCTCTCTCTCTGTAGTAGATAGTTGAAGCCATCGCACCTGTCTGTATTATAATGCGCGCTTCAAGGCTAGCAACAATGATCTATGCATGAGAGCACCAGCTGTGCCGGACGACTGTGTGATCACGCTCTCCGTAGCCGATGTGAGTAAGACCTTTAAACAGGTTAACATTCACAAGGCCGCAAGGCCAGACGGAATACCAGGACGCATACTCAGAGTATGCGCTGACCAGCTGGCAAGTGTCTTCACTGACATTTTCAACCTCTCTCTGACCCAGTCTGTAATATCTACATGTTTCCAATAGACCACCATAGTCCCTGTGCCCAAGAACGCCAAGGTAACCTGTCTAAATGACTATCGCCCCGTAGCACTCACATCTGTAGCCATGAAATGCTTTGAAAGGTTGGTCATGGCTCACATCAACACCATCATCCCAGACACCCTGGACCCACTCCAATTCGCATATCGCCCCAACAGATCCACAGATGACGCAATCTCTATTGCACTCCACACTGTCCTTTCCCACCTGGACAAAAGGAACATCTATGAGAATGCTGTTCATTGACTACAGCTCAGCATTTAACACCATTGTGCCCTCCAAGCTCATCACTAAACTAAGGACGCTGGGATTAAACACCTCCCTCTGTACATACAGTTGAAGTCGGAAGTTTACATACACTTAGGTTGGAGTCATTAAAATTAGTTTTTCAACCACTCCACACATTTCTTGTTAACAAACTAAAGTTGGTTAGGACATGTACTTTGTGCATGACACAAGTCATTTTTCCAACAATTGTTTACAGACAGATTATTTCACTTATAATTCACTGTATCACAATTCCAGTGGGTCAGAAGTTTACATACACTAAGTTGACTGTGCCTTTAAACAGCTTGGAAAATTCCAGAAAATGATGTAATGGCTTTAGAAGCTTCTGATAGGCTAATTGACATAATTTGAGTCAATTGGAGGTGTACCTGTGGATGTATTTCAAGGCTTACCTTCAAACTCAGTGCCTCTTTGCTTGACATCATGGGAAAATCAAAAGAAATCAGCCAAGACCTCAGCAAAATAATTGTAGACCTCCACAAGTCTGGTTCATCCTTGGGAGAAATTTCCAAACGCCTGAAGGTACCACGTTCATCTGTACAAACAAAAGTATAAACACCATCGGACCACGCAGCCGTCATACCGCTCAGGAAGGAGAAGCGTTCTGTCTCCTAGAGATGAACGTACTTTGGTGTGAAAAGTGTAAATCAATCCCAGAACAACAGCAAAGGACCTTGTGAAGATGCTGGAGGAAACAGGTACAAAAGTATCTATATCCACAGTAAAACGAGTCCTATATCGACATAACCTGAAAGGCCGCTCAGCAAGGAAGAAGCCACTGCTCCAAAACCGCCATAAAAAAGCCAGACTACGGTTTGCAACTGCACATGGGGACAAAGATCATACTTTTTGGAGAAATTTCCTCTGGTCTGATTAAACAAAAATAGAACTGTTTGGCCATAATGACCATCGTTATGTTTGGAGGAAAAAGGTGGGGCTTGCAAGCCGAAGAACACCATCCGAACCGTGAAGCACGGGGGTGGCAGCATCATGCTGTGGGGTTGCTTTGCTGCAGGAGGGACTGGTGCACTTCACAAAATAGATGGCATCATGAGGAAGGAAAATTATGTGGATATATTGAAGCAACATCTCAAGACATCGGTCAGGAAGTTAAAGCTTGGTCGCAAATGGGTCTTCCAAACGGACAATGACCCCAAGCATACTTCCAAAGTTGTGGCAAAATGGCTTAAGGACAACAAAGTCAAAGTATTGGAGTGGCCATCACAAAGCCCTGACCTCAATCCTATTGAAAGTTTGTGGGCAGAAATGAAAAAGCGTGTGCGAGCAAGGAGGCCTACAAACCTGACTCAGTTACACCAGCTCTGTCAGGAGGAATGGGCCAGAATTCACCCAACTTATTGTGGGAAGCTTGTGGAAGGCTACCCGAAACGTTTGACCCAAGTGAAACAATTTAAAGGCAATGCTACCAAATACGAATTGAGTGTATGTAAACTTCTGACCCACTGGGAATGTGATGAAAGAAATAATAGCTGAAATAAATAATTCTCTCTACTATTATTCTGACATTTCACATTCTTAAAATAAAGTGGTGATCTTAACTGACCTAAGACAGGGAATTTTTACTAGGATTAAATGTCAGGAATTGTGAAAAACTGAGTTTAAATGTATTTGGCTAAGGTGTATGTAAACATCCGACTTCAATCTGTACATGTATGTACATGCACAAGTATACGCACACACACACACACACACACACACACACACACACACACACCAGAGCTGCTATGTTTGTTTACTCTGTTGGAAACCTAGATCAAAGGCGGATGCTCCTCTCTTGTCAACAGGATGCATAAAGCCAGGCAGAGTGAAGAGTAGGCACTCTGGCACAGAAATCAATGTCTTCAAGCACACACACAAAAACACACACACAAACACACACACACTTGTATGTAAAGAGGCTGTTAGAATCCCAGGTTTTTTTTTAACTCCTCATCCGGAACGTGACAGAGAGGAAACATAAAATCTCCAAAATCCCCACTTCTGTGGTTTCCATAGCAGTGTGTGTTGGTGTCTGTGTGCATGACTGTGTGTGCATGACTGTGCTTGTCTGTGTGTGCTTGTGTGTGTGCGCATGAGTGTGTGTGTGCATGAGGGTTTGTGTGTGTTTACATGTCTAGTCTGTGTCTGCATGTGCAACTGCCATTATCCATGTCACACAGGGACAGGGTGAGGCAGCTAAAGTTCACTCCACCCCTCTCTAAGTGACACATTGAAGGTATTTATTCCCTAAAGCCTTTCTTTCCTGCCCTGTAGCTCTATGAGACCCAACAGGCTTCCACCAGACACAGACATACAGTACCTCCAGTGTCTGCAGCCTAGCAGTCAGTGAGTTGAGGGAGATGTTATTTATGTTGGGTCCAGTCTAGCCCCCTACTGTTCCACCTTCAGCCCCCCTCCAGCCCTCCACACCCCTCCCCCCTCTGCACTCCCAGGCCCCCTCCAGACGTGGTGGTGAGGTGAAGGCTGAAGGTAATGGTTTTCATTTCACTTTAATGCCAGTCACCGCGGGTCCCTGCTTCATTACAGCAGCGCAGCGGGGCCCCCTGTCTCCTGGAGGAATTCATTACGCTGCCCCCCGGCTAGGTCTACACCCCGCCTGCTACATAGTATCACACACACACATACATGCCGGCAGACACACACACATATGCAGTAAGATAACACACACATGCAGGCACACACGCACACTTCTTGGGGTAGACTGATTAATGGGAGCTCACACCTAGTTACTGCGCTCAGGTGCTTCTCCTGATCTTCCTCTTTTGTCTCCGTCTGCTGCTGACTGCAGCCAATAGGAACAGTCGCTTTGTTCTTCACAACATAATACAGGATGGACTATTACTGTGATTCCTGATGATATTACTGATTCTCAATCCCACCTTTTCAATGGAGGTTTTTCATAGTGTTTTATTGAGCCAGGGAATAAGACCGACAGTCTATTTGAAAATATCCTTTTTCATATCAAGGATGTATACTGTATACCAGGTCCATGGTGCCAACAGTGAATAGCACTGAAAGTATTCAAAGACAAAGAGGACCAAGATAGTCTATACATAAAAAGGTCTTTATTATGATGGCATCCCACTGGGCAAAAACTAGTTGAATCAACGATGTTTCCACATCATTTCAACAAATAAATTATATGTGATTGGATTTGCAAAAAGTAATCAATGTAAGAGAATTTCGTCTTTTTTTCACCTAACGTTTAACCTAAATCCAATGACATGGTGACATTTTTTGTTGATTTCACATTGAATTAACATTAGTTGACAACTCAACCAAATATAAATCAAAAATAGACATTGAGCTGACGTCTGTGCCCAGTGGGATGTTCAATAGAACAAAATCCACAAGACAAATACTCGGAAGCGTTTCGGTATAGCCTTCGTCAGGGAGTACAATGAAAGTCTATTTGAAAACAGTCTCCTTTTTTATATCAAGGACGTTCTGTATACACCAGGTCTATAGTGCAGACAAACACATCTGATGAAACAAAAGCAGACATCTGCATTGGCCCTGTGCCATAACAAATATGCTGCTCACAATATGAACATGTCTCATGTTGAGTGCCTGGCACAGTGAGTTTACCTCACATTGAGTATACCTAGTGCAGTGCCAGGGTATGGCTGAAGACTAGTGCAGTGCCAGGGTATGGCTGAGTACACATGCATGTTCCATGTTGAGTTTACCTACAAAGACCAGTGTGGTGCAAGGGTATGGCTGAGTACCACAGGCAGCCGGTGGAACCTTAATTGGGGAGGACATGCTCATAGTAATGTCTGGAACAGAATAAATGGAATGGTATCCAACACATCAAACATGGTTTCCATGGTTTCCATGTGTTTGATGCCATTCCATTCACTCTATTCCAGCTATTAATATGAGCCGTCCTCCCCTCAGCAGCGTCCTGTGCTGAGTACACATACATGTTTCATGTTGAGTTTCCTGACAGAGAGTTTACCTCACATTGAGTTTAGCTGTGAAGTGTGGTGAAGAGCCAGTGTATGGCTGAGTGTACATGCAGCTTAGCATGACTGTGTTGTGGAGGGAAGGGGAAGTGATGTGATGTCCTGTTCACATCTGACATATTATTCACACTCCATCCCCCCTGGGACCACAGGAGACCTACTAAGCCCAGGGGACAGCTAGCATGATGGTTCAGTCTGAGGACCCAACCCAGTCCCCAAAGACACACTGTCACTGTCACAGTGCACACAGTCTACCTAATGCAGCCAACCAAACACAACACACAGACAAAGGCTCATGTTTGAACACAAACCAGGACTAACATTGTCACATATGCTCAGCTGGGTGAAGTGCAGCATACACTGTAGAGCTCTGAGACCAGGATGGTGAATTCCAGAATGTATAGTAGATCTCCAGGGAACAGACTGGGTTAGGAAGGAGAAAAACTGTAAAAATGTACTCATTTATTCCGTCTTCTTATGTACCCTGTATTTTCTCATTGATTTGTGGCCTATGCAAGTTCAATCTAGCTAGCAGGCTACATGGGACGGATGGATTGATTGACTGATTAATTCGGGTTTGGGTGAACGTTGCTATCAATAACGTTGAACTAAACCTTTTTTATATTTTATTTTTTACCCTTATGTTATTAGGGAGTCATACTGAGACCAAGGTCTATTTTACAGATAAGCCTTGAATTACATAAATTACAGAAAATACACATCTTCAAAATATAAATACAAAATGCTAGCAGAAAGGAAAACACGGTCATAAAAAACAAACACATTCATCAGTATAAAGCTCCTCAATCAGCTTTCTGAATTGGCCTAGAGGCACAAAAACATCAAATTGAAGAACATTTTGAAGATTGTTCCACAAATAAGGTGCAAAAAAACTAAAAGCTGATTTACCTAACTCAGTAGAGACCAAAGGAATTTCCAGAGTTAGCCATCCCTGAGACCGAGTGTGGTACCTCGTCGTATGTCTAAAGTTTAGTAATGATGTTAGTTACAGTGGGACTTTTTGTAAAAGGGCTTTATAGATAAAGACATAGCAATGTATTAACCTACGTGACATCGTAGGAAATGTAGTCACTGACAAGGTTAGAAATAATGATTTTTAATAGAAATAATAATTGTGTCCTTTGACAAAGTTTGCTTTCGTCAAAGAATCCTCCATTTGCAGCAATTACAGCCTTGCAGACCTTTGGCATTCTAGTTGTCAATTTGTTGAGGTAATCTGAAGAGATTTCACCCCATGCTTCCTGAAGCACCTCCCACAAGTTGGATTGGCTTGATGGGCACTTTTTACGTACCAAACGGTCAAGCTGCTCCCCCAACAGCTCAATAGGGTTGAGATCCGGTGACTGTGCTGGCCACTCTATTATAGACAGAATACCAGATGACTGCTTCTTCCCTAAATAGTTCTTGCATAGTTTGGAGCTGTGCTTTGGGTCATTGTCCTGTTGTAGGAGGAAATTAGCTCCAATCAAGCGCCGTCCACAGGGTATGGCATGGCGTTGCAAAATGAAGTGATAGCCTTCCTTCTTCAAGATCCCTTTTACCCTGTACAAATCTCCCACTTTACCACCACCAAAGCACCCCCAGACCATCACATTGCCTCCACCATGCTTGACAGATGGCATCAAGCACTCCTCCAGCATCTTTTCATTTGGTCTGCGTCTCACAAATGTTCTTCTTTGTGATCTGAACACCTCAGACTTCGATTCGTCTGTCCATAACACTTTTTTCCAATCTTCCTCTGTCCAGTGTCTGTGTTCTTTTGCCCATCTTAATCTTTTCTTTTTATTGGCCAGTCTGAGATATGGCATTTTCTTTGCAACTCTGCCTAGAAGGTCAGCATCCCGGAGTCACCTCTTCACTGTTGACGTTGAGACTGGTGTTTTGCGGGTACTATTTAATGAAGCTGCTAGTTGAGGACCTGTGAGGCGTCTGTTTCTCAAACTAGACACTCTAATGTATTTGTCCTCTTGCTCAGTTGTGCACCGGGGCCTCCCACTCCTCTTTCTATTCTGGTTAGAGCCCGTTTGCGCTGTTCTGTGAAGGGAGTAGTACACAGCGTTGTACGAGATCTTCAGTTTCTGGGCAATTTCTCGCATGGAATAGCCTTCATTTCTCAGAACAAGAATAGACTCCCGAGTGGCGCAGTGGTCTAAGGCACTGCATCGCAGTGCTAGCTGTGCCACTAGAGATCATGGTTCGAATCCAGGCTCTGTCGTAGCCGGCCGCGACCGGGAGACCCATGGGGCGGCGCACAATTGGCCCAGGGTAGGGGAGGGATGTAGCTCAGTTGGTAGAGCATGGTGTTTGCAACGCCAGGGTTGTGGGTTCGATTCCAGTATAAAAAATAAAAAATGTATGCACTAACTGTAAGTCGCTCTGGATAAGAGCGTCTGCTAAATGACTAAAATGTAATGAGTTTCAGAAAAAAGTTATTTGTTTCTGGCCATTTTGATCCTGTAATCGAACCCACAATTGCTGATGCTCCAGATACTCAACTAGTCTCAAGAAGGCCAGTTTTATTGCTTCTTTAATCAGCACAACAGTTTTCAGCTGTGCTAACATAATTGCAAAATGGTTTTCTAATGATCAATTAGCCTTTTAAAATGATAAACTTGGATTAGCAAACACAACGTGCCATTGGAACACAGGACTGATGGTTGCTGATAATGGGCCTCTGTACGCCTATGTAGATATTCCATAAAAAATCTGCCGTTTCCAGCTACAATAGCCATTTACAACATTAGCAATGTCTACACTGTATTTCTGATCAATTTGATGTTATTTTAATGGACAAAAAAATGCTTTTCTTTCGAAAAACAAGGACATTTCTAAGTGACCCCAAACTTTTGAATGGTAGTGTACATGATGTCGCCGTAGTCTAGGACCAATAGGAATGTCGACTGAATAATCTGCTTTCTGCCTGTTTTCTGTCTGTGTTTTGTGTGCCACACAAGGTATAAGCATGTCAAGGACAACCAATTTGTCTGACATGTAAATTAATTTGCAACATTAAAACATGGATAGAGATATGGAAATAATAGTATTTAAGATGATAGATTGGATGCAGCACAGAGATTCACATGTCTTCGCTGGACACGTCTAAGACAGAGATTTCCATAGACTGCTTCTTTGGAAGTAGGCCTACAGTACAGGCATGCGCATGTTGTGCACTGAAAGATTGTAATTCTTTGTCCTTTCTTTGTGTCTTCTGTACTTTAGGTTTTGTTTTCACCTTTCATGTGATGTATGGTTGTTGTCATGCATGTATAAAGAGCTGCTTGAGGGGCCTAATTAACAAATAGTTCCTCTGTCCTCTTCTCAGTTCATATAGATATAATTATAACCTTATATGAATATTCATATATAGACCATTGAGAGAGTCTATAAGCCCTCTACACCATATCATCCTTATTGTCCTGGAGGCTGACTGGAAGATATGGCAATGCTATCGTAATCTTTTCTCTTTTGTTCTTTCTTTCATTCTTCCTTCCTTTCTTCCTTTTTCTCTTTCTGTCTTTCTTTCCCCTTCCTTTCTCCCTCCTTCTTTCACATTTGTTCATGCGGTAGAAGAGGCATTTGTACAAGTCTCACATGAGTGTGATGGTTGTCTTGACCACACACAGCTGAACTAATAACAGTGATAACACAGGGCTATTAGACCATGGTTCTCTGCTCTCTGATTGACCACTGCTGTTGTGCCCCAGATTGCCATGCCCACTCTGTAGATGGGTAGCGATTCTACTGGGCAGTTTTTGTAGCCCTTCTAATCTCTA